>NC_043708.1:114235858-114315293 GCF_006229205.1 Suricata suricatta | reverse complement strand
ATATATATATACACATACAATGGAGTATTACATGGCAATGAGAAAGAATAAAATATGGCCATTTGTAGCAAAGTGGATGGACCTCTAGGGTGTCATGCTAAGCAAAATAAGTCAGGCAGAGTAGGATAGTTACCATATGTTTTCATTCATAGGTCTAATAGGAGAATAGGAGAAACCTAATGGAGGACCATGGGGAGGGGAAGGGGGAAAAAGAGTTGGGGAAAGAGAGGGACACAAAACCTGAGAGACTATTGAATACTGAAAATGAAACAAGTGTTGAAAAAGGAGGGGGAGGGTGAAGGGAGGTGGTGGTAAAAGAGGAGAGCATTTGTGGGGAAGAGCACTGGGTGTTATATGTAAACCAATTTGACAATAAACTATTTAAAATAAAGTAAAGGCAGTAACAAGAGATGAAGAAGGACATTATATAATAGTTACAGGGTCTCTCCATCAAGAAACGGTAACAATTATAAATATCTATGCATCAAATTTGGGAGCACCCAAATACTTAAAACAATCACAAATAGAAACACTCTTATTGATAAGAATAGGCTAATTGCAGGGGACTTTAATACTTCACTTACAGCAAGGGATAGATCAACAAGAGAGAAAATCACTAGAGAAACTGTGGACCTGAATAACACATTGGAATAGATGGAACTGATAGATATATTTAGAACTCTGCATCCTGAAGCTAGAAAATTCACCTTCTTCTCGAGTGTACATGGCACATTCTCCAAGATAGATCATATACTGGAGCATAAAGCAGCCCCTATAAACCTAAACAAATTTCGATTCTACCAAGCACACTTTAAGATCACAATGCTATGAAATTTGAAGTCAATCACAGGAAAAAGTATGGAAAAACTTCACAAACATGGAAGTTAAAAACTACCCTACTAAGGAATGATTGAGATAATCAGACACTTAGAGAAGAAATTATAAAATTTATGGAAACAAATGAAAATGAAAATACAACAATACAAATTCTTTGGGATGTAGCAAAGGCAGTTCTAAGAGGAAAGAATATTGCAATCCAGGCCTATTTCAGAAAACTAGAAAAAGTGTAAAATCAAAATCTTACAGAGCAGGTGAAAAAACTAGAAGGGTACCAGTAAGAGAATCCCAAACCCAGCAGAAGAGAAATAATAAAAATCAGGGCAGTAATAAACAATATAGAATCCTAAAACACAGTTGAAGTGATCAATGAAACCAAGAGAGTTGGTGTTTTGAAAAAATAAACAAAATTGATAAGCCACCAGCCAGGCCCCTCAGAAAAAAAAAAAGAAAGAAAGAAAGAAAGAAAGAACACACAAATGGACAAAATCATGAATGAAAATGGATATATTACAACCTATCACTCAGAAATATAAGCCAACATCAGGGGAATATTATGAAAAATTATAGGCCAACAAACTGGACAACCTAGATGAAATGGGCAAATTCCTACATGCACATGCACTACCAAAATTCAAATGAGAAGAGATAGAAAGTATGAACAGGACCATAACCAGTGAAGAAATCGAATCAGTTATCAAAAATCTCCCAATGAATAAGAACCCAAGGCCAGATGGCTTCCAAGGGAAATTCTACCAGACATTTAAAGCAGAATTAATACTCATTCTTCTCAACCTATTCCATAAAATAGAAATAGAAGGGAAACATCGGGACTTACTCTACAAAGCCAGCATCACTTTGATTCCCAAACCAGAGTACTAACAAAAAAACAAAACAAAACAACAACAACAAAAAAACCCTACACACCAATATAATATAGATACACATGCAAAAATACTCAACAATATACTAGAAATTGAATTCAACAACATATAAAAAGAATTATCCATCATGATCAAGTGGGATTCATTCCTGAGTTATAGGGCTGGTTCAATATTCACAAATCCATCAGTGTGACACATCACATTAACAAAAGAAAAGATGATAAACCATATGACCCTGTCAATAGATGCAGAAAGAGCATTTGACAAAATACAGCATCCAATTCTAATAAAAATCCTTGAGAAAGTTGGATAGAAGGAACTTACTTAAACATTATAAAAGCCATTTATGAAAAGCCCACAGCTAATATCATCCTCAATTGGGGAAAAACTGAGAGCTATCCCTTGAGATGAGGAACACAACAAGGATGTCCATTCTCAGCACTGTTGTTTAACATAGTGCTGGAAGTCCTAGCATCAGTGATCAGACAACAAAAGGAAATAAAAGGCATCAGAATTGGCATAGATAAGTCAATCTTTCACTTTTCACAGATGACATGATACTGTAGTTGGAAAGCACAACAGACTCCACCAGAAGCCTACTAGAACTGATCCATGAGTTTAGCGAAGTCACAGGTTAAAAAATCAACGTAGAGAAATCGGTTGCATTTTTATACACCAACGAGGAAGCCACAGAAAGAGAAATCAAGAAACTGATCTCATTCACAATTGCATGCAAAACCATAAAATACCTAGGAATAATCCTAACCAAAGATGTAAAAGATCTCTATGGTGAAAACTATAGAAAACTTATGAAAGAAATCGAAGAAGACACAAAGAAATGGAAAAACATCCCATGCTCATGGATAAGAAGAATAAACATTGTTAAAATATCATTACTACCCAAAGCAATGTACACATTCAATGCAATCCCCATCAAAATTGCACCAGCATTCTTCTCAAAGCTAGAATAAACTATCCTAAAATCCATATGGAACCACAAAAAAAAAAAAAGAAAGAAAAGAAAAAACCCGATTAGCCAAAAAATATTGAAGAAGAGAACCAAAATGGGAGGCATCACAATCCCAGACTTTGGCCTCAACCACAAAGCTGTCATCATCAAGACAATATGGTATTGGCACAAAACAGACACATAGATTAATGGAATAGAATTGAAAATCCAGAACTGGGCCCACAAATGTACAACCAATTAATCTTTCACAAAGCAGGAAAGAGTATCCAATGGAAAAAAGACAACCTCTTTAGCAGGTGGTGCTGGGAGAACTGGACAGCAATATGCAGAAGAATGAAACTAGAACACTTTCTTACACCATACACAGAAATAAACTCAAAATGGATGCAGGACCTGAATGTGAGAAGGAAACCATCAAAACCCTTGAGGAGAAAGCAGAAAATATTCTCCTTGACCTCAACTGCAGCAATTTCCTACTCAACACATCCCCAAAGGCAAGGAAATCAAGAATAAAAATGACCTATTTGGACCTCATCAAGATAAAAAGCTTTTGCCCTGAAAAGGAGCAATCAAGGAAATGAATAGGCAACCCACGGAATGGGAAAAGATAGTTGCAAATGACGTACCAGGTAAAGAGCTAGTATCCAAAATCTACAAGGAACTCACCAAACTCCACACCCAAAAAATGACGAATCCAGTGAAGAAATGGGAAGAAGACATGAATAGACACGTCTCCAAAGAGGACATCCAGATGGTCAACAAACATATGAAAAGATGCTCAGCATCACTCATCATCAGAAAGTACAAATCAAAACCACACTGAGATACCACCTCATGCCAGTCAGAGTGGCTAAAATGAACAAATCAAGAAACCATAGATGCTGGTGAGGATGTGGAGAGACAGGCACCCTCCTACACTGTTGGTGGGAATGTAAACTGCACCTGCTCTGGAAAACAGTGTGGAGGTTTCTCAAAAAACTATCGATAGAACTCCCCTATGACCCAGCAATAGCACTGCTGGAGATTTAACCAAGGGACACAGAAGTGCTAATGCATAGGGGCACATGTACCCCAATATTCACAGTGGCACTTTCAACAATAGCCAAATCATGGAAAGAGCCTAAATGTCCATCACCTGATGAATGGATCAAGAAGAGGTGATTTATCTATACAATGGAATACTACATGGCAATGAGAAAGAAAGAAATATGGACATTTGCAGCGAAGTAGATGGACCTGGACGGTATCATGCTAAGCAAAATAAGTCAGGCGAAAAAAGGACAGAAACCATATGTTTTCACTCATAGGTCTAACAGGAGACACCTAACAGAGGACCATGGGGAAGGGAAGGGTGGAAAAGATTGAGGGAGAAGAAGGGGGGCAAACCATTAGATTCTTTAATACTAAAAACTGAGGGCTGAAGGGGGAGGGATAAAAGGGAAGAGGCTTATGGAGGAGGGCACTTGTGGGGAAGAGCACTGGGTGTTTTATGGAAACCAATTTGACAATAATCCATATACATATAACAATTGTTTAAAGACTAACAGTGAAAAACTAGGTAAATGTACACCAGGCAATGGAAACACAAAAATGAAAAGGGAGGGGCAAAAGACAAAATAAATATGACAGAGAAGAACATCTTTCATGCTACAGTCCACAATTCACAATGCACATACAAAACTTATTTTTTTAATGTTTATTTGTTTTAGAGATAGAGACAGAGCACAAGCAGGGGAGGGGCAGAGAGAGAAAAAGACACAGAATCTGAAACAGGCTCCAGGCTCTCAGCTGTCAGCAGAGAGCCGAACATGGGGCTGGAAACACATAAACTCTGAGATTACGACTTGAGTTGAAGTCAGATGCCAAACCCACTGAGCCACCCAGGTGCCCTGCAGATATAAAACGTATGAATACTTTAAACACTAAATAACAGAGAAGCAGACTTTATGTAGTGAAGGTACAGTATATGGGGAAATTCAAAGACATAAGCACAGTAATTGAAGACATATACACCACATCTAGTATAAGATCAATCACATGGACAAAAAAATGAGGAGATAAATTATTTAAAGAACATAATTAATAAAACAATTTTTATGAATTTGTATATAACTCTATACACGAAATATAAAATACAAATTCTTCTACTCTGAGATGCCCCAGCCTGCATCCACTTCAGCTATATCTGTTCTGTTAGAGTGCCCACTGCATGGAGTAGTAGGCACTACTACTACTACCTACTCCCACCCCACATCAGCCATGGCTCCAGCTAGCCAGTGAAAATCACCCAGCATATATAGTCTTCAGAGGGGATGGCCATACACAAGACCATTCCTTCAAGTTTAGAAGTAGATGTTTCACCTAATACACAGAAATAAACACAGTAAGTTAATCAAAAAGAGAGATGTGCCAAAAGAAAAAAAATCCTTCATAGAAATAACTAAGTCAAGCCAACATAAATAAGATGTGTGAGAAATAATTTAAAGTAATTATCATAAGATGCTCACTGGGCTGGAAAGAAGAGTGAAAGAACTCAGTGAGACCTTCAATGAAGAGATAGAAAATATTTTAAAGAAAAACCAGAGTTGAAGAAAGCAGTAATGAAATTTTAAAAACTACACCACAGGTAATAAACAGTAGATGAAGGGATGCAAAAGAATATATTGGTGATCTAGAAGAGTAGGTAATGGAAAATATTCAAGCTGAACAGTAAAATGAGGAAAAAATGAAAAAAGGGAGGATAGGTTAAAGGATCTCTTGGTCAACATCAAGCAAATATTCACATCCTAAGTGTCCTAGAAAAAGAACAGAGAAAGGGCCAAAAAAATAAATAGCCAAAAACTTCTCTAGCCTAAATAAGGAAATAGACATTCAGGTTCAAGGAACATTCTCAGTTTCTTTAGAAGCTTGTAAACAAGATGAATCAAAGAAGGTCCACACTATAACACATAATAATGACAATTTCAAATGTTAAAGATAAGAAGTTTTAAAAGCAGTAAGAGAGAAGCAAAGGTTTTTTACAAAAGAAACCCCACAAAACTATCAGCTGATTTTTTAGCAGAATCTTTGCAGGCTAGAAGGGAGTGGCCTAATATATTTAAAGTGCTGAAAGGAAAAAAAAAAAAACCCTACAACCAAAAATACACTCCACAACAAGGTTATCATTCAGAATCAAAGGAAAGATAGAGTATCCCAGACAAACAAAACTTTAACAAGTTTACCACCACTGAATGAGCCTTATAGCAAATGTTAAAGTAACTTTTTTAAGTGAAAAATAAATGGCCATAGTTACATGTGAGAAAATTATAAATCAAAAGATGTAAAATATGGCAGCACATACATAAAACATGGAAGAGTAAAAACTGCTTTTAAAAGAATGTTTTTGAACTTAAATGACCATTAATTTAATATTAGACTGCTATAAACTTAAGATGTTACATATGAATCTCAAGATAACCACAAACCCCAAACCTATAAAAGATACACAATATATTTTTTAAAATACAAACATAACACTACAGAAACTCATTAATCAGAAAAAAAAAGAGAGGAAAAGAAAAAAAAAAAAGAACGGAAAAGAAACAACAAAAACAACCAGACATAATGAAGAAAATGGCAATGAGTGCACACTTATCAGTAATTACCATAAAAGTAAAAGACCCAAATGCTCCAACACAAGATATAGAGTGGCAGAATGGATTAAACAAACAAAAATGCCCCATCAATATGCTGCCTACAAGACACTCACCTCAGAACTAAAGATACATACAGACTGAAAGCAAAGAAATGGATAAACACTTGCCATCAAATGGAAATGAAAAAAAAAAAAAAGCCAGGGTCTCCATATTTAAGTGAGACAAAATAGACTTAAAATGAAGACTATAACAAGAGACAAAGAAGAACATTACATAATAAAGAGATCAATCCAATAAGAGGATATGACAATTGTAAAATATCTACCCATCCAATATTGAAGCACTTAAATACAAAAAGCAAATATCAATGGACATACACAGAGAAATTAATTGTAATACAATAATACTATGAGATTTTAACATCCCACTTATATCAATGTTTAAATCATCCAGTGTCCCATCTGGCAGGTCAGTCGAAGCAGGTCCTGAGGGAGGGAGTGAGAATTGGGGGGCAAGGGGACACAGAGAATGGAGGCAAGACAAGTCTCTGATCAAGCCTCGTCTATTGAGAGACCACACATGTCTTATAAAGGGTAGAAGGCGGGCAGATGACGTGAGTCAGTTGCTAAGAAACAAGGGAGAGGACAAGGGCGAGGATGGGGGGGGGGGGACAGAAACTGCAGCGTCAGCACACCGCCTGAGAGGCTAACAAGAAAGGCCAGGGAAATAAACAAGAAGGCCCCAGCTGGAAGTGATAATGCAGCTCTGGCTGTGCTGGGAGTGATAACGCAGCTCAGCTGTGCCGGTGGCTGATCTTGCAGGTCAAGGCACGTGTCTTTTCTTCTGGCAACTCTTCTGGCAGCTCCCCACAATCCAGACAGAAATATCAATAAGGAAAGAGTGTCTTTGTAAGACACATTAGACCAAATGAACATAACAGATACCTACAGATTATCCCATTCAAGAATAACAGAATATACATTCTTTACAAGTTCAAATGAAACAGTCTCCAAAACAGATCATACAAGTCTCAATATCTCTAAGATTTAATCATGACATACAACTTTTCTGACCATTATCATGAAATAGAAACAAATCAAGACAAAACAAAACAAAAACAAAGAAAAAATAAACAACCGAAAAAGAAATATAAACATGTGGAGACTAAACATGATACTAAACAACCAATGGGTCAATGAAGAAACCAAAGATGAAATTTTAAAATGTATAAACACACATGAAAATGTAAAAACAGTCCAAAATCTTTGGGATAATTTAAAAAGTCATTGTATGAGGGAAATATATAACAATACAAGCCTACCACAAGAAATAAGAAAAACCTCAAATAATCTAAACTTCTACCTAAAGGAACTAGAAAATAAAGAACAAGCAAAACTAGAAAAAACCCAAAGGGAAATAAAAGGAAGGAAATAATAAAAATCAGAACAGCTGGAGAGAGGGAGATGGCAGCAGAGTAGGAGGACCCTAGGCTCAACTCATCCAATGAACACAACTAGATAACTATCTAATCATTGTAAATACCCCAGAAATCAACCTGAAGACTAACAGAAAAAAAAAATTGACTACTAAACATGGAGACGAGGCCACATTGAAGACGGTAGGAAGTGCAGAAATGTGGTTGAGGGGAGAAACTGACCACAGATGCTGTGGAGAGTAGGGAGCTGGGCTCACAGAGAAAGGTTAAGAGAGAAAGGAGAACACAGGGAGATGCACAAGGAGAAGATTTCCTCATAGACATTGCATTAGAAACAAGAAGGGCTGAATTTTGTGAGTTCTTGCAACTAGTGGGGGTTGAAGCTTGGAGTTTTAATAAGCAGTGGACTTGGCTGGGATAAAGCCCAGAGGGCACTGTGATGCTGCTGGAGACAACACAGGGGCAGACAGCGTGCACATAGCAACCTAAAGAGTGTCTGGGGCACACAGTAGGGAGATTATTTGCTCTTCTTATCAGAGTGTGACCCTGAGAAACAGTGTTCACAACGACATATGTCCAGGAACAAAGATGCTGGCCATTGTCATTTCCTTCCTCCATCTCACAGCATAAATCAGAGCCACCTACTAGAAGGACTGGCTGCCTAACTTGCTTATATCAAACCCCATCACGAGTTCTGGTGGGATTTCCCTTCTCAGTCACACTTTACCTCAGTTCAAGGATGGTGGGCCCCTGCCCCAGAAGACCAGCCCAAACCCCTCCCCACACCATGTCTCTTAACCAGGGAATTTTGAAGGACCTCAGTTCTGGTGGAGATGCATCAGGTCTCATTTCACAAGCAGACCAATTAAAACTCACCATATCAGAGACCAAATACTGCCCAGAGCAGGTAAAGAGACTACCTCTGAAGATGACTAACCTGAAGGATAGAGCACCCAAAACACAAGAACAAAGCAACAGCACACAACAAAGACACCCCCTGAAGCACCAGGCCCCAGGCACTTTGTGACTTCTTTTTCATAAGGCCATGATCTCCAGGAGCACAAGACCTACTGCTGCTTTTCTAAAACAGAGATGAACACAGAGGATTAGATATAATGAGAAGACAGAAGAAGTTATCCCAAATGAAAGAACCATGATAAGGCCATGGTCAGAGATCTAAGCAAGACAGACATAAGTAACATGGCTGATGAAAAATTTAAATGAACAATCATAGATATACACACTGGGCTTTGGAAAATAATAGAACATGTCAGCAAGACCCTCACCACAGATATAAAGAGTTTAAAAAGAATAAATCAGAGATGGAAGGGGCAATAAATAGTATTGGAAATGGGCTTAATGCAACGAACAGCAGACTGCAATAAGCAGAGGAATTAATAAGTAACCAAGAAGACAAAGCAATGGGGATGAATGAAGTTGAAAGAAAGCAAGAAAGCAATAAAAAGAAAAGAAAAGAAAAGAATATGCAACATGAGAATAGACTTCGGGAACACAGTGACACCATCAAACTTAATAATATTCATGCTATAGGAGTCTCAGAGAAAAAAGGGAGAGAGAAAAGGAGGAAAAAATTTATTTGAGGAAACCATAGCTAAAAATGTCCCTAATCTGGAAAACAAAACAGACATCTAGATCCAGGAGGCACAGAAAACACCCAAGAAAATTAATAAAAGCAAGCCAATGCTAAGATACATTATAATTAAAATTGCAAAATACAGTGATAAAAAAATCTTAAAGGCAACAAGACAAAAGAAATCCTTAAATTACAAAGGAAAATCATAATGCTACCTGGATATTTCTCAAGAGAAATTTGGCAATCCAGAAGGCATTATATAATCCAAGTTCCAAATGGATAAAAATTACATCAAAGAATACTCTACCTAGCAAGGCTATCATTCAGAATACAAGGTGAGAGTTTTCCAGCCAAAGAAATCTAAAAATTTTGTGACCACTGATTCAGGCTTGCAATAAATATTAAGAACACTTTCAGTGAAAAGGAAACACCAAAGGTGAAAAAGTAAAGAAAGTAACAGAAAATCTCAGAAACAATGGCAAAACAAATAATGAAATGCCAATAAATACTATATATCAATAATCACTTTGAATAGAAATGCCCTACATGTTCCAATGAAAAAAACAGAATATCAAAATGTACAAAAATAAGACCCATCAATATGCTGCCTTAAAGAGACACATTTTAGTCTTAAAGACACCTGCAGATTGAAAGTGAGGAAATGGAGAAAAATTTTTCCATGCAAATTGACATCAAAAGTAAGCCAGAGTAGTAATACAAATACTGGACTAACTAGATTTTCAGCCAAAGATTGTAAAAAAGACAAAGAAGGGCACTATATAATCATAATGTGGAAAATCCAAAAGAAGATCTAACAACTGTAAATATTTATGCACCCAACATGAAAGCACCTAAATATATAAAATAACAAACACAAAAGAACTAACTGATATTTATACAATAATAGTAGAGGACTTTAACATTCCACTTACATCAATGGACAGATAATCTAAATAGAAGCTAAAAAGAAAATAATGACTTTGAATGACACACTGGACCAGATGGACTTAACAAATATATTCAGAGCACTGTATCCTAAAATACACATTCTTTCAAGTGCACATGGAATGTTCTCCAAAAATAGATAACATATTAGCTCCAAAAAGAAAAAAATATAAAAGTCATACCATGCATCATTTCTAAACAAAACATTATAAAACTGGAAGTCAACCACAAGAAAAAAAAATGGAAGCAGTAGTACAGGGAGGTTAAGCAACATGCTACTAAGCAATTAATGAGTCAACCAGGAAATCAAAGAAAAATTTTAAAATGCCTAAAAACAAATGTAAATGAAAGTACAATGGTCCAAAACCTTTGGGATGCAGCAAAAGCACTCCTTAGAAGGAAATATATAGCAATACAGGCCGACTTGAAAAATAAAGAAAAATCTCTAATAGAAAACCTAACCTTAGGAGCTAAAGGAGATAAAACAGAACAATGAACAAACCATAAAGCCAGAAGAAGGAAGGAAATAATGAAGATTAGAGGAGAAATAAATGATATAGAAACTAAAAAACAACAGAACAGATGAATGAAACCAGGAGCTGGTACTTTGAAAAATTAATAAAATTGATAAGCATCTAGTCAGATGTATCAAAAAGCAAAGAGAAAGAGGCTACTTAAATAAAATTACAAGAGAGCAGAAATAACTAACACCACAGAAATACAATTACAGGAGAATACTATGAAAACCTATATGCCAACAAATTGGACAACCTGGAAGAAAGGGATAAATTCCTAGAAACATGTAAAGTACCAAAACTGAAACAAGAAATAGGAAAATTGAGTAAACTAATAATCTGAAAAGAAAACTTCTCAATAAAAGAGAAATTCTCAATAAAATACTAGCCAACAGAATCCAACAATACATTACAAAAATCACTCACCACAATCAAGAGAGGTGTATTCCTGGGTTGCATGAGTGGCTCAATATTCAGAAATCAATCAATCTGATATACCGTATTAATAAAAGAAATATAAGAATAATATGATTCTGTCAACAGATACATAAAAAGCATTTGACAACATGTAGCGTCCATTTATGATAAAAATGCTCAACAACGTAGGTTTAGAGGGAACAGGACATATATGATTAACCCAAAGCTTATATCATTCTCAATAGAGAAAAAAAGAGGTTTTACTCTACAATCAGAAACAAGAAAAGGATGTCCACTCTAACCACTGTTATTGAAATCCTACCCACAGCAATCCAAAGATTAAAAGAAATAAAAGGCATCCAACGTAACAAAGAAGTCAAACTTTCATTATTTACATATGACATGAGGCTATAATCTATCAAAAATATAAAAGACCCCCAGCAGAAAGTTGCTAAACTGGCACATCAATTCACTAAAGTTGTAGAATACAAAATCAGGGTACAGACATCTGTCGCATTCTTTACATCAATAATAAAGCAGCAGAAAGAAATTAAGGAACCAATTCCATTTGCCATTGCACCAAAACAAGAAGATATCTAGGAATAAACTCAAACAAGGAGGTAAAATACCCATATCCCGAAAAGTATAAAACACTTATGAAAGAAATGAAAGATGACACAAAAAATGGAAAGACATTCCATGTTCATAGATGGAAGAACACATATTTTTAAAATGTATACACTACTCAAAGCAACCCACACATTTAATGCAATCTCTATCAAAATACCACCAGCATTTTTCACAAAGCTAGAACAAACAATCCTAAAATTTTTATGGTACCACAAAACTCTCTAAACAGCTAAAGCAACTTTGAAAAAAAAAAAGCAAAGCTGGACAAATTATGATTCCAGACTACAAGTTATATTGCTAAGCTGTAGAGATTTGGTACTGGCACAAAAGTAGAAACATAGATCAATGGAACAGAATAGAAAATCCAGAAATGAACCCACAACCGTATGGTCATTTAAACAACAAAGCAGGGAAGAATATCCAACGGAAAAAAAAAACACAGTCTCTTCAACAAATGGTGCTGGGAAAACTGGACAGTAACATGCAGAAGAATAAAACTGGACCACTTTCTTATACCATACATAAAATAAATTCAAAATGGATGAAAGACCTAAATGTGAGACAGGATTAAAATCCTAAAAGAAAACACAGGCAGTAACTTCTTTGACACTGGCCATAACACCTTTTTTCTAGAGGCATGTTTCCTGAGGCAAGGGAAAATGTGGAAAAATAATATATCAGAAATTCCTCAAAAACAAAGTTTTTGCACAGTGAAGGAAATAATCAGTAAAACTAGAAGACAACTTTCAGAATGGGAGATTCTTGCTAATGACATATCAGAAAAAGGGTTAATATCCAAAATATATAAAGAACTGATAAAACTCAACACCCAAAAAACAATCCAATTAAAAAATGGCAGAAGACATGAACAGACATTTTTCTAAAGAAGACATCCAGATGACCAACAGACATATGACAAGATTCCCAATGTCACTGATCATCAGGGGAGTATAAGTCAAGACGACAATGGTTAAAATCAATTTCAAAAGAAACAACAGGTGTTGGTGAGGAGGCAGAGAAAGGGAAATCCTCTTAAACTGTTGGTGGAAATGCAAACTATTGTAGCCACTCTGGATAACCATATGGAGGTTCCTCAAAAAGTTGAAAATAGACCTTGGAGGAGTTAAGATGATGGGGAAGTAGGGGAACCTTGGGCTTTCCTTGTCCCTCAAACATAGATGTTTGTGGAAATCAATCTTCAGACTGGAAGAAAGATTTCCATGGATGGAAGAAGACATCATGACAGGTGCGAGGAGCGTGGATGTGAACTGAGTGACAGAAAAATGGCAGTGATGCAGATAAGTGGGAACCCTTTCTGCAGAGAGACAAAAAGGAGAGAGAAAGAGAGGGGTTGAAAGAGTGTAGCATCAGATTCACAACACCTCTCTGTAACAGACTAGGGAGTAAGAAGTACTGAGTTGAGTTTACAGGTTTTTTTGCAAATAGTGTGTGGAGTTCAAACTTGGAAGTATTGTGTGTGACTTTCTCTGGAGCAGACCCAAGGTGCAGATCCTGGGAAAAAAAAAAAAAAGGAGAGGGCTGGCCCAGGAGTGCATAGCATAGTGTAGCGATCTCCAGGGCATACTGAAAGAGAACAGTCCCCTTCCTGGAGTACTTTTGGAATGGGTTGTGTTGCCTTTCCGAGGACAAAAGACCCTGCAGGTACCAGCAAAATGCCTTTCATCAGCAGAGGACTGATGGATGTCCAGAAGGCTTATAACATTATTACTGCTTTTAGCAGTGCTACACCATAGATTCCAAGCACCATGCAGGTGTGGGATGATTTTTATGAGACAAAGGACATCAGAAATAGCATGAAGAGACTCTATATAGAGGATGAGGACAGTTCTTCATGGTGACAGACCCTTTAAGACATTGAGTTTTGAATCCTAACCCTGTGCCAAAGAAAATAAGCAGGAATGCTGTGACACAGGGTGAGCTGACTCACCATGGTATTCTGTGAGGGCTGCCTGAACATCAAAGGGTATCAGATCCCCTGTCCAGCAATGAGAGGTTGGGATAGTGTTCTTTTTCTCCCAACACCAACATGGTGGGACTTCAGAGAGCAGCATAGAAGCCCACTCTTGAGAAGGAGGGACTCACATGCCAATGTGCACTGAAAATTGGTGCTGCAAAATGACATATTTAGTTCTGGTGTAAAAACGACCAGGCTTACTTTTTCTTTCCTTTTCTTTTTTCTTTTTTTTTTTCATTTGAAATTATGCTCATAGTTACTTGTTTGTTTCATTCTTTCATTTTCTTTCCTCTCTTTTTGGAATAGATATCGTTTTTCTTTTCTTTTACTTTTTTCTTTTTCATTTTTTCTTTTTTGCTCTTCTTTTTTGTTTTGGAATCTGCATTATAATTATTTGTGCAGGTTTTTTCATTCCCATTCCTTTTCTTTTTTGGAAATCAGGCTTCCACTGCCTCTTTTTCCAGGCTTATTTTAACAAACAAATCAAAGCACACCTAGTTAAATATCCAAGCACTCCCCATTGTAAAAAAGGAGGAGCTCTGCAAAGGACTCACCAGTGGGAAACGGAAGCCAAAACACAACAAATGTGTACACATCATACACCAGAAACAATACCTGAAGTCTTAGGCCCTGGTCAAGACTGACCCTTTCCTAATAAAGCAGTGCTCTCAAGTAAAGTAAATATAACAACTTTTCAAAATACGCAAAAGGCCCCTATGACCCAGCAATAGCACTGCTAGGGATTTACCCAAAGGATACAGAAGTGCTGATGCATAGGAGCACATGTACCCCAATGTTCATAGCAGCACTTTCTACAATAGCCAAATCATGGAAGGAGCCTAAATGTCCATCACCTGATGAGTGGATCAAGAAGATGTGGTGTATATATATACAATGGAATACTACATGGCAATGAGAAAAAATGAAATATGGCCATTTGTAAGAAAGTGGATGGACCTCGAGGGTGTCATGCTAAGTGAAATAAGTCAGGCAGAGAAGGACAGATACCATATGTTTGCACTCATAGGTCTAACAGGAGAAACCTAACAGAGGACCATAGGGAGGGGAAGGGGGAAAGAGAATTGGGGAGAGTGAGGGACACAAATCATGAGAGACTATTGAATACTGAAAATGAACTGAGGGCTGAAGGGGGCGGGGGGACGGGGTGATGGTCATGGAGCGGGGGGCACTTGTGGGGAGAAGCACTGGGTGGTATATAGAAGCCAATTTGACAATAAACTATTATTTTATAAAAAATACACAAAAGGCAGAGTGGAGGAGCTGAGATGGCAGAACAGCATGGAAGTTTTTTGCATCTCTCATGCCTTAAATGCAGCCAGATCAGCACTAAACCATCTTGCACACCTAGAAAACTGATTGGAGAATTAACACAACAGTCTGCACAACCTTAACCACAGAACTCAGCAGAAAGAGGAAAAAAATATTTTCCATTTTTATTAGAAATATTTTTCTTTATTTTCTTTCTACTTTATATTTCACTTTTTCATAAATTTTTAAAATCCTATTTTACTTCCATTATTTGATTTTATTCTATTTTATAGTATTCATTTTTTCAAATTTTTAAATGTTTTCCTTTTTTTCTTCTTTCTTTTCTCCTTTTTTCTTATCTTTCCTTTTTTTCCTCTAATCTATCAAGCTCCTATCAACAACCAGACCAAAGCACACCTAGGATCTAGCATTATTTATTTGATTTTTTGTGTTGATTTTAATTTTTATTTTTTATTTATTTTAAATTATTAATTCCTTTTCTTCCTTCAAAATGACAGAATGAAAGACTTCACCCCAAAAGAAGGAACTAGAAGAAATGACAGCAGGAACTTAATTTACACAGAAAGAAACAAGGTGTGTGAACCAGAATTTGGAATCACAATAATAAAAATACTAACTGGGGTTGAAAATAGATTAGAATCCCTTTCTGTGGAGATAAAAGAAAATGTAAAAGCTAGTCAGGATGAAATTTTTAAAATGCTATATGGATGCCATGAGGGCAAGAATGGATGAAGCACAGCAGTGAATCAGCAATATAGAAGAAAAACTTATGGAGAACAATGAAGCAGAAAAAAAGAGGTAAGCTAAGGTTAAAGAGCATGATTTAAAAATTAGAGAGTTCAGTGACTCATTACAAAGGAAAAACATCAGAAGCCTAAGGGTCCCAGAAGTTGAAGAGAGGAAAAGGGGTAGAAGGCTTATGTGAGCAAATCACAGCAGAAAACTTTCCTAGCCTGGGGAAAGACAAAAACATCAGAATCCAGGAAGCAAAGAGGACTCCCATTAGATTCAACAAAAACCCACATCCACAAGGCAATCAGACAACACAAGAAAATAAAAGCCATCCAAACTGGCATAGAGGACGTTAAACTTTCACTCTTTGCAGGACATGACATTGTATATGGAAAACCTAAAAGATTCCACCAAAAAAAAAAAATGCTAGCACTGGTCCATGAATTCAGCAATGTTTCAGGATATAAATTCAATGCTCAGAAGTTGGTTGCATTCCTATACACCAATAATGAAGCAACAGAAAGAGAAATCAAAGAATTGATCCCATTTGGTGCATTTTACAATTACACCAAAAACTATAAAATACCTAGGAATAAACCTAACCAAAGAGGCGAAAAATCTATACGCTGTAAACCTTAGAAAGCTCATGAAAAACACTGAAGAAAACACACAAGAAATGGAAAAATGTTCCATGCTCCTGAATAGGAAGAACAAATATTATTAAAATGTCAATTACCACCCACAGCAATCTACATATTCCATGCAATCTCTATCAAGATAACACCAGCATTCTTCACAGAGCTAAAACAAACAATCCTAAAATTTGTATGGAACCAGAAAGACCACGAATAGCCAAAGCAATCCTGAAAAAAAGAAGACCAAATCATCACAATCCCAAACTTCAAGCTGTATTTACAAGGCTTTAATCATCAAGACAATATGGTACTGGCACAAGAATCGACATACAGATCAATGGAAGAGAATAGAGAACCCAGAAATGGACTCAAAAATATATGGCCAACTCATCTTTGACAAAGCAGAAAAGAATACCCAATGGAATAAAGACAATCTCTTCAGGAATTGGTGCTGGGAAAACTGGAGAGCGACATGCAGAAAAATTAACCTGGACCACTTTCTTACACCATACACAAAAATAAACTCAAAAGTGATGAAAACCTAAACATAAGGCAGGGAGCAATCAAAATCCTTGAGGAGAAACCAGGCAAGAACCTCTATGACCTTGGCTGCAACAACTTGTTACTCAGCATATCTCTGGGGATAAGGGAAACAAAAACAAAGATGGATTATTGGGACCTCATCAAAATAAAAACTTCTGCACAGAGAAGGAAACAATCAGCAAAATTAAAAGCAACTGACAGAATGGGAAAAGATATTTACAAATGACATATCAGATAAAGGGCTAGTATCCAAAATCTATAAAGAACTTACCAAACTCAACACCCAAAAAACAAATAATCCAGTGAAGAAATGGGCAAAAGACATGAATAGACACTCTTCCAAAGAAGACATCCAGATGGCCAACTGACACATGAAAAAATGCTCAACATCACTCATTATCAGGAAGATACAAATCAAAACCACAATGAGATATCACTTCACACCTGCCAGAATGGCTAACATTAACAATAAGGCAACAACAGATGTTGGTGAGGATGTGGAGAAAGAGGAACTCTTTTGCACTGCTGGTGGAAATGCAAACTGGTGCAGCCACTCTGGAAAACAGTACAGAGATTCCTCTAAAAATTAAAGTAGAACTACTCTACAACTCAACAATTGCCCTACTAAGTATTTATCCAAGGGATACTGGTGTGCTGTTTCAAAGGGACACATGCACCCCAATGTTTATAGCAGCACTATCAACAGTAGCCAAAGCATGAAAAGAGTCCAAATGTCCATCGATGGATGAATAGATAAAAAAGATGGGGTATACATATTTAATGGAGTATTACTTGGCAATCAAAAAGAATGAAATCTTACCATTTGCAACCACATGGATGAAACTAGAAGGTATTATGCTAAGCAAAATTAGTCAGCCAGGGAAAGACAAATATCCTATGGCATCACTCGTATGAGGAATTTAAGATACAAAACATATGAACATAACGGAAGGGAAGCAATAATATAAAAACAGGGAGGGGAACAAAACATAAATTCTTAAAAATAGAACAGAGGGTTCCTAGAAGGGTTGTTGGAAAAGGGATGGGCTAAATGGCATCCAAACTGGCAAAGAGGACGTCACTCTTTGAAGAAGACATGATACTGTATATGGAAAACCCAAAAGATTCCACCAAAAGAAATGCTAGAACTGGTCCATGGACTAAATGGGTAAGGGGCAGCAAGTAATCTATTGAAATCATTGTAGCACTATATGCTTTGTAACTTGGATGTAAATTTAAAAAATAAATAAATTGCAATACATGCAAAGACAGAAATTAGCCAAGATGACAAGATGAAGGAATTCTCCCCAAAATAAAGATCAAGAAAAAGTCACAGCGAGGGACTTGCTCAAAACAGTTATAATCAATATTATATGAGAATTTAGAACAGCAGTCATAAGACTATTAGATGGGTTTGAAAAAAACATAGAAGACATGAGAGAAACCCTGTCACCAGAATCAGAGCTAAAAACTAGTCAGGCTGAAATTTAAAATTCTGTAACTGAGATATAAAACTGGCTGGATATAGTTGCAATGAGAATTGAAAAAGTAGAGGAGTGGATAGGTGATATAAAAGGAAAAGATTATGGAAAATAATGAAGATGAAAAGAAGAGGGAAAGAAAACTATTAGCTCATGAAGGGAGATTAAGGGAACTTAGTGATTCCACAAAACAAAACAATATCCTTATCATAGAAAAAGAGTGAGGGAAAGGGGCAGGTCTATTTGAACAAATTATAGCTTCCCTAATCTGGGGGAAGGAAACAGATATTTTACTCCAAAAGGCACAGAGAACTTTCCTCAAAATCAACAAAAAAACAGGTCAACACCATGACATATCATACTAAAACTTGCCAAACTCGACACCCAAAAAACTTGCAAAATACAAAGATAAAGATAGCATTCTGAAAGCAGCCAGGGACAAAATGTCCTTAACATACAAGGGTGGATATTTAGGTTAGCACCAGACCTGTGTCTAAAACTTGGCAGGCCAGAAGGATGTGACAGAAAATTCTCAACATGCTAATGAGAAAAATATGCAGCCAAGAATTTATCCATCAAGGCTCTCATTCAGAATAAGAAGGGGAAATAAACAGTTTACCAGATAAACAAAAATTAAAGGAATTTACAACCACTAAACCAGCCCTGCAGGAAATTTTGAGAGGGATTCTTTGAGTGGAGATAAAAAAAAAAAAAGTAACAAAGACTACAACAGGCCAGAAATATCACAACAAACACCAACTAAATTCATATATTTAAATAACTACTCTAAATATAAATGGACTAAATACTCCAATCAAAATACGTTGGGTATCAAAATGGATAAAAGAAAAACAACAGCAGCAGCAACAACAACACAAGATTCATCTATATGCTACTTACAAGACCTAAAGACACAGATTGAAAGAGAGGAGGTGGAGAACCATCTATCATGCTAATGAGAATCAAAAGAAAGCCAGAGTAGACATACTTATATCAGACAAACTAGACTTTATAACAAAGACTGTAACAAGAGATGAAGGGCATTATATCATAATTAAGGGGTGTATCATCCAAGAATATCTATTAATTGTAAATATTTATGCCCCCAACTTAGAACACCCAAATATATAAATCAATTAATCACAAAGAAATTCATTGAAAATTATATAATAGTAGGAGACTTTAATACCCACTTATAGCAATGGACAGATCACCTAAGCAGAAAATCAACAGAAAACCATCATTTTCATTGACACACTGGACCAGCCGGACTAAACAGATATATTCAGAACATTTCATCTTAAAGCAGGAGTGTACACATTCTTCTCAAATGCATGTGGAACATTCTTCAGAAGAGATCACATACTGGGTCATAGATCAGCCCTCAACAAGTACAAAATGATCGACCATGCATATTTCACATCACAACACTATGAAACGAAGTCAACTACAAGTAAAAATTTGGAAAGCTCTCAAATACATGGAGACTGAAGAACATCCTACTAAAGAATGAATGGGTTAATCAGAAAGTTTAAAAGTCTATGCTAAGTGAAATAAGTCAGGCAGAGAAAGACAGATACCATATGGTGTCACTCGTCTAACAGGAGAAACGTAATGGGAGACCATGAAAGGGGGGGAAAGAATTGGGGAGAGGAAATGAGGCAAATCATGAGAGATTTACTGGTTCTTTTTAATTTTTTTTGTTTATTTTTGAGAGAAACAGAGTGTGAACAAGGAAGGGGCAGAGAGAGAGAAAGAGACAAAAACCGAAGCAGGCTCCAGGCTCCAAGCTGTCAGCACAGACCCCAACATGGGGCTCGAACTCATAAACTGTGAGATCATGACCTGAGCTGAAGTTGGATGTTCAACCAATTCAGCCACCCAGGCATCCTGCTTATTGGTCCTTCATATGCAATGTTGCAAGATTAATATTAATAAACTTATTCTAAAGATAAAGAAATTGAGATTAAGAGGTATTGAGTACCTTGTCTAAAATTTCATAATGAGAAAGCAACAAGCTAAGATCTGAGCATGGATCTTTCTGATGCTAAAAGCTCTCTTAAATATTATGCTAATGTCTTGAAACTAGCAACCTGAATTGTAAGTCATCCCTAATCTTGGGTTTGGTACATAGACCTCCCTTAGTATACCCACTGGACTGTTTCCATGGCCCTGTGGTATTCATGACATGAAAGAAAGCTTCTAATTCATAGTTTCCCCTAGACTCCAGTGTGGGGAGCCAGAAGAACGGAGATCAGCCGCCTATAGGCAGGGAAGTGCCACTCCCTGTCAGGAGAAGCCAGAAGAACAAAGATCAACCACCTGCAGGCAGGGTAGTGTCGGCCCCTCAGGCACTGTGCTAAAAACTTTAGTTTGGTTCCTCCCTTTACCCTAGCCTTAATCTCTTGACCCTGTTTCCTAGCAACCTACCTAAGTCAGTTGCCTTGTTTCCTGCCTTGAACCCTTTATAAGGTGTGGGTATTTTCTCAATAAACTGGGGCTTGATCAGAAACGCTTGTCTTGCCTTCATTCTCTGTGCTCCCTGCCCCCCAATTCTCTCTCCTTCCCTCAGGAACCCGCGACGATTGACCGACCCGCTGGCCAGGACAGAGCAGACACTCCAGAGATGAGATATAGCTGCATTGAGGATCTGGTTGAGTCTAATGAAGTTGTTTAGATTTCCTGGAGAGGAGGAACAAAGTGAAGGCCTGTTGTGTAAGGATGAATGGGAGCAAAATGGAAAGGGTAACTGGGGATGTAATAACACAGACTGGAAAGCATCTGGCTCTTATTATAGGGGCTTCTAACAGTATTTTTCCTATTTCAAAAAAGAAAAATGATCAGATGATCTTGACCAGTTGATTGTCCCTTCAGGGACAGAATGAGCATTAACCTGCCCCTCAGCATCTGCTGGGAAAGATATGCATATGAACTAGTGTTGTTAAGGTTATACTTGGAAATTTGGTAGATCCTAAGCTTTTCAGACTTTAGATAATTCAAGTTGAAAAATCACTGAACTTTCTTAAAAAAATCACATTTTGGACAATGCTTTGAACAAAATTTGAAATGCAATTAAGGTGCACCTGAGTGGCTTAGTCAGTTAAGCATCCAACTCCTGATTTCTTTTTTTTTTTCATGTATTCACCAATTTATTTCACATTTTAACTCTTTCTAAAAGAATTTTCTTTATATATTTTATTTAATTTATTTTTTTACTTTATTTTTTATTAATAGTTTATTACCAAGTTGGTTTCCATATAACACCCAGTGCTCTTCCCCACAAGTGCCGCTCTCCATGACCATCCCTCCCCCTCCCTCTTCAGCCCTCAGTTTGTTCTCAGCATTCAAAGGCCTCTCATGATTTGCCTCACACCCTCTCCCCAACTCTTTACCCCATCTTGCCCCTTCCAATAGTCCTCTGTTAGGTTTCTCCTGTTAGACCTATGAGTGCAAACATATGGTATCTGTCCTTCTCTGCCTGACTTATTTCTCTTAGCATGACTCCCTCCAGCTCCATCCATTTTACTACAAATGGCCAAATTTCATTCTTTCTCATTGTCATGTAGTATTCAGCTTAGGCCATAATCTCACAGTTCATGAGATTCAGCTCTGCACTGGGCTCTGCACTGAAAGCACAAAGACTGGTTGAGATTTTCTCTCCCCCTTGATCTCTGGTTCTCTCTCTCACACCCCACCCAAATAAATAAAAAAAAGTGTTTAAAAATGCAATAATAAAAATATCAGTCCCCTGTTGACTTTCAAGATCAATGAAATGGTGTCAGAAAGACATAAGTGGTTATGATAAACATATTCTGCTGACTCAAGTGAAAATGTGAAAGTTAAGGCAAGGATGCATCCCTTAGCTATAATCAAAACACTTCCTGTTGGATTCTGCACCAAAATTGCCTGTTCCAATTAATACCTAAACCAACATTTATTTCAGAATTTCCTTATTAGAAAGCACAAACCTTGCTGGGCTGGATTTGTTGATATTAATTTCATGCACAAATGAAATCTTTATTTGCTTTTTCTATGTGAAAACCTATTATGTCCCCATAGTCGGCAGAAATTTTTTAGATCATGAAAGTAAAATTTTGTAAAATTATATTCTGACTTATTAAGATTATTACATAATCAATGTCTCATAAATCTGAATGAGTAGGATACAGATCCCCAAAAAAACTAGACAAAATTTCTCAGTGCAGTGCTCACATGAATAAACAACAACAACAACAACAAAAATACCTTTATTTTTATCACTAGGATATGGTTGCAGAATGAATATAATGAGAAGAAACAGACATAATTGCCACCCCCAGTATCAAGGTAACTAAATCAATATAATATATCAGTTTTGTTCCCCTATTTGCCCAGAGAAAAACAAGAGGCAATCAGAAGGAATCAAATAAGCTATAAAGAATATATAAGAAAAAAATTAAAGGATCAAAAAAATTCTAACTATTCAAGAAGATAAATATCATACAGCTCTTTTCAAAGAACCATTATTGCACTTACACCCACAATTACATCTGTTCAGGCCACTGTCCTGTTCCTAGGTATTCATCAGTGACTCAGGCATTTGGGGCAGGCAGATAGACAGGACATAAGAAAAGAGCTCTGAAATTCTTCCCCAAAGAATTTGATTTTATTTAAAACAGAGTGTGGTGAAGTTCAAGCCTCAGAGTTCTCTCAAAAACAATAAAGACTTGATGGTAAGCAATTAAGAGGAGGCTGATAGTTCCATGAGAGTAACAAAACAAACTAAGCCAGTAGTTTACCAGAAAAAAAAACTAGAGAAAGAGACAACTAAGAAGAAGTCTATTACAGTCGGGGGAGTGGGGGTGGGGAACAAGTCTCAAAAACTACCTCTTCAAAGGGAATTAAATATAACTAGATTATTCTGACTCAGGAATTGTCAAAAATTTATGACCCAGGAGTTGTCAAAAACAATAGAGCAATAATTTGAGAATTAGTGAAGCCTAACTGCTATGTGTGATATAAACAGAGACAAACACCTTAACAGGGAGATCAGGTAAACAGACAAAAAGAGACGTATAAAAAACAATGTAAAATTTAAAAAGTATACATAAATAATAGAGTCTCAATATTTACACTAAATATAAATGGAATAAACACAGTTAAAAGGTGGATTTTGGCTGAATGAATTTTTATTAAAAATATGTTCCAACTATATGCTATATATAAGCAATTCAACTTAGATTATAAGATCCAAGTACATTGAAAATAAAAGGATAAAAAACATGCCATACAAACAATAATCAAAAAGGAACTTAGGTGGTTATGTTAATATCAGACAAAATTGACTTTGAGATAAAAATTATTTCTAAATGCAAAGAAGAATATTTATAGTGGCTTCATATAAACAGAATATGCAACAACCCTGCAGGGAAATTAATTAGCAGCCAGCCAGAGTTGCTAAAATATATTATCTAAATCTTTCATTTTCCAGCAACAAAAACAGGAAAGTATAATTCATACTTTATGGGTAAAAATAGTCAATAGAAATTGTAAGGGGACAAGATGTTGTATTCATAAAAGACTTCAAAACAAATTTGAAATATGTTCAGAGAATAAAGAAAGTCAAGTTTTTAATTATGACAATAATGCCTTAAGTAAAGAATCATAAAAATATAAAAGTTATTTTTAAGACAATACAATGGAAATTCTGGAATTGAAAATCATGAGTGAAATGAAAAATTCACCAGAAGAACTCAACAACAAATTTGAGATTACATAAAATCACTGAATACTTATATTTATCAATAGAAATTATTGCTCTGAAGAACAGAAATAAATGAGGAAATATTAATAAAATGAAGAACTTTAGGACACCATTGGGCAAACAATAATAACTATGATAGGAATTCCAGAAAGAGAAAAAAATAATACAATTTAAAGGGAAAAAGGAGGAATAATAATAGAGTTGAAGGAATAATAACCAATAACTATTCAAATAATCAAACTTGATTCTTTAAGTTACTCTTCAGATCTGAAAAGCAAAAACAAAAACAAAACAGCAAACAAAAACCAAGTACAGTAAACACCAGGAGATCCACACCTAGATGCATCATATCAAACCACTGAAAGAAAAAGACAAAGTCTCAAAAACACCAACAAAATCAATATGTGTAGAAGACAAACAGTATGATTAACACCTGACTTCCCATAAGAATTAGTGGGGGCCAGAGTGCAGTAGAATGACAGACTTGAAGTGTTGAAAGAAAAACAACTAGAAACCAAGAATCATATATTGATTCAGCAAAACTATCCTTTGAAAATGAAGGCAAATAAAGGCATTCATATACAAAGATCAAGAGAATACATTGCCAACCAACATGCTCTTTATCTTGTGATAAACCAAAGGAACTCCTTTCAGGCTGATGTCAAATGGCAACATAAATCTATGCAAAGAAATAAAGAGCTATGGTAAAGGTAAATATATATTTTTTTTCAGTAATAAAATGAATGAGCTAAAGTACATAAAAGGACATGATGAACCTCAATATTATCATCATTATTCTAATTAAAGAAAACAGACAGAAAAGACTATCCAGTATATGATTCTTTTAGATGAAATGAATAGGAAAGGCAAATCAATAGACAGAAAAATTAGTGATTGCCTAAAGCTCGGATCAGGAGCTAGACTTAATTGTAAATAGACATGTGGGGTCTTTTTTGGATGATGGAAATGTTCTAAATTTATTAAAAATCATTAAATTGTAAACTTGAGTGAATATAAAGTTGTTTTTAAAATTCCATTGTTTACTACATCAACAAAGTGAAGTATAAAATAGGGAAAAATATGACCAAAACCCAGTTGAGATGGCAATTTATACCTGGACTAAACATGTAATCGAGGCAGAAACTTTCAAAGTCCAATCATGAAAACAGTAACCAGAATTTTCTCCATATTCTATGTGTTCAGTATGGAAAGAACACCCAGAACAAAAAAAACTGAAGGTTTTGAGTGGGGAACTGAGGACTTAGACTATAATTCACAACTCCCTGACAAACTTGGAGGGCCTAAATGAGTGACTTGATTACATCTACACAATCGATTAGGAGTAAAGACAGATTACAAAACTTCAAAGGTCTTGTCTTAAAGACAAATGGGGGGGGGGGGAGGAAGGAAGTATCAAAGTTTTATTTCACAAAAGAATTAAAACCAAATGGGTCTACCATCCTCAAGTTAAGTTATTTAATGTGAGACATTTGGTGTGCTGGAGATATCCTTTAAGGAGCAGTATTTTTCTATTTCAGCAAACCTTGTATTTGAGGAGGATACAAGTCCATAAATTGAGTCTCAAGATTGAACAATAATGTGAATAATTCTTTGAATAAATTTTATAACAACTATTACTAAAATAATATATATTATTCACTCTTTGATGTAGTCTTTTCCATAACAGAATATTTAAATATTACACAAAATGAAATAGATCATCAAGCTAATATTACCCTGCCAATTTGCTGTAACAAGTCATTCAGCTTTAAACACAACTTAGAGCAAATTCTACTTTATGGAAAATGAAATTAGAGCAAGTTTATAAATCACAAAGATAATTTTTAAGGATAGCAACCAAATAAACAATTTTATTAGAAAATATTTAGGTGGCTGAAATAAAACCTGGTTTAACTTAAAATAGTCTATTTACTCCCCATGGCGAGTATGTGGAAAGACTACAGACTGAGCCTTTTTTTATTCATACAATAAAGTATGAAACCTAAAAGTCAGATAAAGGACTATGTTGCAAAAATTCTAAGGTCATACCTCCATTAGAACAAAGAGTGCTGCAAAAAACAGAAGAGTTGCCCATTCCACTCGGTGTAGAATTATCTCAAAATCATGGATATCAGCTAAAATTAGCAACCAGATGGCACCCAGAATAGCAATCCACCCTGAAAAACAAATAAATGGACATACAGACATAGATGTAGTTCAAATGCTAACACACTAAGTATTTATCTTCTGATTGTTTTCTTTATTGAAACAAATTTGTATTCTGCAAACTGAACATATTTAAAACGTACAATTTCTATTTTGGCTAATGTGACTATGCCACAATGTACATATCTATTCACTGTCGATGGGATGTTTGGATTGCTCCCATTATTTGACTATTACAAATGAATGTGCTATTAACTTTCATATTCAATTATCTGTATGTACATATTTTCCATTTCCTTGGGAAAATACCTAGGAATGGTATAGTTGGACCATATGATAGGTTAATATTATAGGATGTTTATGTTTCAAGAAACTATTAAGCTGTTTTCCAAAATGGTTGTAACATTTTACAACACTACCAACAGTATATAAGAATTCAAGTTCCTCCACATTTTCAACACTGGGTCATATTTTTTTAATGCTAGACATTCCAATGAGTATGAAGGGAATTTATTGTAGTTTCAAATTGCATTCTCTAATGACTAATGCTGTTGAGGTTTTTTTCATAGATCTTCTTTTGCAAAGTTTATGTTAAAATAGTCTGCACATATTTTAATGAGCAGAGCAAATAAAACCCAAAATAAGTAGAAGAAAAGAAAGAATAACGATTGGAGCAGGAATAAGTGAAATAGAAAATAGAAAGATATTAGAGAAAAAGAATGCCACCAAAAGTTGGCTCTTAGAGAAAAGCAAGAAGATTGATAAACTTTAGCCTGTCTGAGTAAGATGAAACATGAGAAGACAAAATTTGCCAATATCAAGAATAAGGACAATGACATGTCTATAAATTCTATAGACATAAAAAGAGTACTAGTTTTCTATACCTGCCATAACAAATTGCCACAAGTGTAGTGGCTTAAAATGAAACCTACTTCTTATATCACAGTTTTCATATATCAGAAGTATAGCAGGCTCAGCTACATTTCTGACTAGAGCCTCATCAAGGCAAAATCATGGTGTTCACGGGGCTGAATTCCTTTCTAGAGGCTTTAGGAGAGAATTGGTTTTCTTATTCATTCAAGTTGCTGACATAATTCAATTCCTTACAGCTATAAGACTGAAGCCCAATTTCCTTGCAGCTATCATCCAGGAATTTTTCTTGGTTTCTAGAGGTCATTCAAACTTCCTGGCACATGACCACCACCCTCCCCCCCAACTTCATCTATAATCGAAGCCAGCAATGATAGGTCAAGTCCCTATCAAACTTCAAACTGGTTCTTCTGTCTTCCACTTCTCCTTTGAAGGACCCATGTGATTAAACTGGGTCCATCTACATAATCTACAAAAATATCCTTATATTAAGGTTTGTAATCTTAAGTCTACCTGTAAAGTTCCTTTGTCACATAACATAACATATACAGACATTAACATCAGAAATTAGAGTATAGACACTTTTGAGGGGTCATGTATAGATTAATTTGGAAATAGCATTTTAACAATGTAAAGTCTGCTGACCTATGAACATGGCATAAAACTCCATTTATTTGAGTCTTCTTTGTAAAGTTTTCCCTAACAATGTTCTACAGAAATCCAAGCCATCTTTTGTACAGAAATTAATAAAATGATTCTAAAATTCATGTAGGAAGGCAAAAAACCTAGGATAGCCAATATGTCCTTGAAAAAGAAGAGCAAAGTTGAAGAACACACATTACATCACATTAAGGCGTGTTATAAAGCTACAAGAGTGAAAACAGTCTATATTGCGTCAATATAATCAATTTAATTAATGGAGAATCCAGAAACATACCCATGTATTCATGGTCAATTGATTTTCAACAATGGTTCAATAACAGTTCAGTGAAGAAAGAGCAGCAGCACAAACGCTGCTGGAACAATTGGATACCTGCATACCAAAAAAAAGGTTCTTTCCTCTGATCTATTCATTTAATCATATAAAAGTTAACTAAGTAGATCAAGAGCCTAAATGTAAATTTTATTACTATAAATTTCTAGAATAAAACATAGAAAAGTCTCTTTGTCCCTGAGAAAGTTTTGTTGTACACAACACTAATAGCATGGTCTATAAAAGAAATTTTCATTATTTGGACTTCATGCTTCTGAAAAGTTGCTGTTAAGTAGAGGCAAAGACAAACTGCAGACCAGGAGAAAATACCCACAAATTATCTACTTATAAAGGATTTATATTCAGAAGACTTTTCTAAATTATTTCAAAAATTTCAACAAAAACAAGCAACTCCATTAAAATGGAGAATGTTTTGAACAGACATCTCACCAGAGAAGATATAAGAATCACAAACAAGCACATTAAAATATCCTCAATGTCACTAATCATCACGAAAATGCAAAATAAAACCATATGGCATTCCACTATATACCTTAGAATGTGTCAAAACAAAAAGACAGACCAAACTAATTATGGACAAAGATATGGAGGAACTAGAACTCTCATATACTGCTGGTAGAACTGTAAAATGTTACAACCACCTTGGAAAACAGTCTAACAATTTTTAAAAACATTTCCAATAAATCTATCAACTATCCAATCATTCCACTTTTAGATATTAACCTAAGATAAATTAAAGCATATGTTGAAAGAAAGAATTGAACACAAATGTTCATTTTAGTAATAGTCATCATAATAGTAAAAAACTAGAAACAATCCAAATACTCAACAACAGGTGAATGGATATACAAACTCTGACATACCCAATTCATAGAATGTTACACAACTAATAGAAAGAAGGAAATATTGATGTACACAACCATGTGGATGAATCTCATAATAACTATGCTGATAAAATAAGGCAGACTAAAAAACAATATTATATATTATATAATACTTTTGCATAAGACTCTTAAAAATGCACATATCAGGGTTTGACAACTTATAATTTGTTCATGGGTCAAATCTAGCCCACCCCCTGTTTTTGTAAATAAATTTTTATTGGAACACATCCACAGTAATTCATTTATATATTTTCTATGGCTGTTTCAGCACTACAACAGCAACATTTGGTATTTGTGGCAAATGGTACAACCTTCATTGCCTCAAATATTTACTATCTCTGGCCTTTTACAAAACAGTTTGCCAAAACCTGACCTATAGTAACAGAAAACACATTAAAGATAACTTGGGGAGAAAATGGTGAGGGAAAGATGGTGGCAGAGTATGAAGTGGTGGTAATGGAGAGGGCACTTATGGGGAAGAGCACTGGGTGTTATATGGAAACCAATTTGACAATAAACTATTAACAATTAAAAATAAATTAAAAATAAATAAATAAAAACTTTTACCAAAACAATATATCCCAAAAGATTGTAATAAGCTAGCTATCTTCTACTGGGAAGGTTAATTTGCTTATCCTAGAGCACATCCCACAGAGGCAGCATTCACAGACAGATCCATCTGGGAACAAAGGAACTGGCAGGTATCATTTTCCTCCCCTGCCCTTCAGCATAATCAGCACAGGCCACCTGTGCTTACCAACACAGTGCTGACACTTGCTACCTCACTTTCTTATACCAAGTCCTGCCACTCCCCTCATCCTGGTGGAAATGCCCTTCCATGTCACACTTGCCTCAGCTCCAGCACCTGGGGTCCTCTCCCCAAAGAAGACTTCTTTGAACCTCTGCTAACACCACATATCTTGACCTGGGAGTTTTTCAGGGCCCCACTTATAGCAGCAGTGGCAAGAGGTCTCACTTCACAAGCAAACCAGAGCACACGTAGTTAAAACATGCTACATTCTAAACTGGTGCAGCCACTCTGGAAAACAGTGTGGAGGCTTCTCAACAAACTATCAGTAGAACTCCCCTATGACCCAGCAATAGCACTGCTAGGGATTTACCCAAAGGATACAGAAGTGCTGATGCATAGGGGCACATGTACCCCAATGTTCATAGCAGCACTTTCTCTAATAGCCAAATCACGGAAAGAGCCTAAATGTCCATCACACAAGAAGATACGGTATATATACACAATGGAGTACTATATGGCATTGAGGAAGAATGAAATCTGGCCATTTGTAGGAAAGTGGATGACCTCGAGGGTGTCATGCTAAGTGAAATAAGTCAGGCAGAGAAGGACAGATACCATATGTTTGCACTCATAGATCTAACAGGAGAAACCTAACAGAGGACCATAGGGAGAGGAGGGGGGAAAGAGAGCTGGGGAGAGTGAGGGACACAAATCATGAGAGACTATGAATACTGAAAATGAACTGTGGCTTGAAGGGGGAGGGGGAGGAAGAGATGGGGGTGATGGTTATGGTTGGGGGGGCACTTGTGGGATGAAGCACTTGGTGTTATATGGAAATCAATTTGACAATAAACTATTTTTAAAAAAGTGATTCTGGATTTGTTGAATGAGTCTTGAAGTTTTCCTTCTATTTCTATTTTTTAGAACAGCTTGAAAAGAATGGGTACTAACTCTGATTTAAATGTCTGGTAGAATTCCCCAGAGAAGTCATCTGGTCCAGGGTTCTTATTTGTTGTAAGATTTTTGATAACTGATTCAATTTATTCACTAGTTATGGGTCTGTTCAGATGTTCATCTCTTTCTGTTTGAGTTTTAAGAGAGAGAGAGAGAGAGAGAGAGTGTTTAGGAATTTGTCGATTTCTTCTTGGTTGTCCAGTTTGTTGGCATATAATTTTTCATAGTATTCCCTGATAATTGCTTGTATTTCTGATGGATTGGTTGTAATAAATCCATTTTCATTCGTGATTTTGTCTATTTGGGTGCTCTTTCTTTTCCTCTTGGGAAGCCTGGCTAGAGGTTTATCAATTTTGTTTATTTTTTCAAAAAACCAACTCTTGGTTTCATTGATCTCTTCAACTGTTTTTTTTAATTCTATATTGTTTATTTCTGCCATGTTTATTATTTCTCTTCTGAGTTTGGGGTGTTCTTGCTGCTCTGCTTCTAGGTCCTTCAGGTGCACTGTTAGATTTTGTATTTGCGCTTTTTCTAGTTTCTTGACATAGGCCTGGATTGCAATGTATTTTCCTCTTAGGACTCCCTTTGCTACATCCCAAAGACTTTATATTATTGTATTTTCATTTTCATTTTCATTTGTTTCCATATATTTTTTTAATTTCTTCTTTAATTGCCTGGTTGACCCATTCATTCTTTAGTAGGGTATACATTAACCTCCCTGTTTTTGGAGGTTTTCCAGACTTTTCCCTGGTATGATCTTAATTCTTTTATATTTATTGAGGGCTTCATTGTGACCAGTATGTGATGTGTCTTGGAGAATGTACCCTGTGAACTTGAGAAGAAAGTGAATTGCATAGTTTCAGGATGCAGAGTTCTAAACATATTTGTCAAATCCATCTGGTCCAGTGTGTCATTCAGGTCCATTGTTTCTTTACTGGTTTTCTGTCTGGATGATCTGTCCATTGCTGTAAGTGAAGTATTAAAGTCTCCTACAATTACCACATTCTTACCAATAAGATTGTTTCCGTTTGTGATTAATTCTTTTATGTATTTGGGTGCTTTCAAATTCAGTTCATAGACATTTATCATTGTTAACTCTTCTTGATGGAGAGACCCTATAATTATTATATAATGCCCTTTTCATTTCTTGTTACTGTCTTCACCTTACAGTTCAGTGTGTCCGATATAAGTATGGTTACTCCAGCTTTCTTTTGACTTCCAGTAGCATGATAGATATTTCTCCATTTCCTAACTTTCAATCTGATGGTGTCCTCAGTTCTAAAATGAGTGTTGCAGACAGAAAATAGATATATCTTGTTTCTTTTTATCCATTTTGATACCCTAAGTCTTTTAATTGGAGCATTTAGTCCATTTTCATTCTGTGTTATTTTTAAAAGACATGGGTTTAGAGTCATTGTGTCTCTGTAGGATTCATGCTTATAGTGGTGTCTCTGGTACTTTGTCTTCCTTGCAACAGATTTTCCCTTAGGGTCTCTTGTAGGGCTGGTTTAGGGGTGATGAATTCCTCCAATTCTTGTTTGTTTGGGAAAACCTTTATCTCTCTTTCTATTCTGAATGACAGGATTGCTGGATAAAGGATTCTTGGCTGCATATTTTTCTTGTTCATCACATTGAAGATTTCCTGCCATTCCTTTCTGGCCCACCAAGTTTTAGTAGATAGGTCTGTCACTACTCTGATAGGTTTCCCTTTGCATGTTAGAGCCCTTTTATCCCTAGCTGCTTTCAGAATTCTCTCTCCATCCTTATATTTTGCCAGTTTCACTATGATGTCGTGCAGAAGATTGATTCAAGTTATGTATGAGGGGAGTTTCTGTGCCTCTTGGATTTTATTGTCTGTTACCTTTCCCAGGTTGAGGAAGTTCTCAGCTATGATTTGTTCAAGTAACCCTTCAACCTCTCTCTCTGTTTCTCTCTCTCTCCCTCTCTCTCTCCCCCTTTCTCTCTCCTTCTGGAATTCCTATCATACATATATCATTCTGTTTGATTGCATCACTCAGTTCTCAACTTCTCTTCTTCTGCTCCTTGATCAGTTTGTCTCTCTTTTTCTTGGTTTCCTCTTTTTCTACAATTTTATCTTCTAATTCACCTATTCTCCTCTCTGCCTTTTCAATTCGTGCAGTGGCCTCCTCCATTATGTTTTCCACATTGCTTATAGCTTTTTTAAATTCATCATAACTATTTTTAAGATCCATGTTCTTTGCAGCAATAGCATCACTGCTGTCTTCTATGCGTTTTTCAGGCCAAGCGATTAATTTTATGACTATTGTTCTAAATTCTTGTTCAGCTATTTTTGCTTATATCTGTTTTGATCAATTCTTTTTTCTTTTTTTAACGTTTATTTATTATTGACAGAGAGAGACAGAGCATGAGCATGGGGGGTGGGGGGCAGAGAGAAAGAGATATACAGAATCTGAAGCAGTCTCCAGGCTGTAAGCTATCATCACAGAGCTTGATGAGGGGCTCAAACTCACAAATCATGGATCATAACCTTAGCCAAAGTCAGATGCTTAATCTACTAAGCCACCCAGGCGCCCCTGTTTTGATCAATTCTTTAGCTGTCTTTAGCAGGTATGCATTGTCCTAAACTTTAGGTATATGTTGCCAAAGTCTTTGTACAAATTTACAATCTTATCAGCAATATATGACATCTCTTGCTGCTCTACATTTTGTCAACACTTGCTAATGTCAGTCTTTAACATTAGCCACATAGGTATGGATATATAATGGTATCTTTTTGTGGTGTAAAATCACATTTTACTCATGACCTGTGAGAAAAAGCACCTTTTCATATACTCATGGTAATTTCAATCATTTCAATACATCATCTTTTGCAAAGTGTCTCTTCAGGATTCTTGTCCATTTTTATGCTAGGTGTGCTGCCATTCTATTACAAATTTATAGGTGTTCTTTTTTATATTTTAGATATAATTTCCAAATGTAACAAAAATATGTTTTGCACATATTTTTTCACACTATGACATCTTTCTCAATAACTTCTCAAAAGAAATGGAAGTTTCTATTTTTAAAGTAATACAGTTTATCAATCTTTAGTACTTTTTATATCCTCTTTAAGAACTGAGGTGCATGACAATGTCTTTGATGACATAATATACTCTGACAAAGATACTTAAAGACTTCTAGCTTACCTAAGAGGCCAGTGAACTTTGCAGAAATTAGGTCATCTTAAATAAAGTATGCAGCTTTAGAAGAACATGGAACAGTAATGCAGGGGGAACGGGGTACAAACCAGCCAAGGCAGAAACATCACCTAAGAAGGTTGAGCATAACAACCAAATCATTTTTCCATCTCAGAGGCAGCATTCCCTTCCTCCCTGCCCAGGAGTATCATAACTGAGACTCCAGCCTGGCTGCTGGTCTCCAGGTCCACTGCTTATTAGATGAGGTGGACTGATCCTAGATTCCCTTCAGTAAAAATAAAAACTGTCATTTTTATCTGTATTCATTCCATCCCACCTCCAAAACCAAAAGACAAAATTGAGAGAAGACGTAGGAATAGGGGAAAGAAAATAATACATCTCTAAACATATACCATTAAAAGGTGGAACTGAAACTTTCAAGGCATTCAAGGGTGACTCTGCTTGGAGGGTGGCAAGTTTCTCCAAATAATAGGACCTCTAATGAAACACACAGAAGCAAGATCCTTTTCTTTCATATATGCTAGTACTGAGTATCCAGACTGTGCCCTGAATGCCATCTTACTCATACTGTCAGGGGAAAAAACAAAACCAGTAGCAGGATAAACATCTGGGATGGACAGAAAAACAATTCCATCAACACAATGCACTGAGTATACACACTTAGGTATAGGTCCCTCATGGGCTAAGAAATTGTGAACCAGACAAGCTCTGTCCTGCAGACTACACAGTTTCATGGGAAAGATGGTCCACATACAACTGCCATGATGACAGCTATTCACCTATGACAGCTTTGACAACTACAGTGACAGCTACATTAGTGTTGGATACCAAGGTGCCATAAGAATCTCTAAGGTAAGCCCATGCTCTTTGCTTAGGCCATGAGTGAGTCAACCAGAACTGAACTCAACATTGGAACTATTATGTGGTTTTAGCCATCTTTGAAGGATGTTGGAAATCAAACAGCCTCTGGGGAGCTTCCTATTCACAACTATCAAAAATGAACCTAAAATAGAACTTCAAGACAAGTATATAAAAATATCATCAAGGGGTGCCTGGGTGGCTCAGTCAGTTGAGCATCTGACTTCAGCTCAGGTCATGATCTCACAGTTTGTGGGTTTGAGCCCTGCATCGGGCTCTGTGCTTATAGCTAACTCAGAGCCTGGAACCTGTCTTCAGATTTTGTCTCTCCCTCTCTCTCTGTCCCTCCCCTGCTTGCTCTCTCTCTCTCTCTCTCTCTCTCCCTCCCTCCCTCCCTCTCTCTCTCTCTCTCTTTCTCTCTCTCTCTCTCTCTCTCTCAAAAAATAAAACATAAAAATTTTTTTAAAATATCATCAAGAAAATGTCATATCTAATGTTTTCTTCAGTTGCTTCTATTTACTTATTTTTTTTAGGTCTCAAAATCATATGATTTCCTAAACCAACTTTTTAAAGTTACTGAGATTTTGGCATTTATTTGAAAAGCATTATTGTAAGTATTATCCTCCACTCAAAACAAGACTCTATTAACATTTTGTATTGAACTTCTAGTACCAAGATCTAAAAATGCAAAAAAAAAAGATATCAAAGGGTAGATATATTAAAAATATTAATATTATGTCCCTTGATATTATGGAGTAGGGTTAAAATTATGAATGATTAAGATGAGTAAATTCTTACATGAAAATAATTAAGCATAAGGAAAAGCTTCTCACTCTGTCTTATTTCATTTTAGCTTTGTCAGTGGAATGCAATTTATTAAGAGAAATGTGGGCTGCCAGGGCATTACACATTGTCAGAGTCAGTGCTTTATTCCCTATATCCTCCATGTCTCTTACAGTGATGAGTGGGATATACACACTAAAAAATATTGGATCAAGAAGTAAATGAATGAACAGCTAAATAGCTGCAATAAACAGGGATGTAAATTCTCAGAATACTATACAATTTGTTAGAGTTTCTAGGCCTTCCCTGGAGACCGTAACATTTTATTCTAAGTGCAGCTTTTCCTTTGATCCACTGGAGCAAGTCTGCTGCCTTGAGCCACATGAACTATACACTGCACAACTGCAGTGACCTGTGTTCCATGTGAATGGTGTCACCAGAGTTGGGCAACAGAGAGTGTGGAGAAATGCACCAGCTGCCCTTGGATATCACCCAAAGCTGCTTAAAGATACTTAAAGATATTGAGACTGCCTTCCCATCCTTAGCCTCAGGTGCTTTGAAATTCAAAGAGAGTATATATTTTTCATTGATTCCTTCAATACCCACAAACATCTAGGCAGATTATAGTCACTCCTGCTGAGTGGCCACTATTTTAATACACAAGGTAAGTATCACATCATGTAAAGCCGAAAAATATTTTAGGATGTGTCTCATGTGCTGGTTTACTAGATTGCCAGAACTCACACTTGACCCTCTTCTCCCTACTGGACCCCAAGGAAGATTTCCTAGCCCTGCAAAGTTAGGTGAAACCACAAGATTGACCTAGACAATAGGTTGTGAGCACAAGAGATGCACCTTCTCAGCTTGGCATTTCTGGACAGCCATCATTTCTATCTACTTTCTCCTGCCTGACAAGGTGACCCTGGAAACTGTGTTGCTATAGTGGCATTACAAAATCTTGGTGTCTTTGTCTACCAGAAATTCCCACTGACCAGCACTAAACATGTAGTATCAGCAAGAAAAGTCCTTTCTTGTGGTAAGGTTCTGAGATGCCAGGATCAATGTTTAATCTAGCATAACCAACATAGCCTATCCTATCCTGATACATCTGGCCTGAGAAAATATCAAATGCACAGGGTACAGAAAAAAAAACTAGGTCAATTATGTTTTCAGTTGTTGAGTTTTATTCCAAATGGAACACCTAATTTCCACAAAATAGCATTTGGAAAACTGGTTCTCCTATGTTTACAAGTCCCAGGAATAAATGACTACACTAATACTCACAGGATTTATTTAAATTCTTATGCAAGATATTGATACTGAGTAACTAAAACATGACCATAGCATTACTTCCAAAAAACAAGTGAAAATTTTGACACAGCTTATTCTTACTAGCAATATGACTCCAAAGTTAGAACTATCCAGTACCCCATAAGGAATGACATCTTGGTCCCAATATTGAAACCCTTTAGGCATTTCAGTTCTGTAGCAACTGTAAAGATGCTCCAAGTCAGCACCAAATTACTTTTTAAAGTTAATTCTAGTATAGTTAACATACAGTGTTATATTAGTTTCAGGTTTACAATATAGTGATCCAACAATTCTACATATTACTCAGTGCTCATCAAGATAAGTGTACTCTTAATCCCCTTCACCTCTTGCACACATCCTTCCACCCCCAACTCTTGTAACTATCTATTTATTCTCTCTCATTAAGAATCTGCTTCTTTTTGTTTGTAGCAAATTACTTTTATAGCAAAATAAGAAGGTTGTAGTTACTGCAAATCACAATTAGAAATGCCAAATAAGTGAGAAAACAAGTTCACATGTGATTTAGTGAGAACATTTCAATATGGCAAATGCTTTGAGATCCAGGTGTCAAGAGTAGGCATGAGATGATTTTAAAGAAGATGGAGTAGTGAGGAGGGTCCCCTGCAGTCTGTGGGAAGCCACCTGTGAATGACTGGAGAGTATTGCATAGCTCTAACAAGGCTCTTGTCTCTCTAGTTCCCATGCCATCCTCGCCTAGACTAACCTTTCTGAAAGGAGGAATGAGGCTGTGAACTATGCATCACATCCTTAAAGCTCTCTTCCCTTTTTGGCTTTTTCCTTGCCACATCATCTGGAAACCCAATCTCCACCTGGTAATCAAGGTTCTCAGAGCATTCAGAGATGCTGCTGGCCATCAATGATTAATAAACAAAATTCACAAGCCTCAGGAAAGGAAGTAGTCTCAATAATGACATAATAAATATCTACAATTACAACCACTTACAACTCAACTTTTGAGTGATGTCAGTGGCAAAGTAAGAACCTCCAAAAATCATCTCCTAAAAAAACAAAAACAAAAACTAACAAATAAAAAAAAAACATGAGAATACTGGCAAGGGTTACAAAAATCAACTGTTTGGGGCACCTGGGTGGCTCAGTTGGTTAAGCGTCTGACTTTGGCACTTTGGTCATGATCTCATGGTTCATGGGTTCGAGCCCTGTATCAGGCTCTGTGCTGACAGCTAGCTCAGAGCCTGGAGCCTGTCTTTGGATTCTGTGTCTCCCTCTCTCTCTGACCCTCCCCTCCTCATGTTGTTTGTCTGTCTGTCTGTCTCTCTCTCTCTCTCTCTCTCTCAAAAATAAATAAAAAACATTTAAAAATTTTTTTAAATCAACTGTTTTGGAACTCTTTAAATCATCCAAAGGCCTGAAACAATATGAGGTATGTTTATTGAGGAAATTCAGCTGAATGTTGATAAAAACAGTGAGTTCTGTGGCAGCTTAAGTTATCCCAATCTTTTTTACTCTCTTCTTGGCCCTGTGGTATTCTTAAAAAACAACTTCCCAGGGAACCTCAGTCAGTTAAGCGTCCGACTTCAGCTCAAGTCATGACCTCATGGTTTGTGAGTTCGAGGCTCGTGTTGAGTTCTGTACAGACAGCTCAGAGCCTAAAGTTAGCTTCAGTTTCTGTGTCTCCCTTGCTCTCTGCCCCTCCCCTGCTCACACTCAGTGTCTTTCTCTCTCAAAAATAAATAAACATTAAAAAAAAAACCCTCCCTATAATCACAATGAAAACCAGCATCCTAGCAGCCACTGAAGAGAAAGAATAGGATTTGAGTTTCCCATAAGTCACATTCCCAAAAAGGTGTCACTATTTGACCTGTTTTGAAGTTCCTTGAAAACTCCCACTCCCAGGGTGTGACCTGAAAATTCACTATCAGGACCTCCTTGACCTAGAAGCACACTCACTGGGAACAGCTTCCCCCCCAGGGCTTATGTTAAACATAACCAGTGGCAACTACTTAACATATCAGCTGTTTGTGGCAGCAGTAAGATTTAGGACTTTGAAGCTGACCAAAAAAACTTAAAAGAATAGATGTAGTATGATTTCTGTAAGAGATTTTGAAAAGCTCTCATATGTTCCTGAGAATCTAGATGCATTCATAGGATTGTGTACATGCCCAAGAAAGACATGAGAAGGACCTAATGACTCACCTCTGGCTGGCCCTAAGGCCTCACAAAAGCAGGAAGTGAAGGCATTGGAAAAGATGTAAATTGCATGTTGGAACATCGAAGGCATGCCCAAACACACAGAACCTCTTGGCAAATGCAGGGGAATGATTGGTTTAAAACATGTAAGAAAGTCTCTATCCAATCATTAGCTTACTACTGCCACATACAGACTTCAGTGGTCACACATGAACAAAAATACAGAATTTACAGAAGTAGTTCAGGAAAGTTACTAAACAAACAAACAGCAACAACAACAAATGCTAAAAAGGGAAAATCTAATATCCAGAGCTGCCATATTATGTTATTTGAAATATTCAGTCTTCAACAACTACAAAATAAACAGAAAACAAAGTTAACAACACATACAAAGAAACAAGATAATATGGCTTATATACAAGGAGAAAGAGGTCGTTAATAGAAACTGTCCTTGAGAGTTGCCAGTTTATTACTAGTTATCTTATTTTTGGTGCAATTGTAAATGGGAAATTTTCTTAATTTATCTTTCTGTGTTTATTCGTTAGTATATATAAATACAATAGACTTTGGTACATTGATTTTGTATCCTGCAACTTTACAGAATTTGTTTAACAGTTCTAGCATCTTTTTGGTGGAGTCTTTTGATTTTTCTATAAATAGTATGATGTCATCTGCACATGATGAAAGTTTTACTTTCCCTTACGGATTTGCATGCCTTTTATTTCTTTGTGATGTCTGATCGCTGTCATCAGAACCCATAATACTATGTTGAGTAAAAGTGATGAGAGTGGACATTCTTGTCTTATTGCTGATCTTAGAGGAAAAGTTCTCTGTTTCTCCCCATAAAGGATTATGCTAGCTGTGGGCGTTTTATATATGGCCTTTATTATGTTGAGGTATGTTTATTCTAACCCTACTTCATGGAGGATTTTTTATCATCAATCGAGCTTGCACTTTGTCAAATGCCTTTTCTGTGTATTGAAGTAATCATATGGTTCTTATCCTTTTTCATATCGAGATGATGTATCACAATGATTGATTTGTGAATATTAAACTACACTTGCAACTCAGGAATAAATCCCACTTGATCATGGCAAATGATTTTTTAAATATATTATTAAATTTAATTTGTTAGTATTTTGCTGAGTTTTTTGCATCTATGTTCATCAAGGATATTGGCATGTAGTTCTCATTTTTAGTGGTGTCTTTATCTAGTTTGGGTATCAGGATAATGCTGGCTTGATAGAAAGAATTTGCAAGTTTTCTTTCCTTTTCTATTTTTTAGAATAGCTTAAGAAGAATAAGTACTAACTCTTTAAATGTGTGGTAGAATTCACGTATAAAGTCATCTGGCCCTGGACTTTCACTTATTGGGAGTTTTTTGGTTACTGGCTCAATTTCTTTGCTGGCTATAAGTCTGTTCAAATTTTCTATTTCTTCCTGTTTCAGTTGTGGCAGTTTATGTGTTTCAGGAATTTATCCATTTCTTCAAGGTTGTCTAAGTTGTTGACATATAGCATTTCATAATATTCTCTTATGATTGTATTTTTGTTGGGTTGATAGTTTTCTTTCTCATTTGGGAACTTATTGGTTTGAGTCTTTTATATTTTTTTTCTTGGTAAATCTGGCTAGACGTTTGCCATCTTATCTGATATTTTTTGAAGAACCAGATCTTGGTTTCATTTATCTGTTCTATTGTCTTTTTACTTTCTATATCATATATTTCTGCTCTAATCTGTATTATTTCCTTCTATCTGCTGAATTTAGGTTTTGTTTTTTATTCTTTTTCTAGCTGTCTTAGGTACAAGATTAGGTTGTTTGCTGGTTTTCTTAGGTATTGATGTATAACAGTATTGCTATAAACTTCCCTCTTAGAACCACGTTTGCTGTATCCTGGAGGATTTGGACTGTTCTGTTTTCATTTTCATTTGTTTCCATGTGCTTTTTAATTTTTTCTTTGATTTAGTGGTTGACCCATTAATTCTTTAGTAGTATGTTATTTAGGCTCCAGGTATTTGTCGTTTTTCCAGAAAATTTTCTTCTGGTTGACTTTATGTTTCATAGTGTTGTGGTCAGAAAAGATGCATGGTATGATTTTGATCTTGAATTTGTTGAGGTTTGTTTGTTGGGCTAATATGTGATCTATTCTGGAGAACGTTCCATGTGCACTTGAAAAGAACATATACTCTACTGTGTTAGGATGGAATGTTCTGAAAATATCTGTTAAATGCATCTACTCCACTGTGTCATACAAAGTCATTGTTTTCTTGTTAATTTTCTGCTTAGATGATCTGTCCATTGACATAAGTTGGGTATTAGGTCTTTACTAATATTGTATTACTATCAGTAAGTTCCTTTATGTTTGTTATTAATTGTTTCTATATATTTGGGCATTCCAAGTTGGAGGCATAAATATTTACAATTGTTATATCTTCTTGTTGGATTGGAGCTTTTATTATTATATAGTGTCAGTCTTTGTCTGTTATAGCTTTTGTTTTAAAGTCTACTTTGTCTGATATTAGTATTGCTACTCTGGCTTTCTTTTCACATCCATTTGCATGATAAATGTTTCTCTACTCTCACTTTCAAGCTGTAAGTATCTTTAGATTTAAAATGGTCTCTTGTAGGGAGCATATAGATGGGTCTTGTTAGTCTTTTTCATCCATTTTGTCACCCTATGTCTTTTGATCGGACCATTTAGTCCACTTATATTCAGAGTAATTATTGATTCATATAGATAGTATTTACTGCCATTTTGTTACTTGTTTTATGATTGTATCTGAAGAATTTCTCTGTTCCTTTCTTGTCTTTCTCTTTTTCATGGTTTGTTGATTTTCTTTAGTGATATATTTGGATTTCTTTCTCCTTATTCTTCCATATTTATTAGTGGCTTACCATTAGGTTTCCATATAACATTTTCTGCAAATAGCAATCTATATTAAGTTGATGGTCATTTAAGTTTGAACCCATTCTTTTCTCCTCTCTTCACATTTTAGGTATATTTTATATCTTTTTTTATAAGTTCTTTGACTGATTTTTTACTGAAATATTCATGTTTTCTGCTTTTGTTTTCTACCTCAATACTATCACTTGTGATCTCTCCTTTCCACTCAAAGAGTCCCCTTTAAATATTTCTTGCAGGGGTACCTGGGTGATTCAGTTAAGCATCTGACTTCGGCTCACGTCTTCATCTCACAAGTCGTGAGTTCAAGCCCTACATTGGGCTCTGTGCTGAGCTCAGAGCCTGGAGCCTGCTTCAGATTCTGTGTCTTCCTCTCTCTGCCCCTCCCTGCTCATTCTCTCTCTCTCTTAAATAAATTCAAAATATTTTAAAAATAAATATTTCTTGCAGAACTGGTTTAGTGGTCATGAACTCCTTTGATTTTTGTTTTTCTTGGAATTCTTTATCTTTCCGTCTATTCTGAATGATAGCCTTGCTGGATAGAAAGAATATTATTGGCTGTAATTCACCCATTCGAAGCCATTCAGCACTTTGAATATACCATGTCACTCCCTTCTGGCTTGCAATGTTTCTGTTGAAAAATCTCCTGCTGGCCTTATCAGTTTTCACTTGTTGTTAATAACTTCTTTTGTTCTGGTGTTTTTAAGAGTTTTTTCCTTATCATTATATTTTGCCAATTTAATTACAATATGTCTTGGTGTGGGTCTGCTTTATTAAAATTGTGTTGGGGATTCTATTTGCCTCCTGAATCTGGATATCTGTTTCCTTCCCCCAATGGGGGGGGGGGGGAGGTGTCAGCTATTATTTCTTCAAATACATTTTCTGTCCCATTTTCTCTCTCTTCTTTTGGGACTTCTGTAATATAAATGTCCTTACATTTGAGGGAGTCACTGAGTTTGCTAAGTTTATTCTCTTTTGCATAATTCTTCTCTCTTTTCCATTCCATTGACTTCTTTCCATTACTGTGGTCTTCTTGGTCATTAAATTGTTCCTCTACTTCTTTCAGCTGGCCATTCCATTCCATTAAGCATGTTTCTCATTTTGCTTATTGTGCCCTTTCTCTTTGCCTTGTTATTCCTATCTCTGTGTTAATAGCCTCACTGATGTATTCCACTTTTTTCTTACATCCAAGACGTATCTTTATTATCATTCTTTTAAATTTTCTACCATGCATATTACTCAGATCTGTGGCCTTGACCTTGTCCTGTTCTATTATTTCAGATAAACTCTTATATCCTCATTTGGTCTGCCTTTCTGTTAAGAAGGTCAGCTGTGTCTCTTCTGCTCTTGAAAATAAAAACTTTATAAAGAAGACATCCTGGAGCCCCTGGAGCCCCTGCAGCACTGTGTCCCATGTTCACCAGAGCCTGGCACTTCAGAAAAATATTCTATGTGTGTTGCTTACTTCCTGCTATTTGTCTGGAGTTTTGTTTCCTTTCAGTCCAGTCATCTACACCAACTCTCTGACTGTTGTGGGCTATGCTTGTTCTCTGTGATGTTAACGGGACCCAAGCAGGCCAGCTCTGAGGGGGCAGCAGTATTAGCAAAACTCCACTTGTCCTATGCTGTATCCCTCAAAGCACTATGAAGCTAAGTGATGGAGACTAGCACAACTGTGCCTAGCATGTGAAGGTGGCTGAGGATATGTGGTTGGACATAGTGTGGCAGCTGGTAAGTGGAAGCTATGCACCTGGCTGCTGGTCATACTACACATATGTGGCTGGGCATGTGTTGGTGAGTGTAGAGTGCTATGGCTGCTAAGAGCACTCAGCTGAGTACTACTGGCAAGGGAGCCTTGGCATGGCATGAAATGGCAGTTGGGGAGGTATGTCTGAGTGTGACATGCAAGGTGGTTGGAAACACAGGGCTAGGTGCAGTGCAGGGACAGTGGTAGATAATGGGCCTGGTACCCTGCAACAGCTGTGTACTGAGCATCTAATCAGAGAGCATGTGCAGCTTTAACAAAACTTGCCCTGACCCAGAGCCAAAGCTAGCAGGCCTGGAGTGGGCCAGTCCTCAAGTGAATTTTGCACATGGTGTGTGGCTAGCAGGTTAGGTAGCCAGTGACAGTACAGCCTCGCCTCTCACAGACTGCCCTGTGTTTATGATAGGGAGTGGGTGAGGGAAATGGCACTTGCTATTCCCCTCATTTTCAGAGAAGCCCCTCAACATGCTCCAAAATTAATATGAACAGATCTGTCTCCTGTTTGTCCCCAGCATTGTGTAAACTGCTATTTTATGCTGCCTCTCCACACAAACTGCTATCTATAAGGGCAGCGATCCAGCTATCACTCACCCAAGGCTTACCCAGTGCTGACTCAGCAGACCTCTAAAGCTCCAGGCTCCATGTACCACTGGTTTTATAAATTCACAGAAATCAGCCCCTCTGGTTTTTAAACCAATTTTCCCCATGTGAAGAACACACTCTTTAAATCAATGGGTCAAAGAAGAAATCATAATGAAATAAGTTAATACTTGAGATGAATGTAAATGAAAACACATAACAAGAAATTTGGGATGCAGCAAAGTAGTGCTAAGAGGGAAATTTACAGTTGTAAACTACACCTTCAGTCGAAAAAAGGAAGGTTCTCAGGTGGATAATCTCATCTTCCATGTTAAAAAAAGTCAAACTAAACCTAAAGCAAGCAGAGAAAAGGAAATAATAAAGATGAAAATGGATATAATGAAACAAATAACAGAACAAATAATAGAGACAATCAAAAACCGAAAGTTGATTCTCAAAAAAGAGTAACAAAATTGATAAACCTTTAGCTATACTGACGAAGAAAAGTAGGAACATTACTACTGACTTTACTGAATTTAAAAAGATTATAACATATAGGCAAACCTCCTTTTATTGCACATTGCTTTATTGCAGTTCAGAGATGCTGTCTTTTTGACAAATTGAAGGTTTGTGGCAACCTTGCATCAAGCAAGACCATCAGCATCATTTTTCCAACAGTATTTGCTCACTTCAGTCTCCGTGTCACACTTTGATAATTCTTGCAATATTTCAAGCTTTTACTTTATTATATTTGTTATGGTAATTTGTGATCAGTGATTATAACCTGCTAAAAGCTCAAATGATGGTTTCATTTTTAGCAATATTTTAAAATTATAGTATATACACTTTTTTAAAGACATGCTATTACATACTTAATAGACTACACTGTAGTATAAACATAATGTTTCCATGCACTGGGAAACCAACAAATACATTTGACTTGCTTTGTTATGATATTTGATTTATTGCAGTGACCTGGAACTGAACCTACAGTATCACTATGGTATGCTTGTAATGCTATGAAAAAAATCTTAATTAGATAACCTAGACAAAGTTGACAGATTCTAGAAAGACACAAACTACTGAAGCTGACTGAAGTAACAAAAAAGATCTGACTCTATCTATTTGATTAAATAGATTGAATTTTCTATTATACGATTTAAAAAGTACTAGGGATATAACATATAATATGAAGACTATAGCTAACACTACTGTATGATATATATATATAAATTGTTAGGAGAATAAATTCTAAGAGTTCTCATCACAAGAAGGAAATCTTTCTTCCTTTATTTTTCCCTCTTTCTTTTGTTTTTATTGTATCTATATGAGAAAATAAATGTTAGCTGAACCTACTGTGGAAATCTTTTCACAATACATGTAAGACAAACCATCATGCTATATGCCCTAAACCTATACAGCAATGTGCCAAATATTGCTCAGTGAAACTGGGGGAAAAAGGTTTTTTTTAAAAAGAGAGAGAGATTTAATTAGTAATTAAACCATTTCCTATACAGAAAAGACCACTCCTTTATAACATATGTAAAAATAATGGATCATAGACCTAACTGGAAGAAATAAAATTATAAAACACTAGAAGAATGCAGAGATAATGTATCTTCATGACCTTGGATTAGGTGATGGTTTGTTAGATATAACCCTAAAAGAACAAGGAACAAAAGAAACAAATGGATAAATTAGACTTCATCACAATAAAAACCTTTTATGCTTCAAAGGATGCTATCCAGAAAGCAAAAAGAAAATCCACAGAATAAAAGAAAATGTTTACTAATCACATATCTGATGAGGACTAGTATCTAGATTATATGAAGAACTTTATAATTCAACAAAAACAAGACAAATAAGCCAGTTTAAAAAAATGGGTAGAGGTATCTGGGTGGCTGAGTCAGCTAAGTGTCTGACTTTGGCTCAGGTCATGATCTCACAGTTCGTGGGTTTGAGCCCCACATCAGGCTCTGTGCTTATAGCTAGTACAGAGCCTAGAGCCTGTCTTCACATTCTGTGTCTCCCTCTCTCTGTGACACTCCCCTGCTCACACTGTCTCTCTCTCTTTCTCAAAAATAAAGAAAAACATTTTTTAAATGGGTAAAGTGTTTTAATAGACAGTTCTACAAAGATATATAGATGACCACAAGCACATAAAAAGATGTCCAACGACATTAGCCATTAGCCTTTTCATTAACACAATGAGATATCACTTCACAGCCTGAAGAATGGATATAATAAAAATATCAACAATAACAACTGTTGATAAGGATGTAGAAAAATTTGAACCCTTATCCAATGCTGTTGGGAATGTAAAATTAAAGGTTCTGTGAAAAACAGTCTGTCAGTTCCTCAAAATGTTAAGCAGAATTGCCATATAACCCAGCAATTTCATTCCTAGGTATATAACCAAGAGAACTGAAAACATATGTTCACACAAAAACTCATACACAAATGTTCACAGCATGATTATTCATAATAACCAAAAACTGGGGAGAAAAACCAAAATGTCCATCAGTCAATTAACAGATAAATTGTGGTACAGCTTAGAAAATGGTATATTATTTAGTCATATATAAAATAGAATGAAGTATTAACATATCCTGCAACATGAATGAATCTTGAAATCATTATGCTAAGACACAAAAGACCACACATTGAATAACTCTATTTATGCGGGATGTCAAAAATGGCAGGTTCACACAGGCAGAAAGTAGGATTATCAGTTGCCAGGGATTGGAGGGAAATACAAGGTGGGGCGTGAAGAGAAATGGTGAGTGCTAATAGGTGTGGGGCTATTTGAGGGTGAGGAAAATGTCCTGGAATTCGACAGCGGCAATGGTTGTACAACTTCGTGAATATACTAAAAAACACTGAATTATACACAAAGGACGAAATTTATGGCATGTGATTTCCACGTCTTAATTAAAATAATCTAAGCCCATTCTCTTTCTCTCCCTTTCTTATCTCACCTCCCTCTTCTTACTTCACCTCCTCCCTTTTCCTCTTCCTCTTCTTTCCTTTGTCCTTCTCTTTTTCACTCACTCTCATTCTCTCTCTCAAGATTTCATTTCTTCAGTGTAATGGGGAATGTAGAAATTTTACCCATGGTGAGATTAATAAGGAAAACAGGTACTTTAATCAGTTTTTAAACGCTAAGACTTATCGTCATTCCAAAACAATCACATTGATAATTACATTCACTTAAGATGAATACTTGATAAAAACTAGGATGGATCTATATAGGGATTTAAATGTTTTTATTATCAAGGTGATAATAAAATGCATGTAACAATTGCCATTTATAGTGATGGATCAGGTTTCCTGAATTTCAAAAATTTTTGTAACAATTGCCATTCATAGTGATGGATTGGGTTTCCTGAATTTCTCAGCCACTGGAGTTTCCCTCACCATCTTCTCTGTTTTCCCCCTTCTTCACCTTACTGTGTCTGAGCCTAAACCATCCTTCCAACGCAGATGAGTGTCACCATTCACTTAGGTTTACTTTGAAGCTATAGCAAGAAAAAGCCTTTCTTTGAGGCAGCAGATTCTTGAGAAGACCCTCAAAACTAGCTTATTTTAGCCCTCACTGATGAGGTAACCATGTGACTTAATTAAAAGCTCAGTTCTTCATATGTCACACACAGGCACTCACAGTGTGATGTCATGAAACATTCAAATCCTTTGACTACCCCAAGATCCAAATATACTGTCCCCTCCACAGGGGACACTAAACTAATACACTGGTATCCTTTTTATAATGTAAAATTTCACATTACCAGTCTAAGTTTATAGTTCAATAACATGTGGGTTAGTAGACAACCTGGTCAAATCCTCTCCGCCATAAAAAGAACAGATCTGTCTTATGGGCTGGTGAGTTTCTGAGCTTACTTAGAACAATGATATTTCTGAGCCACCTGCTTGACATAAAGGTGCTGTTGAACTACTTCTTGCCAGTCACCAGGCATGTACTACGGGTCACCATGGGCCAACTGTTACTGTTTTTGATTGGAATTTCTACAAGTGTCACTTGCTTCCTTGTATCTGCTCAACTTGTTCCATCTGGATGAAATCTTTACTCTCATCCCAACCTTTGGAATCATACTCTTTCATCAAAGTCCATGGCGAATACTGCCTCCTCAAAGAGGCATTTCCCTGCCTTTTCAACTGGATGTGATTTCTTCCAACTCTTCCTCTTCTTCCTCCTGTTCCTCCTCCTCTTCTTCCTACACTTCTTCCATTTCCTTCCCCCCTCTAACTTCTAGCTCTCTTTCATTTTGACATTGATAGCAGTTCATCTGTACCTTGATTATGGAAGTGATTATATTTGGCTTTACAACTTTGTAAACTTGCCTGACTTTGCATCAGACTGTAAAAGCTATGAAGATCTGTGTCTTAATTAGCTGTGTAGTCTTCATTTCACCTCATGTGACTCCGTATAGACCCATCTCCCCTCTAGAATGGGAAACAAATGAGAGCAGTGACTTAGTTTTTATGTTCATCATCTTATACACAGCCCCTAAACCACTGTGTGCATTTGTTGTACAAATGCCTGAATGGATGATTTAGTTTATAAATGAATGATGTAATTGAAATTAATTACATGGTAGAAATCAGAGTACCTGGGAAACATATTAGGAAATTTTGGAGATGTCTGTCCAGCTCACAATGACTCCATCCCCTTCCTCTAAAAACCATACCTCCAGTCACTCTGGTATAAAACATGTGGCCCCTGTCCTCTTGGCCATAATCTCTAGGTTAGAAAAGGAAGCCAAGCTGGGCCAATCTACTCTTCATCAGGGAATCTGTAATTCAAAATAGGCTTTTCTCTCTGTACTGCTATAAGTAATATTCTACAAAGCAGGAAAGTAATAAGATCATCTCTATTCTGCGAATAGAAAAAAAGATGAGAAAATGTATGGAGAAGCATGAGGCTATGAGAAGAGAATTGAGGGTGTGTGGGAAACAGGAACATGCCCTTTGTTAAGATCCATTTCTTTTTCCTGGGTCTGCCACTTGCCCAGGACCCATCATCCCTTGCAATCTGCCAGTGAGCCCAGTATGATTCTAATAATCCTTATTTTTCTTAAGACTGAACAAGTACATTGCTTTATTGGTAGCTAAAAAATACTTAAAGACAATAAAATTGCTGAACAATAGGACACTAAAGGTCAGTGAGAACACTGGCAATTTCAAAACTATAATCAGGGAAATAATTATAGAAAGATCTTCAGAACTGAAATCTAATCAAACATATTGTGAGAAAGCTTAGGACATTCTGAACTAATTATCAAAGGAGACCTAAAAATTGCTAATCAAGTTTATAAATTGTAAAGCCCAAGACAACATTTTGAATCTGGCTCACTGACTCATAGTTTCCTAATGAATTGCCATGATTCTTAAATCCTATAGTTCAGAAGAGTAAAAATTTTTATTATAAGTTTTATGTCAAAATTCAATAAAATTTTACTTGAACGAAAATGAGGCAATTTGTGGTCTTAATTTATCCCACCTTATATAAATATTCATGTTTCACTTCAGAAATACTAATGCTTAGATGACAAGGTACTGGCCCTGAATCTCTTGGGGATGTTATATTATATATAATTCAGTATGTGCACTGAATTATGTTTGTAAAGTACAAATATATCAGAATTTTGAAACATATTTTGTACCAAGAATTTCCTGTAGACTGCAGGACCTGTGTCCTATAGACCTGTGTATAACAAATGAGGAGACTAGAGTTAATTCTAGCATATGTTGTAAGATAAAGATCCTTGAACTTTGGGGAACTATCTCTTTGCTAGATGCACATAAATTGTTACCAGGGCCCTTTTCTTTCTTCAATATTGCAGCACCTCTTGGGCTTTTGGATCCCTCAAAGCTCTCCTGTCTCTCACTTGAAGCCTGTGGCAATAACCAGCTCTATGTGAATGTGCCCTCACACAGATGTACCCTGATTTAGTCTGTCTTTGAACACATGTACCTACTTCCCAACTGTAGCTTTTCTGTTGCTTGACCTTTGTGCATGTACCAGCTGTATACATGTGCAAGATAGCATTCAATGGGGAGGACCTTGGACGAATGGGGTATGGGAGTCAATAAGAAAATGTCCCCACTCCCCCAGACAACCACACAAACAGAACTGAGACATATTTCATACTTCTCAGACAATCCTATGGGATAGAGCAACCAGTGTCCCCCATTGGTAGACAGATGATGATGCAGCCTTGTTTGGGCTCACTCCTTTCACTACTCTGCTTCCATGTTTCCACAGTGTAGTGGTTTTCACATTTCCCTGACATTATTCTGTATCCCTGACCTTCACTTCTCTTCCCTGAAATCATGCTCCTCAATGAAAAACCCACACACAAGCCTTTGCCCCAGGCAAAGGCAATCCAAGTTGAATCAGCCACATCCAAAATTCTTAATATAATTAAGTTGAAATCTATAAGAATCAATAAGAAGTTTGTTCATACATTCTCTAATTCTATATCATGTATCCATTAATGCATCAAGCACAAGGCACTGAGGAGAGAAAGATGTAGCATACATGGACCATGCCCTTGAGTTTAGCTGGAGCAAAGGGGATAACCAGGGGGCAGAGACACAAACAAATTATTAGAATAACATGTGAATTCTACATCTAAGTCATGTACAAGGCACTGTGGAACTCCAGGAGAGGGAGTCTAGCCATGCCAAACACTTGAGGATTTGGAGAAGTTGGAGCTCCCAGGCACTGCTGTGAAAGCACAAAGTTCTAAATCCAATCTGGAAAATGGTGCAGCAGTTTCTTTTAAAGGGAAGATACACTCACCATGTGACCCAGCAGTCCCACACTTAGGTAATTTACCCAAGAGAAGTGAGAGCTTAAGTGGAAACAAAATCATGTACATGAATATTTGGAGTACTCTACTCACAATCACTACAATCACCAAAAACTGAAAATAATCCAAATGACCTTCAATGGGTGAATGGATAAACAAACTATATCCATACCATGGAAGATGAGTCACCAATAAAAAGAATGAACTATTGTACACACAGCAACTTGGATGAATTTCAAAGGCTTTATGCTGTGTGAGAGAAGCACATCCCAAAGGTTGCATATAGTCTGACTACACGTATACGACGTTCTCCAAAAGGCAAAACTATGGTGATAGAGTGTTTCAGGGTTGCTGGGATTAAGGCAGGGGGTGACTACAAAAGGGTAACACTAAAGTATTTTGGGATGATGAAACTATTTTGTATTCCTATTGTACGGTGGTTACATAAACATATATTTTTATTAAAATTCATAAAACTTCGTATCAAAAGGAAAAATAAATTTTTCTTTGTGATAATTTTAAAAAAATAAAATAAGGGGGCACCTGGGTATCTCAGTCACTTAAGCATCCAGCTTGATTTTGGCTTAGGTCATGGTCTCAGTGGCTCCATGAGGTAAAGCCCTGCATTTGACAACACGAAGCCTGCTTGGGATGCTCTCTCTCCCTCTCTCTCTCGGCCTCTACCCCTTTCTCTCTCTCTTTCTCTGTCAAAATAATTAAATAAAAACTTTTTAAAACTTAAAATTAAAATAAGAAATAAAAAGAGAATGAGAGTCAATGCTGTGTTTAGGATATGATGTTTAAATGAAAGAATAGATTATATGATGCCATTTTATTACATAACATGATCTGATATTATATGATACCACACTGTAATTATGTGATGTCACACTGTACACAGTGTTATATGACACCACTTTATCATATGACATCATGCTATTTATATGATGTCACTTTTCATGATGCACATTATGTGATGTGACATCACTTCATGTTATATGACATCATATTTTATACTCAACTTACCCAGCACAGCACATTCAAAACAGTAATTCACTAAAAATAAATGGTCAGATCTCTACTAGCTTAAGCCCTGGGAAGATCATGTATCACTGTTGCTCCTGTTCCCATCAAAGGTGTTACTGTAACTCTAAGGATACTGTACTCCATCTAAAATATATGCTAACTAAAGTATTCTCCTAGTCAACCCAAGTCTTCTACCATGATGAATGCAAATATATGAGTTATGTATTCCAGGATCCCCAAGTAAAGTCATTTGTTCAATCCTAACAAAACACAAGATTTAAAAGCAAAAAGGAAGCCCCTCAATCATAGATACAACAACCACACAAAAAAGAGATGTGACCACTTAGTAAAAAGTATGGGCTCCTCAGGTTAAAAAGTTTTATGGTAATCAAGATTTCTAAAAGCCCATAGAGTTAAAAATGTGACTTTAAATTATGAGAGACTCTTGAATATTGAAAACAAACTGAGGGTTGAAGAGGGAGGGGAAAAGGGGAAGGCGGGGATGGTCATGGAGGAGGGCACTTGTGGGGAAGAGCACTGGGTGTTATATGGAAACCACTTGACAATAAACAATAAATAAATAAATAAATAAATAAAATAAAATTTAAAAATATTGTTATTTATATGACCACTACCAAATGCTAACAAAATTTCATGTAAACTCCCACATATTTTTTAGTCTTTCAAATGCATGCTTTCTTCCTTTAAAGTGATCTCAAATAAACAACAAAATATTCTGTAAACACCCAAGAATTATTTAATGGAACCGCTCCACCCACAAAACACGTTTTATTGCATTTTCTTAATTGCCAGTGGTGACCACCTCTTAATATTACAATTACATTGTCTGCAGTGTAATTCAAAATAACTACATTTACAACAACTTGTAAATGTAATACATCAAATAAAATTAAAATTCATGACATTTTTACCAGTTTAGGTTTGGTGTTAGTCATTATTACATCAGGATTCTATGTGGATTGGCTCTCAGGTGTGGATAAAGAACATTTATCAACTTGGACCTTAGGCAAAACTTGGCAAAAAGGTTTGGAATCATTTAAGGGAATAAATTCTAAGAGGCTGTGAACACATTATATAAGGCTCAGTCAAAAGCATATATGTCGTGTTCTATGTGTAAGATTCTAGCAATGTGTTTTTCTACAAGTAACAAAAAAGAGAAATTAAGTTATAAAGATTTCTAGTGGTAGCCTAGAACCAAAGGAGCAATGCCATAGTAAATAACTGAAGTTTGCTCAAATTATCCAACTAATTTACAAAGTTTAAGTGGCTTTAGTTTCTATAGAAGTTATCTTCTTCGAATACTGCAGTAAATAAAATTTTTATAAAAATGTATTTAAAATATTTTAGCATACCTTATCTTGAAGGAAAACTATAAATAAAGCACTTGGCTAAAGAACATACTCCTTGACAGGGCTTCAAATTTATCTTTCTCATAAATCTATACACTCACATGAAGTACATTTTGGAAGTGGTTTGGGTTTTTGTTTTGTTTTAAGTAATAATACCAATAGAGATTACTGCTAAATCAGTAAGAAAAACCCAAAGAATATAGAAAATATTGATGAAAAGTGGAAAGATGATAGGGTTAACAAGATATCTGGTGAGCTCAATTTGCAAGACAGTCATGTCTCAAGTGGGGAGAGGCCCTACAACCTTGACACAGGGCCTGAGAAATGGAAAGGGAGAGCCACATCAAGCGACTTATGGGAGAGGGCAGGAGAACAGGTTCTGCTGCGTGGGGAAAACAGATGCACCATGGGGCACAGGGATGTGTGCAGACTTTTTGCACTCCTCTGGCCCTTTCAGTGGTTCATCTATTCTAATGTCAAGCTGCACAAACAGTAGGACTCTGACCTTGCTGATGTGACCTCCTGTCTCTTCTGGGGGTGCTTATCAAGCAACAGTTTAAAGATCTGGTTATCAAGTACAGGAGATGATAATATCTACTCCATATTCCTAATGTTAAACCCTGGAGGGGCCAAGGACCCATGCACTCAGACACTAGGGGTTGGAAAGACATCTCTCCCTCTCTTCCAGAACACAAAAAGAGAGGCAGTGGATAAAGGTTTCCTTTTTTCCATCAAGATGGTCACCTTCCATCTCACCCTCTTCACCAATATCTGGGAACAAGCTTTGAAATCTTTCCTTCCAGACTGTGATAGCAATTGCAAAGCCTATAGACAAAAGGTAATAAAAAATTAGACTCACCAAGATCAAGATGAACACCAGGGACAAATGAATTGAGAAAGAACATGAAGATAACAAATCCCAATACCATCAGGCATTTGGTGAGCAGAATCCTGTCTGATATCCTGTGCTATAAGAGAAGAAAATACAACTCATTTACTGAGCACAATCTTCTGTTTTCTGCAATGTGTCCTTCACGCTACATGACTTGAATCACTACAAATTTCTCCTTAAGATGAAAAATACAATATCTTGAACTAGAAAGAAGATAAGGTAATGCATTATAAAAAACTATAGATTTGGGATTATATCATTCAAAATCTTTATTTAAAAGTAAAGACAACAAATTTAAAATATAAGACAATCCTTTTATAAAACACCTGACTAAATAGCTTCTCAATATGATGCAGAAAGTGCTCCTAGCTTTATCATGAGCATTAGGTTCGATGTTGGCAAAACCACTGGGGAAACAACATTTAACTTCAGGGACCTGGCCACACATTTCCACAGGTGATATGTACTCACATCCTTTTAATTCAACTTTCCTCCTATCACACAAATCCCTGTTCATGGTGGCACCGAGGTTAACATATTCATGCAGTAACATGACTCCTGCTGAAGGCTTCTACTGTATCCTTTCATGTTCAAAGAGACCCTAGAACACACTTGGCAGTCCCATAGCCACCAAGATAACATCATTGGTAGCTTGTGGAGTTATTCAGGGGTGAGGGGAGGTGCCAGAAGACTCTATAGTACCTTCATTAACCTCAAAGTTGCAAACTTCCTTTAAGTGGGCCTGAGCCACAGAGCAAGATGGGATGAGGTCTCCAGAGGGTGTTGTGTTCCAAGGGCCATAGGTGTGTCGAGCTGGGGAAGGGAGCAAGATCCGGGCAAACTGGCACAGATGGGCCCTGAGTCACCATGCCCTACCCAAACAGGGCCCTATGTGAATCATGATCCACCATGTGACCTGACAACTGTGCCATGTCCTTTCTTAAGGATGGTCCTGCCAGATAGGGGTGTGTGTGTGTGTGTGTGTGTGTGTGTGTGTGTGTGTGCATATATATATGGATAGAAAGAGAGAGACAGAGACAGATATTTATGGGTATACATATGGATAGAAATAGATGTATAGAAAGATGGTACAGGTATAGGTAAAAAGATATAGAGATAGATGTGTGTATAGGTATAGATTTTCTCTCTGGATTTCTCTAGTCATACAGTTAAAGCTGCTGCCATAAGAACCACAAGCATGTTCTTCCCTGTTACATTAGGTCTGGCTGCAGTCCCTGGCCCCCTGTTCACAAATCATGTGAGCCACCTCCTGATTATCTGCCCTCCTTCCCCACCCACTGCCAAAGCTTGTGACTCAATTAGCCCCTATTCATCTTCTTCTTCCCACTTCTAAGGAAGGAGAGTTTGGCTAGATGAGTCTGTGATGGTGAATTAGGAGGAAAACAGCATGGCTCCTCACTTGTAAGGGGAGGCATTACTAACCTTCCATGCAGCCATCCTAATGATAGAAAGTATTACTATGGGAAGTTCCAGGATTGGAAATGGAGGAAGCAGATAAAAGAACATTCCAGCAACACTTTGCTGGTGTAAGTGGAAATGATCCAAAATTTATGCTTATCTGTTATTTTGGGTGTTTGTGACGTTTTCTCCTTTTGACTTTCTGGAGCTATCACAGTAAGAACTCTTAGATACAATACAAGCGCCTTGCTTTTCCCTTCCGCCTCTCCTCAGTCCTCATCCACCAATACACAGAGAGGTACACAATCTCTTCCGTAACTCACAGCCAGCATTACATGGTCTAGCAAAGCAGGCAGGTCTACAAAACCGTGGGGCCCAGAAAAGTGTCATAGCTACACCCTGCTTTCCTTACCCCAACTATCTCAGTGGGACAGAGATCGGGAAGAGACCCAAAGGACACATTACTCATCAGGACCACCATACCTAAAAGTCCTTTATAAAGAGATAAAATATTCCTATCATAATAAGAACACGGGTAATCAATCTCTCCCTAGGAAAGAAACTACCTGAATTTGAAATTTCACAAAGATATATATGTCTCCCAGCAGATCTGGAGCAGAGTTCACTCAGCCAGGAGCGGGCACTGTGTGAAAGCAGGAAAATTAGCAACATAACTGAAAAGTCAGAGCCCACCAGAAGTCAGAGCCATAGAACAGAATGTGCATTACACATGCCATCTCTGTCCTTAACGCTGTTCCGTCTCACACGGCATGCCTCGTCTGTCTCTGTCTCCACCTCTTAATTCACACAATGGGAACCACAAGAGCTGCCCTTTAGGATCAGGGAGGGCAGCAAGAACCTCAGGCACCCAGCCAACTTTCTCTGCAGCTGCATTAACCATAGAAAGGGCCACTCATTCTCAAAGGGTATTTTAAAATTTTTTAACTTTTCCATTTCAGAATAAAATAGGCCTATCATGTTTGGAAAATGATTTTTTCCCATTTACTCCTAGAAATAATTTATGCCTGTGTACAACTATAGGAATAAAAAGAGAAATTACTTTCAGTCTTAACTTTATATTAAGCAAGAGGGGAATCAGAAATCCCTGAGAGAAGAAACCACAATACCTTTTTTTGGAGTTCCTGGATATTGGTCTCCCAATTTTTATCTTCCTGTGAGATTTGTCTAAAAGAGAAAAAAGCAGACTCATCATTTTCCTGGAGCTTTTGAGCAGTGAGATCAGCAAGGCCGCAGCTAGTAACACATTTAGCGTGGACCTTTGGCCTACATACCAGACACTAAGTGACACCTGATATGGCCACACACTGGGCACACCTAGTCATGAAAGGTGACTGGTGGACTTGAGTTTATGGATTGGAAAAGATATTTCTGTATTTCCAAAGAAAAGTAATACAGGAAATGAATGGAATGTTAATAAGCAAATGTGCAAGCATATATATGTGTGAACATGATGAGCACAGAGAATATCAGAAGAATACTGACCAAAATGTAAACAAAAGAAATGACAGTAAGCTACTTTTGTTTTCCTTTATTTAGTTTCTATTTTTCTATGCTTTTTTTTCAAACTGAAGTTCTCTTATATTGACAACCAAACTAACTAAAGGAAAAAATTGTAAAAGAAATGCCACTTGCTTTAGTGGTGATTTTATCATTGGAAAAAATTGTAAAGAATTTATGTGTGCTTCCTCCCTCCTCTGGTCATGGGACCCTCTCATCTGTTTCAGTCACCCTCATTTTTTCCCACATGCCTTTCCCTTTAAACATTTCCTATCAGTTCATCTTTACTGCTTTATTTTCTTCCCCACCAACTAGGAAAAGGAGCTATATGGTGGAGAATTTAGTTTTATGAGCACTCACATACTATAAGTAAGTCTCAAAAGAGGCTGACCACACAGCCAGAGCAGACCCTATTGGAAATCAAAGGAGATGCAGGCAAATTCTGAAGACAATTTTTTAAAATAATAGATACAACAAAATCTGCAGAGCCAGCACTTGCCTTAGATCACCCTCATTGTAATCTGTCCTCAGTGACTGTAGCCTTGCAAAGCCATTGCCCTCTCCACACCTCAGATTTCCTATATGTGATCAACACAGGATGAGCTGATGGAAACTTGGTGAACCTCTGGGCCCACATGTTTCTTCACAGTTGTAACTCTGAGATACACCGAGTATGTCTTTAACCCCACAGCAGATGGGGTTGAAGGATGCTGAAGCTTGAAGGTCAGCGATGAAATACACTAAGGCAATTTATTCCTGCATCTTTCATTTACAAAGTTTCTCCCTTTAAAATCTATGCCTGTTGTTGAAGTCAGTCCCCAACCTGCAATTCAGGTCCCTACTGGAGCCTCAGAACACCAGGTCCTGCTTCCCCAGCACCACCTGGTGGAGGTGGGTGTTAGGCTAGGATGGGGCTGAGACAGTGCTTTGCTGTAGAAAGTAAGTCTCCACACATTCCCTGTAGCCTTTCCCCCAACTAACAGAACAGGTTTCAAGACCATACTAAATGACCCTCAAGGGTCAGTGCAGGCACCATGCTCAGCTCTTGTCCTGAGCCCAGAAACACAGGGCTGCTTTCAGCAAGCTGCAACAGGTAAGATCATTCACACTACATTCACAAGGATTTGCATTTCCTTTGCCTTGACAAACCCCTCATCCTGCCTAATCCCCAGCTCTGTGGCAGTAATAATCCAATGTCCCTGAAGAGGTGACATGCTTTTGCTTTCTCCTGTCAGCTCTCCCAAAGTGAATACATGTTGGAACTCAGCACCTCATCAGAGTTGGAGGAAAAAACTCACTTCTTCATTGTTACCTTTTACATCTCAGCTTTGATTAAAAGCGAATGACAGGAAATGAATTCAGTAAGACTTAGGTATTCTTTTAGGTCCCTGAAAATCAACTTCTAGGAGAGTATTTTGTTAATTTGTTTGTTATATTAACTGTTTTTGATTCTTGTTATATAACAAGTGTTATGTGTCAAGGTGTGACTGGCAGTGCTCGAGTGTAGATTCAATCCCCAGTGTCACTCTTTCCTAGCAATAGAACCCTGGACAAGTTGCTCAAATTCTCTGACCCTCAGTTCTCTCACCCTTAAACTGGGGCTGGTACCAGGACATATTCCAGAGATCTAAATGAGGGCGAGACAAAATAATGTGCCTCAGCAGACACTGGCATGAAGCTAGTGTTACTACTTTGTAGTACCATGAAGTAACTGAAGAATTATCATTTTAACCTAGTTGACTTGTACACTGTATGGCATTTAGACACCATAGGGGTAGTAGTAAATATGATATTGATACAATTCAACAATTGAGCACAACAGGTAAAATTGAGAGCTACTGCTATAAACCAAGAGAAGCCCAAGCAGGGCCTGGCTTGGTACCTGTGAAAGGTGTGCAGCCTTCGGGTCAGCAAGTGTTCCAGTGCTCGCACCTTCCCCAGGAGCAGGCCCCGAACCGCCGTTTCCTCTCGGCTGGCCGGGCTGATGCGCTGCGCAGTCAGACGCCAGACGTGGATCTCGTGCTTCAGTTCTGCAGGAAAGGAAAGCCAAGGCTTGAGTGTCCCACAACCTCAGACATCAGCAGACACCCACACCCCTCACAATCTTCCAAGACTATGAAACACATACCTGATGATGCACAGATCACCATGGACCAAACCAAAGCAGTGGCTTCTTAGCATTCATGTTATCGTAGTAGAGTCAGGAGACAAAGCCCATATTAAAAAATTACCATCAATGTGAAGTAATGTGATTTGGATGAGGAATAAATTATTGAATATACATATCAATGCTAGTACTTAACAACCTTTTCCCCTCCCAAGGAATTACTTCCTACAACCAGGGTTTGGATCTCTCTGCCAAAGTCCAGACTTTGACTAATCATTGAAGCAGATCTAATGAACATTTAAAATACAAGTGTAGTTCTCAGCAGGTTCTCAGCAGGAAGGCATCTGATAAAAGCAGGAGGTAGAAAATGCCCTGCCTCCTGACCAGGCCTCCAAGCTGAATGTGCATCTATGAAAGAATATAAATGAAAGACACATAGACAACCTTATGAAATGCTCAAATTAACAGAATGAGGCAAATTTTACCCATGAATTCAGACATCTTATGATGTAGAAGACTAAAGAGAAATGAATTGTCAATTCTTTGGCTCCTAAAATATCAAAATCTTTTATGAAGATTTACATTTAACTTCTATTTTATAGTTAAAGGTACTACATAAGTTTCCCCAAATATCCACCAAAGAATATAAGGAAGCAGAGTATTTTCATCAATCACCTCTTATGTGAAATGTACTATATACCACATATCACAAGAATTCAAGATGAACTTAAAAGACAGAACCCTTTCAAGCAGTATGAGAGCACTAGACAACTAGTTTAGAGCAGAGGCAAAGCAGGCTGATTATCTAAATACTGTGAGGTAGCATGTACTGGTGAGTTCGATGACTAGGAAAACACCACTGTTTAAGCCCCCTCTATTCAGTACACAAGAATTGATCACCTACTATGTGACAGAGCTACTGCAAGTTGTGTCAAAACCCAGAAAAGAGAACTGGGAGAGAACATGGGCACTAAAACCACTTCAGTTAACACATGTTTTCCTCTAAAGGCCTAGCCTTACAAATATGAAAACTCTTTGGAACTAAGATATAGAATGTGTTTCCATTCAGTTCATATTGACATTTTGTAGCTTGCTAAAATAAAAAAAATAAATGGGTATAATTCAAAGCCTCTTCAGAGAAACAAATTTATGATCTCCTTTCAGAAAGACTCAAATCTCATTAAACAACCTATGAGGTTATGAAAACATTAAAAGGAGGAGCAGGAGGAGGAGAAAACTGAATAAACTAGACTTCTGAAACACTGAACACAAAAATACCACACAGGGATAGAAAAGGGGAGATGAGGTCAGTGGTTTCAGTGAAGGTGTTTCATCCAATGCTCTGAACCACATTACACAAAAGATATCATTCAAAGCCTATCCATAAAGTACAGAGACTTTCCAGTCTGTCTTTCAAGGCACACTGGTGATGGTCACTTTCCCAAATGGTTGATCAACTTTAAAGAGTTAAACAAGAGCATAGTTGGTCTCTGAGGGCTAGTCCATGCATGCATGAAGGCTGGGAAGCCTGTCCCCATTGATGTGTGGAGAAGCAGAGCCTGGGAGTCACTGCTGCATCTGTGAAACTGGCCTTCCAGATCTCCAAGGCTCCTTTCTGCCAGGGTCCTCTCCAGAGGCAGCCTTAGCCCCTTTGTGCACAGCCAGAGCCTAGCTGCCTTCTAACACATCAAATTAAACATCAAATCAACAGGAGGAGCTATTCTCCCCAGATAAACTCATACATTAATTCTTAGGCAGTGTACTTTTGTTCTTCTAATTTTGAAATAAAATACATTATCACTTATCAGGGAATTTAGTTGAGAGAGGGATTTTTCCCAGGGAAAGGAAGCTCACTGCCTACCCCGAATCCAAGTGCATTTGCTCCTCAGTTCTCAGGGTTCCTCCACACCTCTTCTACCATCTCCATACCCTCTCTCCTCTGCTAAGCCCTAAGACAAGGTTTCAATAGGCTACTTGAAATTGTCCTCTGCATCTTGTGCCACTGGGTTCACAGCTAAACATTCCATCTTCCCTCCAAAAACTTTTCTCTCCTCTCATTTTCTGTTTTTAAATGACATATTAATCTTCCAGGTACATGGGACTGAAATGTCATTTTGGTCTTTTCAATGCCATTCTTTACTCTTTCTGGAATAACATTATTGGTAATGTCAGATACCATGCTAGATGCTAAAGGATAAAATTATTAAGTTATAGGATGGGCCTCCAACAAGTTAGAAAGAGATATAAGATATGTCATAAGTAAACATGAGCCTGGGAAGTACTGGGCCACCAAAGCAGTTCAGGATATACTGGTATAGTTCTCACAGGGTCCATTTGTTCCTGCCTCAGATCATCAGCTTGTCCAAGCCTCTTGGACTTGGACACACTTACTGATTCTGATTGCTCCTCAGTAACCTCTAATTGGAGTCATTTCCTACAAATCCACCCATGATTAGTCATAAAACACTGCTTATTCTATCTATCTATCCTATCGATAGATATCTATATCTAGATACAGTTATATAGATAGATACACAGAAAGAATAAATCTTACCTACCTTCCTATTTACCTATCTTCTAGGAAGATAAATCTATCTAGGTGATCTATCCAGAAAGATAGTAGACAGGCAGAGTCCTTCTTTCAAATTGGTTTCCAATGGCTTACAGAATAAAGCCAAAGGTCTTGAGGAAATACTTCAGATCCTCAAATGACAAGTGCTTTGTGAGCTCTGATCCTGCCATATCAGCTCATACCTTTTCCATGCTGGTCCCTGACCAGGGGATATCATCAGATGTCTAATCTCCACCTCTCTCATTACTTCCTATCTCTATCTTCCTGAACTTTTCAACCAACCTCCTATAGCATTACTTGGGGTTATCATATACATGGTACAAAAAGGTGAAGACATTACCATGAGATATGCTCTCTCACAGGATGTGGGGGCTGCCAGAAAGCCTAGAGAAGGGTCATCTAGCTCCAAGTGATGAGTCTTAGGGGAAAATGCCAAGGCTGGGAGTTGAAAAATGGAATTATAACACAATTATAGCCAAAAATGTAATAGCAAAAGGAAAAGGTGAAATGGAATGTTTTTAAATATTCAATTAATTCAAAAGAAGGCATAAAATGAAAGGAAAAGGATAAAGAAGAGAAGGCACAAATAGAAAACAACATGATGATACACTTAAATTTAACCATATTATTAATCATATTAAATAGAATCCAAACATACCAATTAAAAGAGAAATTATCAGGAATTGAATAAAAAAAAAAAAAGCAAGACCCAAGTCTTAGCTACTTCCAGGAAGTCCACTTTATTTTCTTTTTTTGTTTGTTTGTTTTTTTGGGTTTTTTTCTATTTATAATAGTTTATTGCCAAATTGGTTTCCATATAACACCCAGTGCTCTTCCTCACAAGTGCCTTCCTCCATTGCCACCTCCCCCCTCCCCCCATCCCCTTCCTCTTCAACCCTTGGTTCTTTTTCAGTATTCAATAGTCTCTCAGGTTTTGCGTTCCTCTCTCTCCCCAAATATCTTTCCCCCTTCCCCTCCCTATGGTCCTCTATTAGGTTTCTCCTGTTAGACCTATGAGTGCAAACATATGGCATCTGTCCTTCTCCACCTGACTTATTTTGCTTAGCTTTAAATATAGAGGTAAATGAATGGAAAAGTTATACTACCCTACCATCAGTCAAGAGAAAGCTGGAATTGCTACATTAACAACAAAATAGATTTCAGAGGAAGAATATGATTATAGATAGCAAAGGTCATTTTATAATGATAAAGGTGCTAATTCTTCAAGAGGAAATAACAATCATACAGATTTATGTACCATAATAACAGAATTTTGAAACATATAGAGCAAAAATCATAACTGGAAAGAGAAATGGGCAAATCCACATTCATAGAGATTTCTATTTTCATCTCTTTTAATTAATTGTAATTAATAGAACAAATGGATAGAAAATCAGCAAGAATATAGAAGACTTGAATAATATTATCAGCCAATGTCACCTAACTGAACATACTGACAAAACTTTCCCCAACAACAGTAGAATACTACTCTGTTCTGGTGCATAAAGAATATTTACAAGGCTAGACATTCTAGCCATAAAACCATCTTAATAGTTTTAAAAGGATTCAAGTTTACCAAGTATATTCTTTGATCACTCTGAAATTAAATTATGTAATTGCAAAATACCTAAACATGTGATAAATAAACACATCTAAAATATCCAAGGATCAAAGAAATCAAAAGGGAAATTAGAAAGTAATTAGAACTGAATGGAAATGAAATAGAACATATAAAAATTGATAGGAGGCCACTAAATTAGAACTTGGAAGGAAATTTAGAGCACTGAACACCTGTATTAGAAAAGAAGATACATATAAATTTAATAACTTCAACCTTCAATTTAAGAAACTAGCAAAAATAGAATATATAATCCCAGAGTTAGAAGAAAATAAATATCACAGCAGAAATCATTAAGAGATTAAAAAACTGTAGAGAAAAACCTATATAATCAGAACCTTGTTCCTTGAAATCAATAAAAAATAATAAAACTCTAACTAGACCCATCAGAGAAAAGCAAAGACAGGAGAGGAGTTAAGATGGTGGCTCATTAGGGGGACCCTATGCTTGCCTCATTCCTCAAACAGCTAGACAGATATCAAATCATTCCAACTACCCAGGAAACCAATTTGAATTCTGAGAGAACAAACTGTAGAACTAGTGTGAGATAAGAAGCCACACTGTGGAAGGTGGTAGGTACAAAGACATGATTTTGGGGAGAAAAAAAATCATTGGTGTGGAGGGGAGGGAGCCTTGATCTTGGAGAGAGGAAGATAAACAGAGAAAGCAGCACACAGATGACTACGCAAGAGAAACACTTCCTCAAAACCACTGACTGGGAAAACTAAAACAGCTGATTATCACATGTTTTTAAAATCAGCAGAGCTCAAATTCTGAAGTATTAGAAGTCCATGCCACTGCCAGATGGAAACTGGCAGTCATAGCTGTTCTCTTGTCGGAAAGGAAGGCAGAGGCCTAGGAGCAGCGGACAGTGTGTTCTGAGGATCCCCTGGGTCACACTAGGAGAGACAGTTCCCCTTCTTGGAGTGCAAAAGAATTAGAGGGTGCCAACATGTTGCCCAATTCATTAGCATAGGAAAAGAGACATCTGCTGAGGGCAGCAAACCAGGGTGCCTGGGTTTTGGCCGCACTTTAACATAAATTCTGAGCCTCTGTGCAATCCTACAACTGCTTTTCTGGGAAAAAAAAAAACTGCAGCATGAAAAGACCCTCCCCCCAGAGGATCAGCATGAATCCATGCTGCATAGTCCCCTAAAATTTGGAGTTTTGAAAAACAGCCACATGCCTGAGATAAAACACAGGAGTACTGTACTGCCTAGCAAGCAGACAGCTTGGGCTCAGACAAGGTGAAGGCAGGGATCCGATGGATGGAAACCAAACACACAAAAGGGGAGACTGATCACTCTTTTGTGAGGGTTTCTAAAACAGTGGGCACAGATTCCCTGCTCCAGGATGAGAGTGTAGAGCCCCTCACATATCACCACTAAGAGACTTCAGTGAGCAACACAGTATCCCCACTGGAAGCTGGAGTTGCTTACATCAAGCCCCACCCCACTGCATCTTTACTAGGGCAAGTAAGCCAGTTAACCAGCAGAGCAAGCCCACCACCTAGAAGACCAACACAAAACCTCACACACACCAAATCTAGGGATCATACAATGCTGCAAAGTTTCAGCTCTAGTGGAAATAGGATCAGGCATATTTTGACAAGCAGGCCAAAACACATCTAGTTAAAATATCACCCATTGGACAAGGTTGAAACACGTCCCTATTCTCCCCTCTCCCCCACTGCAAGCAAGGAGAAACTCTTCAGAGAACTGACTGGAGGGGAAAAGCAGCCAAAACATAATAGCAGAGTGCAAACTCTGAAACACTTCCTGAAGCACCAGGCCCTGGACAGTATAAGACCTCTTCTTAATGTAGCTATTACTCTCAGGAGCAGAAAACATAACAGGCTTTTGTAACACACACACACACACACACACACACACACACACACTGACCTAGACAAAATGAGAAGACAGAGGCATTCACTCCAAAAGAACAAGAAGAGGTCACAACCAAGGATCTAATCAAAACAGATATAAGTAATATGCCTGAACCAGAATTTAAAACAACAATCACAAAAATACTAGCTGGGGCTCAGAAAAGCATAGGAGACACTAAAATATCCCTTATTACAGAAATAAAAGATCTAAAACCTACTCAGGCTGAAACATTTAAAAATACTATAACTGAAATGCAAAACAGACTGGCTGAAATGACAACAAGGAAGGATGAAGCAAAAGAATGAATCAGAGATATAGAAGAGAAAATTATGGAAAATAGCAAAGCTTTAAGAAAAAAGAAGGAAAGAATGCTATTGGATCATGTATGTAGACTTAGAGAACTCAGTGACTCTAGAAAGCATAATAACATTTGTATCATAGGAGTCCCAGAAAGAAAAGAAAGGGGGGAAAAGGCAGGGGGTTATTTGAGTAAATTATGGCTAAAAACGTCCCTAATCTGGGGAAGGACATAGATATCTAAATCCAGGAAGCACAGAGAACTCCTATCAAATTAAGCAAAAGCCAGCCGATGTCAAAATATATCATGGACAATTTGCAAAATACATAAATAAGAAAAGAATCCTGAAAGCAGAAAGGGCAAAGAAACCCCTAACCTACAAGGAAAGAAAAGTCAGGTTAGCATTAGATCTGTCCACAGAAACCTGGCAGGACAGAAGAGAGTGGCAGGATATATTCAACATGCTGAATGGGAAAAACATGGAGCCAGGAAGGCTGTCATTCAGAAAAGAAGGAAAAATCAATGTTCCCCAAACAAAAACTAAAGGAGTTTGCATCCACTAAACCAGCTCTGCAAAAAAAAAATATATATATATATATTAAAGCAGACTCTTTGAGTTGGAAAGAAGGATCAAAAGCAAAAAAGACTAGAAAGGAACAGAAAAAATCACCAGAAACACCAATCTTACAAGTAATACAATGGCACTAAATTCTTCTCTACCAATATTACTGTGAATGTAAATGCAATGTTCAAGTAAAACAAATAGGGTATTAGAATGGGTTTAAAAAAACAAAAGAGACCCATCTATATGCTGCTTACAAGAGACTCATATTAGACCTAAAGTCACCTGCAGATTGAAAGTGAAGGGATGGAGAACCATCTATCATGCTAATGGACATCAAAAGAAAGCCAGGGTAGCTATACTTATACCAAACTAGATTTTAAAACAAAGACTATAACAAGAGATGAAGAAAGGCATTATATCATAATTAAGGGGCCCATCCATCAAGATCTAATAGTTGTGAATATTTATGTCCTCAACTGAAAGAACCCAAATATATAAATCATTTAATAACAAACATAAAGAAATTCACTGATAATAATACAATAATAGCAGGGGACTTTAACAGCCCACTTACAGCAATGGACAGACCATCTAAGCATAAAATAAACAAGGAAATAATGACTTTGAATGACACACTAGACCAGATGGACTTCACAGATACATTCAGAACACTTTTTCCTAAAGCAACAGAATACACATCCTTCTCAAGTGCACATGGAACATTCTCCAGAATAGTTTACATAGTTGGTTACAAAAACACTAAGAATTTACCAAGCATCTTGTCTGATCACCACCATAGGAAACTTGAAATCAACCACAAGAAAAAATTTGGAAAGCCCTCCAATACATGGAAGTTAAAAAACATTCTACCAAAAATGAATGGGTTAATCAAGAAATTAGAGAGCAGGTAAAAAAAAATATGGAAGCCAATGAAAATTAAAACATGACAGTCCAAAACTTTTGGGATACAACAAACATCAAAAAGCAAGAAAAGTCTCAAATATACAACCTAACCTTACACCTAAAGATGCTAGAAGAGGAACAGGAAATAAAGCCTAAAATCAACAGAAGAAGGGAAATAATAAAGGTTAAAGCAGATATAAATAATATAGAAACAAAAAAAAAACCCACAGTAGAACAAATCAACAAAACTAAGACCTGGTTCTTTGAAAGAATTAACAAAATTAATAAATTGATAAACATTTAGCCATACTTATCAAAAGAAAGAGAAAGGACCCAAATAGATAAAATCACAAATGAGAGCAAATATCACAACCAACACCACAAAAATACAAACAATTATAAGAGAATGCTATAAAAAATTATATGCCAACAAACTGGGAAATCTGGAAGAAATGAACAAATTCCTAGAAACATACAAACTACCAAAAGTAAAATAGAAAAAAAATAGAAAATTTGAACAGATTCTTAACCAGCAAAGTAATTGAAACAATAATCAAAAAACTCCCAACAAATAAAAGTCCAGGTCCAGATGGCTTCCCAGAGAAATTCTACCAGACACTTAAGAAGAGTTTATACCTATTCTTCTCAAACTGTTCCAAAAATAGAAATGGAGGGAAAACTTCAAAACTCATTCTACAAGACCAGCATTACCTTAATTCCAAAACCAAGGACCCCACTAAAAAGGATATTTACAGGCCAATATGCCTCATGAATATAGATGCAAATATTCTCTTCAAGATACTGCAAGTTGAATCCAACAGTACCTTAAAAGAATTATTCACCATGATCTAGTGGGATTTACTTTTGGGCTTCTAGAGTGGTTTAATATTGGCAAATCAATGTGATACACCACATTAATAAAAGAAAGGATAAGAACCTTATGATCCTCTCAATAGATGCAAAAAAAGCATTTGAGACAATACAGCATCCATTCCTGAAAAAAAAAAAAAAACAACCCTCAACACAGTAGAAGTAGAGAAAATATACCTCAACACCATAAAGGCTATATACCAAAGACCCACAACTAATATCATCCTTAATGAGGAAAAACTAAGGGTTTTTCCTCTACAGTCAGTAACAAGACAGGGATGTCCACTCTCACCATTGTTATTCAACACAGTACTGGAAGTCCTAGCCTCAGCAATAGGACAACAAGAATAAATTTAAAAAAGCATCCAAAATGGCAAGGAAGACCTCAAACTTTCACTATTTGCAGATAGCATAATACTCTACATAGAAAACCTGAAAGACACCACCAAAAAACAGTAATACACAAATTCAGGAGGGTCACAGGATATAAAATCAATGTAAAGAAATCTGTTACATTTCTATAATCAATACTAAAGCACCAGAAAGAGAAATCAGGGAATTGATCCCATTTACAATTGCATCAAAGACTATAAAATGACAAGGAATGGGGCGCCTGGGTGGCTCAGTCAGTTAAGCATCCAACACTTGATTTTGGCTCAGGTCATGATATGGTCATGAGATCCAGCCCCATATCTGGCTCTGTGCTAGGCATGTAGCCTGCTTGGGATTCTCTGATTCTCTCTCTTCCTCTCCATCTGCTCCTCATCCTCTCTCTCTCTCTCTCTCTTTCTCTCTCTCTCTCTCTCTCTCTCTCAAAAGAAAAAAAAAGATACCTAGGAATAAATCTACCAAAGAGGTAAAAGATCTATATGCTGGAAAATATAGAATGCTTATGAAAGAAATTGAAGAGGACAAAAGAAATGGGAAAACATTCTGTGCTCATGAATTAGAAAAACAAATATTGTTAAATGTATTACACAAAGCAATCTACACAGCCAATGCAAGTGTTATCCAAATACCACCAGTTTTTCAAAGAGCTAGACCAAACAATCCTAAAATTTGTATGAAACCACAATAGACTCTGAATAGCCAAAGCAATCCTTAAAAAAAAAAAAAAAAAAAGCAGAGCTGGAGTCATCATGATACCAGATCTCAAGCTATATAACAAAGCTGTAATCATCAAGACAGTATGACACTGACACAAAAACAGACACATAGATCAATGGTACAGGGTAGAAAGCTCTGAAATGGACCCACACCTATAGGGCCAACTCATCTTCAACAAAGCAGTAAAGAACATCCAATGGGAAAACAGTAGTCTTTTCAACAAATGGTGTTGGGAAAACTTGACAGAAACATGCAGCAGAATGAACTTGGATCACTTTCTTATAACATACACAAAAATAAATATAAAATGGATGAAATGTGAGACAGAAAACCATAACACTCTTACAGGAGAAAACAGCAGACAACTTCTTTCTCCTTGATCTAAGCCAGAGCAGCTTCTTACTAATTACATCTCCAGAGGCAAGAAAAATAAAATAAAATAATTAATTATTGGGACTTCATTAAGATAAACTTCTGTACAGCAAAGGAAAAAATCAACACAACTAAAACAACCTATGGAATGAGAGAAGATCATTGCAAATGACATATCTGATGAAGGGTTTGTATCCAAAATCTATAAAGAATATATCAAGTTCAACACCCAAAAATAAACAATTCTGTTAATAAATAGTCCAAAGACATTAACAGACCTTTTTCCAAATAAGACACCCAGATGACTAACAGATACATAAAAAGATGCTCAATATCACTCATTATCAGGGAAATAAAAATCAAAACCATGATGAGATACCACCTCATGACTGTTTGAATGGTTAATATTAACATCACAGGTAACAACAGATGTGGTAAGGATGTAAAGAAAGGGGAACCCTCTTACATTGTTGGTGGGAATGCAAACTGGTGCATCCATTATGAAGAAAAGTATAGACATTCCTTGAAAAGTGAAAAATAGAACTACTTTACCACTCAGCAATTGGACTACTAGGTATTTACTCAAAGAATACTAAAATATGTGTTTTTTTCTCCATTATGTCCCCCTGTTGATGATCGGAAGCAATACCTTAAAGACAATCATTTACATCGATGGTGTGATAACTCTGGATGGTGAGGATTCGGGCTGAGACAGAACATATACTTTTAAAAGAACTTTGGAGGAGGCAAGATGGCAGAGAAGAAGGGAGCTCTGTAAACTTCGTCCGCCCCATCTATCAAACTGAGAAGGACATTACTCTTATCTGCAAGAGTGGGAGGAGAGAATACAGACTCCAAAAAGAAGACAACCTCAAAGATTCTTGAGTGAGTGAGTGCAAACTGGGGAGATTGGAAAACTAGCTAGCCCGAGAGGTGCAGGGGAGGTGGGAGCCCCAGCCCAACACAGGCAAAGCCCGCAGAGCCCCTGAGAGACAAAGGGAAGAGAAAGAGAAACTGAATACGCTTACAGTATTGTCTCTAGAGAAGAGATAAACTTAACCTGGGGTGGAGAGAAAAACTCTCACCCCATATATGACCACTGAGCTCAGGGAGAGAAACCTGTCCCTTACAGCTGGCGAATTTTTCCTTGGGCTCTGTGGAATCAGCACTGACCTAGGACAGGACCAGGAAAAACATCACCCACCCCTACGTGATCCTGGCAGGGAGTTGGTGGCAGCTGCTGTGGCTGCAGGAGCGCACATCACCTCCAGCAGCAGCAGCGCAAATCCCAGCAGGTGTCAAGAGAAACAGCTCCCTCTCTCTACGAGATCCCGGCTAAGAAGTTGGCAGCCAAAGCAAGTGCATCTCATCTGTGGTAGCATTAAAGTGCTGGGTCTAGGATTTTGAAGCGAGATGGGCCTGGAAAATACAGCTTAGCTCGCCCATGGCAAAAGGATATCAGACTCATAAGAGTGGCTTGAGAGCTTAGGTGGAGCAGAACTTGGGGTGCCGCCACTCTTCTCTCTGCAATCACCAAGGCAGGGCCTCCAAGAGTAGCCCCCGAGACTTACCTATACCAAACCAGCCTATCTGTGTGGAGGAGCTGCTACTTTTTTTGTGTTTATTTTTTATTATTATTACTTCTTTTACTTTTTTTATTTTTTTAATTTTTACTCTTTATTTTCCTTTTTCCTTTCTCCCTCTTTTTTTTTTATCTCTTGCCATCCACATATATTCTCCTTTATTTCATCCTTATCTCTCCCCTCGACTGGTTATATGCTTTTAGACTGTCCATTGTCCTTTGTTTTCTCTGACCCCTTTATTTTTTTCTTATCTTCTTTTCTTATCTTCTCTTTCCACTCCCTTCCTTTTCTTTTCTTTCTTTCCCCCTTTTAATTTGATTGTTTGTTTGATTTGTCTGTGCATTTGCTTGCTTTTGTTCCTTGTGTGTTTGTCTGTCTGTTTTCCTTTTCAGGGCTACCCCAAAAACAAGCGAGAGTATGCATGATAGAGAGTCCAAAATATCGTTGAGTAGGGAAATAAAATAATCAAAGGGACAACAAGAGAAACTGAAAGACACCATTAAAAGAACATTTCCGGAAATGACAGTCAATAAACCTCCCCTAACAGAGCAATACTAACAGGTGCACAGTGCACAGAGAGCTTTTAAAACTGACAAGAGTCAGAAAGCTAGCCAAAATGGCAAAATGAAAGAACTCACTCTGAAAGAAACTCAAGGAAGAAGCCACAGACACAGAACTGCTCAAAACAGACCTAAGCATCATAACTGAACAAGAATTTAAAACAATTGTCATAAAATTAATTTCTGGGCTTGAAAACAGCATCATAGAAGCTACTGATACTAGAACTAGGGATTTCAAAATAGCTGTGACAAGGTTAAAAAGGCTATAACTTAGGTGAATAATAAAATGGAGGCAGCCACCTCATGGATTGAAGAGGAAGAGAGAAGAATAGATGACTTAGAAGGAACAGTTATAGCAAAAGAGAAAACTGAGGGAAAAAAAGAGAGAAATTCATCCAGGAGCAGGAAGGGAGAATTTGAGACCTAAGTGATACAATCAAACGGAACAATATCTGTATCATAGGAATTCCTGAAGAAGAAGAAAGAGAAAAAGGTCCTGAAGGGGTGCTAGATCAAATTAAAACTGAGAATTTCCTGAATGTGGGGAAAGAAATAGACATTCAAATTCAAGAGGCACAAAGAACCTCCTTAAGATGTAACTTGAATCAACATTTGGCATGACATATTATAGTGAAACTGGCAAAATATAAAGATAAAGAGAGAATTCTGAAAGCAGCTAGAGATAAAAGGCCCCTAACATACAAAGGGAAACCAATTAGAGTGGTTACAGACATATCTAATGAAATTTGGCAGGACAGGAAGAAATGGCAGGAAATCTTCAATGTGATGAACAGAAAAAATACGCAGCCAAGGATCCTTTATCCAGCAAGCCTGCCATTCAAAATAGAAAGAGAGATAAAGGTGTTCCCAAATAAGCAAAAATTGAGAGAATTCATGACCACCAAACCAGCCCTATAAGAAATCCTAAGAGGGACTCTATGAGGGAAATATTGAAAGAATATAAGGTGCTAGTGACACCACTACAAACATTTTCCCTACAGAGCACACAATGAATCTAAACCCACATTTTTCAATTATAACACTGAATGTAAATGGACTGAATGATCCAACCAAATGACACAGAGTATCAGAATGGCTAAAAAACCAAAACCCATCTATTTGCTATCTACAAAAGGCTCATTTTAGACCTGAAGACACCTTCAGATTGAAAGTAAAGGGATGGAGAAATATCTATCATGCAGCACCAAAAAAAGAACGCCAGAGTAGCCATACTTATATCAGACACACTGGAGTTGAGATTAAAGGCAATATAAAAAGATAAAGAAGGACATTATATAATAATTACAAGGTCTCTCTATCAGGAAGAGCTAACAATTATAAACATCTATGCACCAAATTTGGGAGCACCCAAATACATAGAACAATTAATCACAAGCAGAAACAATCTTAATGAGAAGATTATGCTAATTGCAGGGTACTTTAAACCTCTACTGACAGCAATGGATAGATCAATCAGACAGAAAATCATGAAACAAAAAATGGACCTGAACGACACATTGGAACAGATGGAATTGATAGATATATATAGAACTTTGCATCCTGAAGGGAGGAAATTCACCTTCTTCTCAAGTGTACATGGCACATTCTCCAAGATAGATCATGTACTGGGGCATAAAGCAGCCCTCCATGAATATAACTGAATTGAGATCATACCATGCACACTTTCAGATCTCAATGCTATGAAACTTGAAATTAACCACAGGAAAAAGTCTGGAAAACCTCCAAAAATGTGGAGATTAAAAACCACGCTACTAAAGAATGATTGGGCCAATGAGGCAATTAGAGAAGAAATTAAAAAATATATGTAAACAAATGAAAATGAAAATACAACAATCCAAACTCTCTGACACAACAAAGACAGTCCTAAGAGGAAAGAATATTGCAATCCAGGCCTATTTCAACAAACTAGAAAAAAGTACAAATTCAAAATCTAACAGAGCACATAAAGGAACGAGAAGGGAAGCAGCAAGCACACCCCAATCCCACCAGAAGAAGAGAAATAATAAAGATCAGGGCAGAAATAAACAATATAAAATCCACAAAAACAGTTGAGCAGATCACTGAAACCAAGAGTTGGTTCTTTGAAAAAATAAACAAAATTGATAAACTTTAAGACAGGATCCTTAGAAAGAAAGGAGTGTACACCCAAATAGACAAAATCATGAATGAAAATGGACCTATTACAACCAATCCCTTAGAAATTCAACCAATCATTAGAGATTACTATGAAAAACTATATGCCAAAAATCTGGACAACTTAGAAGAAATGCACATATTCCTAAACATACATGCACTACCAAAATTCAAACGACAAGAGATAGAAAGTATGAACAGACCCATAACTAGTGAAGAAATCGAATCCATTATAAAAAATCTCACAATGAATAAGAGCCCAGGGCCACATGGCTTCCCAGGGGAATCCTACCAGACATTTAAAGCAAAGCTAATACCCATTCTTCTCAAACTATTCCAAAAAATAGAAATAGAAGGAAAACTTCCAAACTCGTTCTACAAAGCCAGCATCACTCAGATTCCCAAACAAGACAGATACTCAGCCAAAAAAGAGAACTACAGACCAATATCCTTCATGAATACAAATGCAAAAATACTCAACAAGATACTAGCAAATCAAAGTCAACAGCATATAAAAAGAATTATCCATCATGATCAAGTGGGATTCATTCCTGGGTTAGAGGGCTAGTTCAATATTCACAAATCCATCAATGTGATATATCACATTAACAAAAGAAAGGATAAAAACCATATGATCCTTTCGATAGACGCAGAAAAAGCATTTGACAAAATACAGCACTGTTTCCTAGTAAAAAACATTGAGAAAGTTGGAATAGAAAGAACTTACTTAAATATTATAAAAGCCATTTATGAAAAGCCCACAGCTAATATCATCTTTAATGGGGAAAAACTAAGAGCTTTCCCCCTGAGATCAGGAACACGACAGGGATGTCCACTTTCACCACTGTTGTTTAACATAGTGCTGGAAGTCCTAGCATTGGTGATCAGACAACAAAAGGAAATAAAAGGCATCAGAATTGGCAAAGAAGAAGTCAAACTTTCACTTTTCACAGATAACATGATACTCTACATGGAAAACCTGATGGAGTCCACCAGAAGCCTTCTAGAACTGTTCAATGAATTCAGTAAAGTGGCAGGGTACAAAATCAATGTACAGAAATTGGTTGCATTTCTATAAACCAATAATGAAGCAACAGAAAGAGAAATCAAGAAACTGATCCCATTCACAATTGCATGACAAACCATAAAATACCTAGAAATAAACCTAGCCAAGGATGTAAAAGACCTATACAATGAAAACTATAGAATACTTATGAAAGAAATTGAAGATGACACAAGGAAAGTAAAAAAAAAAAACATTCCCTGTTCATGGATCGGAAGAATAAACATTGTGAAAATGTCATTATTACCCAAAGCAATCTGCACATTCAATGCAATCCCCTTCAAAATTTCACCAGAATTTTTTGCAAAGCTAGAACAAGCTGTCCTAAAATTTTTATGGAACCAAAAAAGACCCCAAAGAGCCAAAGTACTATTGATGAAGAAAACCAAAACGTGAGGCATCACAATCCCAGACTTTAACCTCTGCTCCAAAGCTGTCATCATAAAGACAGTACGGTATTGGCACAAAAACAGACACATAGACCAATGGAATAGAATACAGAACCCAGAACTCAGCCCACAAATGTATGACCAATTAATCTTTGACAAATAGGAAAGAGTATCCAATGGAAAAAAAGACTGCCTCTTTAGCAGGTGGTGCTGGGAGAACTGGACAGCAACATGCAGAAGAATGAAACTAGACCACTTTCTTACACCATACACAAAAATAAACACAATGGCTGAAGGACCTGGAATGTGAGACAGGAAACCATCAAAACCCTCCAGGAGAATGTAGGAAACAGCCTCCTTGACCTCAAACGCAGCAATTTCCTACTCGACATATCCCCAAAGGCAAGGGAAATGAAAGCAAAAATGAACTCTTGGGACCTCATCAAGATAAAAATCTTCTGTGCTGCAAAGGAAACAATCAAGAAGATGAATAGGCAACTGACAGAATGGGAAAAGATAGTTGCAAATGACATATCAGATAAAGGGCTAGTATCCAAAATCGACAACGAACTCACCAAACTCCACACCCGAAAAACAAATAATCCAGTGAAGAAATGGGCAGAAGATATGAACAGACACTTCTCCAAAGAGGACATCCAGATGGCCTACAGACACATAAAACGATGCTCAACATCACTCATCATCAGGGAAACACAAATCAAAACCACACTGAGATACCACCTCACGCCAGTCAGAGTGGCTAAAATGAACAAAGCAAGAGGCTATAGATGTTGGAGAGGGTGTGGAGAGATGGGCACCCTCTTACACTGTTGGTGGCAATGTAAACTGGTGCAGCCACTCTCAAAAGCAGTGTGGAGGCTCCTCAAAAAACTCTCCATAGAACTTCCCTATGACCCAGCAATAGCACTGCTAAGGATTTACCCAAGAGATACAGAAGTGCTGATGCATAGGGGCACATGTACCCCAATGTCATAGCGGCACTTTCTACAATAGACAAATTATGGAAAGAGCCTAAATATCCATCACCTAATGAATGGATCAAGAAGATGTGGTTTATATATACAATGGAATATTACATGGCAATGAGAAAGATTGAATTATGGCCATTTGTAGCAAAGGGGATGGACCTTAAGGGTGTCATGCTAAGCGAAATAAGTCAGGCAGAAAAGGACAGATACCATATGTTTGCATTCATAGGTCTAACAGGAGAAACCTAACAGAGAACCATAGGGAGGGGAAGGGGGAAAGAGAGTTGGGGAGAGAGAGGGATGCAAATTATGAGAGTATTGAATACTGAAAACTAACCATGGACTGAAGGGTGAAGGGGAGGAAGGAAGGGTGGTGGTGGCAATAGAGGAGGGCACTTGTGGGGAAGAGCACCGAGTGTTATATGGAAACCAATTTGACAATAAACTATTAGAAAAATAATAATAATAAAATTTACAAAATTTTTTAAAAATATGATTTGAAGGGATACATGCACCCTGATGTTCATAGCAGCATTGTCAACAATAGTCAAACTATGGAAGAATGCAAATGTCCATCAATGGATGAATGGATAAAGATGTGATATAAATATTGTGCATACACAATAGAATGTTATATGTGTATATTATATGTGTGTATATTATAAACGTGTACTATTATATATGTGTATTTTATCATATCATATATGTATATTATATATAATATTATAGATGTGTATATATACAATAGAACACCACTGAGCCATCAAAAATAATGAATATTATATATGTAATATTTTATATATTTATATATTATATATACAAACTATATATGTAATATTATATATATGTATATACACCAATAGAATATTATTCAGCAATCAAAAAGAACAAAATATTATATATGTGTATTATATGTGTGTGTAATATTATGTATAATATTATATATGTGCATATATACACAATTGGCTATTACTTAGCCATCAAAAATAATGAAATCTTGTCATTTGCAAGTGTATTATGCTAAGCAAAATAAGTCAGTCAGAAAGACAAATACCATATGATTCCACCTATATGTGGAATTTAAGAAACAAAACATGAACATAGGGGAAGGGAAAAAAGAAAAGAAGAAAAGGAAAGCAGACCATAAGAGACTCTTAACAATAGAGAACAAATTGAGGGTTAATGGAAGGAAGTGGGTGAACAGTGGGTGATAGTTGTTAAGGAGGGCACTTGTGATGAGCACTAGTTTTTATATGTAAGTGATAAATCACTAAATTCTACAGCTAAAACCAATTTTACCATATATATAAACTAACTAGGACTTAAATAAAACCTCAAAATTAAAAAACAAAAAAAGAAAAGACACAAATTACCAATATCAGGAATGAAAGATTACATTATCCAAAAATCCGTTAAGAGGAGCCTGAGTGGCTCAGGCTTGAAATGGGCTCAGGTCATGATCTCAGGGTTGTGGGATTAAGTCCCACATTGAGCTCTGTGATTCTCTCTCCCTCTGTCCTTCTCCCCTACTCACACTTTCACTTTCTCTCTGAAATTAAAAAAAAAAAAGTCCATTAAATGGATAGTGAAATATTATGAACTTTGGAATACTTATTTCCACAACTGAGACATGAGAGACAAATTCCTTGAAAGATATAAATTCCCATTAATCACTCAAGAAGAAATAGATAACTGTAATAGCCCTGTATCTAATCAGGAATTTGAATGTTTAGTTAAACCCCCCAACACACACAAATCCAGGCCTGTAAATATCCTAGCAAACATCTAAGGGAACAATAGTAGCAATTCTATTCTATGACATCTCTTCCAAAAAAGTTAAAGAGGAGGGTATACTTCTGTACTCATCCTATAAGGACAGCAAGAAAAGATATTACAAGAAAGTAAACTGTATACAAATTTCCCTATGCACACAGACACAAAAATACTATACAAAATATTAGCAAGAAACATCTTGAGCTGATATCTAGTGAACAGAAAGGCAGACTATGCTGGTTATTTGTGCATTTTACCAAATAAGTCATGTTCTTTTCCAATCTGGGCACTTGTCAGACTGACTCATCCTGGCCTCTGCGACTGGTGGAACCTGATGACAACCAGGATAACAAGCTATGAACAGAGGCACCCTCTGTCAGTCAATAATGGAATGGGACAAGTGGTTCTCTCTACTTTGATGAACAAAAACTCAGGGCTCTGAGAACTGATGCAAGTAGGGTACTACCAGCCTTCAGTAGGAATGAAGCCAAAGTGAGGAAAAGAACAGAGCTTTGCAATTCATTGAGATTTTGGAGTTACTTTTTGACTGCCACATAACCAAGTCTGTTATGTCAGATGCTCTGGATGTTGCCACAGACCTGCTGAACCCTGATCTCTATGATAGGTCTTGGGAATCTGTAGTAATAACAAGCATTCTAAGAGCACCTGGATGTCTCAGTCAGTTAAGCGTCCAACTCTTGATTTTGGCATAGGTCATGGTCTCACAGTTCATGAAATGGAGCCTTGCATTGGTCTCTGCACCGACACACTGCTTGGGATTTTCTCTCTCTCTGCCCCTCCCCCTTGTCAAAATAAATAAACTTTAAAAAAGATAAGCATTCTAAAATTGGAGAGCCCTATGCTCCATAGTGGCCCAGAGGATCAGCCCTGACTCTGCATAGCCCACTCTGTGTTGATTTACAGATTGTCTTGGCATTGACCTGGGGTTTCAGTATCACCCAGGTCCCAACCATCCCCTCCCACTTGCCTCAAAGTTATCAACTCCTTACTCAGGAAGAGTGGAGAGGTTGATTATACAGATCTGTTTCCTATACTTCTAAATCCATGTATCCTAAATTCATTTCTTTTTTTATCTTCACATATTTATTTATTTATTTATTTTTAAATAGTTTATTGTC
>NC_043708.1:114207874-114235758 GCF_006229205.1 Suricata suricatta | reverse complement strand
TAACCTAAATATAAAACAATTGTTCTCAGGTCATTCTTATCACCAGGGTAGTTGGGGGAAATCTAGCATAACTGAACAAGATAACTGTCTAAATCTCCTTTGATGTACAGCCAGGCCCACACACTCATCCATTGTGATTGACTGATTATCCACTGTAATCACAGTTTCCTTAGCTCTCTCAGTGCAACCCTTTCCATCAGAAAACTAAATATTAAATTATCTCATTTTACACATGCTAGTTGATAATAAAACATTCTGAACATCTCTAACTGGTGTTGTGGGTTGAAGTATGTTCAGCCCAAAATCCATATGTTGAAGTCCTAATTGGCAACACCTCAGAATGTGACCTTATTTTAAAATAGTGCTATTACAGGTGTAATTAATTACAGTGAGGTCATTATGGTGGCCACAAATCTAATATAACTGGTGTCCTTATAAATGGGGAAATATGGATATAGACACACTCAGGGAGAATGCCACAGGAACATGAATATAGCCATCTAAAAGCCAAGGACAGTGGCCTGGAACACCTCCTTCCTCAAAACCAACCAACCTCATAGGCACTTTGATTTTGGACTGCCCACCTCCATAACTGTGAGGAAATAAGCCACCCTTCTGACTTATTGAATTCTTTTAGCATCTGTGGAAATAAACCATCTGTGGTTTAAGCCATTCAGTCTATGGTACTTTGTTACAGCAGTCCTAGAAACACAATACATTGGTCAATGACAAAATTGATCAAGGAATCCTAGTGCCAGAAATATCTTTTTTTAAAGCCAATTTTGATTATTTTTTTTTCAAAACAGGAAAGTATAAGATCGTGTGTAGTTGTCCCCTCCATTATAAGCTGTAAAAGGACAACAGGATCTGGGACTCTTTTCTCTAAAGAAAGGCACATGCCCTACTCTGTAGACCACAAGAGATGAGGCATTATCAATGTTATCAAGAAAATATAGTCTTTCTTCAAAAGAAGTAAACTATGCTACATCAGCAGGAAGCTATCAGAAACTTGCAGCCAAAAGGACTATTTAGCCCCCAACACCTGTGTTTGCACCTCCCCTTATCTCCAGTCCCCCCGCACTAGGCTCACCCCCTATAGCTCAAGTCCTGTTGGGTAGATCCTATGCCAATCCTACTGCCCCATGAGCAGATGAAGCACAGGAAATGTGTCCATTTATCCTACACTTACATCACCTTCACCTGGGGGTAGGCTGAGGGTCCACCCAGAAATGTTTATTTCTTGGTTATGTTTGAAGTCCCATTTCTATATCCACAAGGACACTCCAATATTTTGTGCATTTGGTCAATAAGGATTGCCTAAAATAGACACTTCTGCTTATCATTCCGTTTCTCTGGAAGATGTGTGTGACTACATTTTACTAAGAACAAGCTTGTTTTATATGGATGACTCTTGTGAGGGTATATAAGAAAATGTTTTCCAAACTAGAACAAAAATAGTCAAATTCTGAATACAAAAGTCATGAATAAAAGAAAGACAAATCTGTGAAGTACAGTCACCATCTGATGAGCAGGAGGGCTGGTAAGAAAACCTTTAGATCCTCATATATTCATACAAAAATTGTATTTGATTATCTTACTAAAGATAAAGAAAATCTGAAGTCCTGTACAACACAAGGACAGAGGTATAACAGGATGAGAGAGATAAATATACAATCTATGATCCCTGTGAGGACACCACACCATCTGAAACCGGAGAAAGAAATGCACCTTTGTTAATATTCTCCTGTCACCCAGATGTACTCTGTTACCTGGGAAACCTGCACAATGTTCTGTATAGATCTGGCTGAGGAGAGGATGGCTGCTTCCCAAATAATCTATTGCTTCTAATATATCCTGTTCAGTAATGTTTTCAATAAAGCATTTACCAAAATTTTAAATGAGGAAAATGCAAAGCCATAAGATGATCATGAGCCCTCTTCCTACTAGCTGGTGCCCCACCAATATATTCTTGAATAACATGGTGCATTGTCCTCTGTGCTGGATTATGTGGTCACTTTTGTAATCACATTTAATCTCAAAGTATGACATATTTGAACACTGAAGTCTCTATACTGTTACTTATGTTGTATACACGTGGTTTAATGATGTCATGGCATGCAAACTATATACAGTGGCCACTGCTTCTGATATTTCACTCTACAGAAACTAAAGAGGCATAGTCCATGGATTTAAAGCCCCTGAAAGCACAGTGCATACAGGATGCAGATGGGAACATACCTCTGTATGTAAGAAAACTCCTGCCTTTCTGTAGCAATTCCCTCTGGTAAAAATAATATTATGATGGTAAACTCTGAGGCTATGTGCGGAGGTGTTTATACTCACCAACAATCTCACTGGGCTCCTTGTTATAAAGCTTTTTGTTCCAGAAAAGGAGTCTGAGGAGTGGAAAGGAGAAGAGTAGAATGAGGCAAATCCCAACGAACATGTGTGCAGTAAATCCTGCGAATTCCAGGCCCTGGAAATAGAAAAGAGGAAATGAAATGACAGATGGAACGTTCCCTGAAAATAACGGATGACACAGCTCCCTCTTCAGGGGTCACCCCACACCCGGGGGATCCAGCAGGAGCAGGCACATCAGCATGGTGGGTGTTAGCTCAGAGGCCACAGAGCCCAGCACAACACCCACAGAAGAACAGGTGCTCTTCTTTACAATATTGAAAATGCTTTAGGTTTTTCTTTCATGTTGATAAAACGATTCCAACTTGAATAACAAGCAACCTTAAGAAAAAACAAAAACAGACTATCACAGACAATCTCAATCTTAACTGGGTCTACCTTCACCACAAGACTGATACATTATCCTAGGACAAATAAAGACTGACAGGGGCAAAACATAAAACTATGTGGCAATATTTGCCCATTTTAAGATAAGCTGGGGTGTTTTTAAATTTCATTTAAATCCTGCTATCTATGTTAAAGGGCATCCTCAGCTGGAGAGCACAGCCCTCTACAGGGTGACCAGTGGCCATCAGGATTAAGGTGGTTTGGGGTGTCCCTCCTGGCCACAAGGGACCAACGAAAGAACTTATGCCTCCTCTCACACTTCTTTTGCCTGTCTGCAGAACTATTTGCCATGGTCAGCTGCTGAGGATATCTCTCTTCTGGGGTAAAATCTCCACTATGTTAATATGCCGAAGAATAAGTCAGCAGCATCATTGGCTGGTTTTGTCTTTCTTTTACTCCATGCTTATACCTTCAGCAGATACGTACAGGTGATCCCTAAGCCCCCAGCATGACAAATAAGGTTGCTGTCTCCATGAAGTTGTCCATGAGAACCAACTCCTCACTGGTGAGAACTCTAGGTCTTATCTGCAGTGTCTATAGAACACTGGTGCCACAAAAAGGAGGTTAGAGTCCCAGTGACAAAGCACAAGCATGGGATCTACCCAAGGGCAGGAGGGACCATAGTAGTGAGGCAGATATAAGTGCTCACACAGAATGTTGGCAAGTCTCTTTACACTGGGGGGGGGGGGAGGAGGGGCACTCTGGGGGCTACAGAGAATGTAAGTGAAGATCTTGAGAGACAGTGCCCAAGACAGAGGTCAGGAAGACCACGTTCCAAAAGCCTGCATAAGAGGAGAACTGTTTACTATATTGTTGCTTATTAAAATTTATTTGTCCTTCTCACTTGTTGAAAAGATCTAAAACCACTTCTAAATTTACTAAAGATATAATATAACTAGAAGCCATTTTCAATAAAGTTGTGTCAGAGTTTAGGCTTGACAGTGTACAATAATCTGAAGTTCTTAATCTCTTACAGTTGGTTATCTGCACCTTCAGTGATTACCCTAAAAAACAGCATTATGAACAATAGATGGAGCTATATGAATTCATTCACACATAGACAGCAAGAAACCTACAAAGAGGTGGAACAAAAACGAGGTTTTTAATGGCCATATAAGCCTTCACCACTTCTCTGGTAGTTCTTCAATGAGGATATTACCTTGGACTTTGTGTTCATCAATGGAACTCATGCCCCAAGCATCTGGTTTAAAAAGGTCCACTATACTTTCAGGGACCCCTGAAAATCTTTTAATTTCTTCTAAAATTAAGAGCAAAAAGTGTTTCTGGAGGGGAGGTTGTTGGGGCCCAGCAGGCCAAAAAACTTCCTGCAGAGTGACCTTTGATGGCCAGGCCTCCGGGGCACAGAAGAATCTACATAAGCGACCACGGATGCTATGCCTCTGGGGCACAGGAAAAAAATTGGGATTTTTCTCATTGCTGTGCAAAAGCAATGAAGGCATATACCTTTAAGTTTTAAATCAGCTTGGGTCAATTAGTGGCACCTGCTTTCCCTTACTTTATTTCTGTTCCCAGCTCATTGCCTGCTGTTGGGGTAAACACAATCCTCTGTCTAAAATTAACCCCTCGAATGATAAGCGTCTTGCCCAGACATAACTGCTAAAGGACCTTAAAGAAAAAAAGATTCTTTGAGAGACAGAATCCCTCATTCCTGTTTTTTTACTTCTGTTCTCATGGCTGTTCTTTCTTTTGTGATAAAAAAAAAAAATGATCCCTCCCAGGGCATGTTTTTACCCTCTCGAGGACCATAAGCTTTGTAATCATTAAAGAGAAAAAAAAAATATGTAAACCCCTATTGCATAAAAGACACTAACTTTCTTAGTAAAGTGTGGCTTTACCACCATTCACGTTATCTGTCTTCTTTCTTTCCTATAGATAGTTCGCCGACACCAACCACCTACTCAGGGACTGTTCGGCTGGGGGTACGTGGACTGGCTTCCCTGTCCTCCGGAGATGGATGATGGGTATTGCTGAGGCGCTTATTGTGATGAGCACTGGGCATTGTATGTAAGTAATGTATCACTAAATTCTATTCCTAAAACTAATATTACACTGTATGTTAGCAAACTGGAATTCAAATAAAAAAGGGGAAAAAAGCAAAAGAAGAACTTTTGAGTCAAAAAATGACCTAAAATAAAATATGAATATATTTGTCTTTATGTCAACTCAGTTGTAGAATACAATTAATATTTTTTGAAGGAAGGTGCCCACTAAGGCAGAGGTATTTATATCCTGAGTAATTCTGGGGCCTTTTTTGAATATATTAGCTGTAAATTTTTTGTCCTGTTAGAAACAATGGGGCAATTGGAAAAAAAAAAGCGAGGGGTGGATTAAAGAAAGAAAAGGACTAAGGGGGTCCTGGGCAGGCCTCCACAACAAAACAACACAACTTTTAGTGGAAGTATTTCATTGCTACCAGAGTTGTAATGAATGGATTTATCAAGTAAGAACAATGCAGAGTGGGAAAATCCCACCTGAAAAATTTAAGAAATAATACAGGCAGATGAAATATATCATGAGATATGAATATTTTCACTAAGCTTATTAAATGCATGTATCTGGGCCACCTGCTGTTTTACATGACTCTATAATGTCCTACACTCTTCTCCTTAATGTTCTCAATAACAAAACCACCCACTATTAAACTTCCATCAATGCAATGCTTAAATGCAGCCCTTTCTTGCAAGGTGCTAGTTCTATCTTGTCTCCTTTAGTCTTGTTTTATACTGTTTTGGTTTGGGATCTACTTAGCTACTTTTTTCTTAATTTTCCACAAAGTCCTCATTTGACAGCAAAGTGTTCAAAATTTGAGGCATGTAACTATGAAAAGAGGATCCCACTCAGAATCAGATTATAATATCCACAGCTTCATAAACTGCATAGATTCAAAGGGAATATACATATCACTAAGCTGAGTAAGTCTCGACCCACCAATATCATTTTCTAGGAGGCATGCCTGTCAAGCTAACTCTGGGACAAAGTCAAAACAGTCAATTTGGTTGGAGAATGGTATAGCTGAATTTGCTGAATGTTTTAGTAAATATGATGGTGTAATTTGAAGATTGAATCATGTCTGGAGACTCAGTAAGTAGAAGAACCCCAGCTCTATAGAGTGGGTGTGATGACAGGAGGAATCTGGTGTGGGACATTTGGTGGAAGTGAGGGATACATGGAGCATGTAGAGGAGAGGTCATGACATACATGGATCTGAGGAAGGTAAAAACCTCTGGGAGAGGCATGGAAATGGATGATCCCAACACACAGAAAACAAAGCAGGCCATGGAGAGCATGAGCTCCTCTACAGAATGCTGACCCAAGAAGAAATATTATAAAAATAAAAATAAAAAAAGCAGAATTCCAAAGCCCAAAGATATTGGAGATCCATGTGGAATCAGAAACCCACAATGGAAACTAAGAGTAAGTGACAGGAAAGGCAGAGTAGGAAGCAGCAGAGAGTGACACCATCAAAGTTGTCAACTGATGGAGCGGAAGAAAATGATGGTGGAAGAGCAGCAAAAGAACATCCTCACATGCATAGTGCATGGTGAGAAAGCTCCGATGAATGTCCTAGTGTACATATCTCTGGGGCACCATGGAGAAAACCTTCATCTGATCTATTAGATATCATTCAGAAGCACAGGGGACATGGCTCTCCTAAACAGATTTTTCAACTGTTATTTATAAGATAGTTAAACAGTTGTGTTTGCCACTGATGAGTCTCCCTAGAGTATTCATAAAGGAGTAAATGAAACTAGCAAAGGAGAATTACATCCCTATTAGCCCACTGGGAGATGAAGGGACAAGACATTATTGCAGGTGGAATACTACAGTGTAGGAAGACCCTGGAAATCTTCCCCACCTACCTGTCAGTACTGGAAATCCCACCAACAAAGAACCATCCCAAGAGATCTGGGAGGAAGGAACAGGGAGTATTGGAAGAAATTTCCTCATAACTTCCTATAACTTCTCCCTAATCCTCAAAGAATGTGGAAGAATTTTCTTAGGTGACTTCTTTTAGTGTTCCAAAGTCCAGAACTGCTTTTTTACTACTCCTCTGAATTACATATGGAGTATTAACTTTCTTCATTAATATTTTAAAAATTAATTTCAAAACTAATTTTTATTTTATAATCCTTTTTTCTTCCTAGGTCAATGCATAGATAAACAACCAAATAATGCAGAATAAATGTGCACACAAATGTGTGTCTGTGCTGTCATTGATAATGAGGTTTTATAAATTAATCTTTGCTGAAGACACTAGCCCTGGAGCTGTAAGTTCATTTGTGTCTATATATAAATAAGTATTCTCTTATCTCTAAGCTACTATAAAATAAATTAAAACCATACTCTGTTATCCACAAAAGGACACTCATTAGATAGCTTTCCCATGATGTACAGTTGAACCCAAAAATTCAAGTAAAGACATTAAGTAGAAGACAAGGAATTCTGTCTTTGGTGAAACAAGGATAGCTCTAAAGCCTTTTCCCCAGAGGATGTCACTTTGGCATAAAGCTGTTTGAGTAGCCTAGGCTGAGCCCTAGTGCAGAGAGGGTGGTCACTTCCAGGGCCCTCTGTGGATTTTTATGAAAACCTAACTTTTCTCACTTACTGTCATATTTAAACTCTGGATATTTACAACAGCATAGCAGCATGTCATGGAGGAATGTGGGACTAGTCTGACAGACTTCTCTTTCCTTTCAGCTTTCTGTATGACTTGGTAGAGGCCCCAGACTCAGAGTCTATCTTGGGTCACATTCCACTGTTTAGTTCAGAGCATTCAGGTTTAGGACTCTAAAGGAAGTCTTAAAATGATGCAGAGTTAACACATTTGCATCCAAGAAAGACAACATGCTCAGGATTTTACATTAATATTAATGTGATGCTGTCCAGGGACAGCTAAGCTGTTGTATTAATTCATATTGTTGTCATAAGAAGATGAAAAAAGGAGAGACAAATAATAGAAACTGAAAGCCAAGTTCTAAAAACAATCTAACAAAATACAGTAGCCATACTCTTACCTATTCTACTATAAATTGTTTTCTATTTGAACTTTTTAAGGTTTTAGCTCTTAAATTTATGTTTGTGATCCACTTTTGAGTTAATTTTTAGGTAAACTGGAAAGTGTGGATTGATGTTCATTTTCCCTACATATGAATGTCCAATTTGTTCCAAGACCATTTGTGAAAAAAACAATCCTTTCTCCACTGAACTGGCTTTCCACCTTTGTCAAAAATCATTTGTTCTTCCATGTGGGGGTCTATATCAAGACTCTACTCTATCCCATTAACCTATTTACTTTTAGTGATGCCAATACCACACTGTCTTGGCTTTTGTAGCTTTATAACAAGTCTTGGAATTAAGTAGCAATAGCCCTCCCAATTTGTTCTTCTGATTAACAGTTATTTTTGGCCATTCTGGACACTGAATTTCCATATAAATTTTAGAATCAGTTTGTCAATTTCTACAAAAAAAAAAAAAAAAAAAAAACAACCCCGCTATGGTTTTGACAGGGATTGAATAAATCTGTAGATCAATCTGGGAAGAACTGGTATGTTAACAATATTGGGTCTTCTGATTCATCAACAAAGTATCTCTTTCCATTTAATTAGATCTTCCTTAGTTACTCGGTAATATTTTATAGTTTTCAGTATACAGGTCATGCATATATTTGGTCAGATTTACCCTGCAGTATTTTATATATTGATGCTAATTTCCAATTGTTTACTGTTAAAATACAGAAAAACCCCTAATTTTTCTATATTGATCTTGTATAGCACACTTGTCAAATTCATCTTTCTAGAAGGTTTTTTAAAATTTAATTTAATTTTTTTTAATTTACAGTTTATTGTCAAGTTGGTCTCCATATAATACCCAGTGCTCTTCCCCACAAGTGCCCTCCTCCATCATCATTACCCTGCTTCCCCTTACCCCTTCCCCCTTCAGCCCTCAGTTTGTTTTCAGTATTCAAGAGCTCTTTACAGATTCTTTCAGACTATCTAGATGGACAGTCATGTCATCTGTAAATAAAGACTTTTAATTCTTCATTTCTGATATGGATGATTTGTATTTCTTTTTTTACCTTAATGTATCAGCTAGAGCCCCCACTAAAATCTTACACTGAAGTGGTGGAATGGACATCTTTGTCTTGTTTCTGATCTAAGGAAAAAGACACTCAGTTTTTCACATCTAAGTATTATGCTAGCTGTAGTGTTTTCAGAAATGCTCCTTATCAGACTTATGAAGTTCTCTTAGTTTTTAGTCTATTGAGAAATTTTAAGCAGTAATGGATGTTGGATTTCACCAAATATTTTCCTGCATCTATTGAGATGATCATATGAACTTTATCATTTAGTTTGTTCGTAAATTACACTGGTCGGTTTTTCAAATATACCAATCTTTCATTCCTAAGATAAATTCTGCTTGGTTATCATATATTATCCATTTTATATATTATTAAATTGGATATGCTAATTTTTAAGAATTAAGAATTAAAAATCAAAAATATATGTGCATAAAACATTTGTTAATATTTTTAAAAAACATTTTTAATGTTTTATTTATTTTTGATAGAGAGAGAGAGAGACAGAGCATGAGAGGGGGAGGGGCAGAGAGAGAAGGAGACACAGAACCAGAAGCAGTCTCCAGGCTCTGAGCTAGCTGTAAGCACAGAGCCTGATGCGGGGCTTGAACCCATGAACATGAGGCCTGACCTGAGCCAAAGCCTGAGGCTTAACTGACTGAGCCACCCAGGCACCCCTGTTAATACTTTTCTTATATTGGTTTTGTCCACTTTAGTTATCAGGGTCTCATGGAATGAGTTGGAAAATATTCTCTGCTCTTTAATATACTGTAAAGTTTTATGTAGATTGTTATTATAGCATTATTTCCTCCTTAAGTATTTGGAGAATTCACCAAAGAAGACATCTTAACCTTGGTCTCTCCAGAGTCTGAGTTCTATCTCCTAAACTCAGGGAATCTGATGAGCTCCAATGGGTTTTTTCTTCTCTGTACTGCATCCTGGAAACTCTAGCAAGGCAGTGAACTGGGGCAATGATAGGATTCACCTCATCTGCTTCCCATTTCTCAAAAAACACTGTTTTTTTATTTTTGTTTGTTTGCTTGCTTGCCTAATGTTCAGTATCTTGATTACCATTATCTGGTTTTGCTTTGTTTGGGGTTTTGTTTTTTTGGATTTTCATTAATTTTCTTTTTGTATTCTCAAGTATGAGAGTAAATCTAGTCCCCATTACTCTATCTTGGCCAGAGCAGAAACTGTGTTATCTTTTTCACCCATGTGTATCTATATACAACAGTCTAGGAAACTAGATGCACCAAAATAGTAAAAGAATTTATCTCTGAGTGGTGAGATTATGACAATTTTTTAAATTTGTGTGACTTACATTTTCTACAATAAATGTATTACTGCAAATTAAAAATAAAACAGTATTTGTCTCTAAAATCAGTTCTCTTCGGGGGCATCTGGTTGGCTCAGTTGGTTAAGTGATCAACTTTAGCTCAGGTCATGATCTCGTGGTCCGTGAGTTTGAGCCTCGCATTAGGCTCAGTGCTGACAGCTCAGAGCCTGGAGCCTGCTTCAGATTCTGTGTGTCTCTCTCTGCCATTTCCCCACTCATGCTCTGTCTCTATCTCCCAAAAATGAATAAATGTTAAAAAAAAAACAATAGCTCTCTGAAAAGTGTATGAGACCTATCCTGGGTGATACGTGCCCCTAGAACAGATCACAGGACTCTGCCACCTTCTGATGTGATCTGTTATAACATGATACTAAGCATACTGCTCAATTCACACAGGAAGCCTGGTGAAGTGTTGCCAGCTGGGTTCTCAGGGTAGGGAGTATTAAGGTTTAGACAAGGTACCTAAGTCCTACCCTGAATCTCAATACCTTAGAGCCATGCTCAAAGGCTTAAATATTTTTATAAAGGACAGTACAAACACATACAAACATACTGGCACACTTCAATTACACCCACATAAACATATCATCTAAGATAAATGATATCAATTTGGAAGCATTTTTGCTGACACTTCACAGAAGAAATATTGAAAAAATTCTAATGACCAAAGAATGATAAATGAAAACTATATAATTGTAAACTCTTTAAGATATATAAAATACTATTTTCACTCTGTAATACTTTGCTTTTACTTTAGTATACAAAACATTATGTTAGTATTTATAAGAGCTTTCCAAAAATTCCTAAAGAATTTTTCCTTAAAAAAATGTTAAGTTTTTCATCAGTAAATTCATTGAACACATTTGAAAAATGTGAGGGACAGATTATTTTATTTTTAATATTAGTTGGAAGAAACCTCAGTTCCCATTAATACAATGGGAACATCACCTACAATGCCAAAGTATATCATGTTATGCATCCTTTTCTTAATAATTTATCAAAATGGAAATGAATCAATTCAAACCACTTCACTCTACACTGAAGGATCAGTCACCTAATCTTCCCTCTCAAGATAACCAATAGGATTTAATATGAAGAAGTGACATAGAAGAGCTTAATTTATAATAAAGCCTTCCTCATTGGGTAGAATGTAATTAAGCAAGTAAGTTGGGGTCTATATTTATTGAAAGCAACCCTATTACACTGGTACATACCATTTTTCTCAACTCCTGATTGGAAACAATGATGACATTTGGTGGGTCCCCAATGGCAGTGGCAGCTCCTCCAATATTTGTGAAGATCACTTCTGCAATCAGGACTTGTCTTGGATCAAGGTTGAGCACCTCACACAATCTGTCACAAATGAAGGAAAATAAAAGTATCCATGCTCTTCAGTTGTGCAACCTAAATATTTTTGAAACACTTAGGTGTAGAAGGGAGGCACACACACACACACACACACACACACACATGCGCACATGCACGCGCACACACACACACACACACACACACCTATAGGAAGTGCAATGCTGGACGATGAACAAAGACAATGTTTATAAAGGTACAGTTGACCCTCAGAACTGCATTTCTCTGAAAGTCAACCAACCACCCACCTGAATAATCAGTATGAAAATGTACTTTCATCAACCTACCACAGATCTGGAGGGAGCACAGTCCCCTGTGTCCAGGCCCTGACACAAGTGATTAGGTACTGGCCACCAGACCCTTCTGAGTCAGCGGTGGGGCAGAGCAAAAAGTACACAACTCAGTAGCTCACACCAAGCCTACCAACCTAATTCATTACCCACCTTCCCTTTCTAAGATGCTGTCTTCTTCCCCCTCTCCTCTAACCACCCATGGACTTCTTACTTAGAGAAGGAGCACACACTCTACAGCTGTAGTTCCTTAATCTTGACTGACACTAGATTTGTCTGGGAACCTTTGAAAGTCCGGCTGCCTGGCCCATGACAGATTCATCCTTGGGAATGGGTCTGGACACTAGCAGTTTACAGGCTCCCAATGTGGATCCAGTGAGCAGAAAGTTGAAAAATGTTGGGACGCCTGGGTGGCTCAGTTACTTAAGCCTCTGACTTTCAATTTCGGCACAGGTCATGATCTCACAGCCATGAGATGGAACCCTGCTCCACTAAGCATGGAGCCTGCTTGAGATTCTGTCCCTCCCTCTCCTTCTGACCCTCCCTCACTTGTGTCATCTCTCACACATGGTCTCTCTCTCAAAAAAAATTAGAGAGAGACAGAGAGAGAGGAAGGAAGGAAGGAAGGAAGGAAGGAAGGAAGGAAGGAAGGAAGGAAGGAAGGAAGAAAAGAAGGAAAGAAATACATCATGGCCCACCACACCTTCCAATCCATACTGCCTACTTCCATATAGAAACTGGGCCTTGGGTCACCAGGCTCCTGCACTCAAAGGTCCTACCTTCATCTCCCAGGTCAGAGAGAAACTAATAGCACATGTGAGGGGCATCAGCCTGCAGAGCCATGTGGAAGCTGGGGACCAGAGAAAAGAATGAGTACAAAAAAAGGATTAAGCTCCAATCAGCAGTAGCAGTAGCACTCAGCTGAGGAAGTTTCCAGGATCTGCCTCAAGCAAAAAAATAATTAGTGTACACTAGTCAACAATGCCAGAGCAAGCACAGAGATGATATCCTATCTAAATGGACCAAGCTGTTTAACTGTGGAAACTAATACTACTCCAGACAAAGGCAGATGAACATGATTAAGCTTATAAAGTCATGAAGAATATGGTAATTTAAATAGTGAATCTGAGCACACTAACACTTAAATCTTGAAAGCTGTAACTTTTAGACTAAGAATTTCTACTCACAGAAAATTACAAAGCTGATTTCTGTAATAGTGAAGATATAAAAAAGCCCAAAAAAAGCCCTAGCAAGGCTAAAAAAAACCCCTCAGCTTCCCAGACTGTCTAGGGATACCAGGAATATGGGTGCCCCATGGAAACCTGCTCTAATTAGAGCCGCCATCAGAGAGTACAATGATATTCTGGGAGCTGGTGTATAGGTGATACAATGGCTTTTAAACCAGTGATAGCAGCAGAATCATCTTGGTCGAAGGGGTTAAGGGTGCCCTGCCTCTTTCCCTTGAGGTATTTTAGAGGCAGAGTTTGGTGCCTGCCATTCGTAGTACATGGGAGATATGCATTTCCCTAGGACCAAGTATCAAGACATGATAGGTCCAAGCACGCAAGGACTGTGATATACGGGGGAACCATCTTCAAAGTAAATAACATAAAGTCTGTATAAAAGTATAGTTTCATGGCTTTTCAAGTGGCCTGCATAATGACCAGGCCTAAAACTCAACCTTCAAGAGATTCAAGGCAAATGGCCTCTGATGCTCAATAAATGTTTAATTAATGAAGTAGATAGAATTAAAAGAAATGAAGTAGAATCAAATTGAATTTCTCTTTCCCAAAGTTACCATGCAGAGCCATGTCAGACCAGGTTCCACAACACTGAGGAGAGCAAGATGGCTGCCACAATTTCCTCAGCCCTTGGCTACCTGTCCCTGTCCATCTGGTAGGAGCTCCCATACTGCTCTGCTTCACCTGTGACCAGCTCAATGGATGAGAACTCCTGGCACCCATCTCTGCCCCTCACTCTTGGAAAGCAAAGCCTGGGTCTTTTGTCTTCCATGGATGTTTCTGTGGCCACCACTGCTTCTGTCACAACCATGGCCAGAAACAAAAGCCATAGCTATAGCCATGAGCACTGAGCACCACAGTCCTGGAAGAAACACAGGCTGGACCATGGCACAACAGCAAAGGAAACATGGGGACTAGATTGAGCAACCAGAACACAACACAAGGCAGGGCCTTCTGCATACCTTATGGTCACAGGAGTAAAAAGTAGCAATGTGGTGACATTGTCCAGGAAGGCAGACAGGACAGCGGCAATGAGACACAACATGATGATCATGGCCCACACTCTTCCCCTAGACAGTTGGTACGTCTGAGATGCACACACGCAGAAAGAAACAAGCCAGGATTAAGGGGGTTGAAGAATAGATGCAACTTTTCATTATGGATTCTAAGAATCAGCGGTCCAAATAAGCCACTACATGGTGGATTAAAACTTAGACCAATGAGTTTCTAAATTTGTTAAGATGAGGCAGTGACAGCCTATACCTGGACATTCTGAATCCACCCTGATCTACCCTCCTTCCCTCTGATTCTCCTTCTCACAGTGCCTTTTGATGGTTCAGTGGTCACAAGATGATTATCTTCTATCCTTTTAACATTATCCAGTATCTTACAATCCCCTTTTGGTTAGAAAACCAGGGCTATGACCCTTAAGCCTGCTGATTGTTGGAGATCTAAGGGATTTAGATCTTAAGGATTTTTACTATCAAGACATTGAGAGGAAGAGACCAGATATTTGAAGGTGCAAGGTGGTACACAGAGATGGAAAGAATTCTGTAACTCAGAGTGTGCAAGGGCTTTGATGACTAAATAATCTTTTAGGAGAGCTTTCCAGTTTAAAAAAGAAAATCAAGCACAACACTAGCTTTTGCATTATGAAAGCATGGTAAGATCTCCTCTCGCCAGCCCTGAGTGATAACACCAGTGCAGAGTCTGGCTGTCAGAAATTGCTGGTAGATTCCCCAGGATTCCAGTTATAAAAGTGAATGTTTATATCTTCAATAATTAGGAAGCCATCACTGAAATTATTTTGCCAAAAATCAAAGTAATCAGAAGCTGATAACTTGAAATATTTAGAGGCTCTAAAAGGCAAAACAATTTTTGATATATAGCTTTCAACTTGCCAATATGACTAATGTTACAAAAACATTCAAATCAAATACTCTTTTCCTGGGTCTCCTTCTTCAGTTTACTAAGAAGATCAAATTATTGTTCAGAGCAATCTAACTTAGCACAGCAACCATGCTTAGTCTTACAGCCATAATTTTGAAAAGGAAGATGGAATTTTAGAATATTTGCTTTAAAAGGTAGTTTTATTAACTGAATATGCAATGGTAATATATATGTATGTATAAATATATGTGTGTGTGTGTATATACATATATATATATATATATCAGTGAATTAATACATTAAAAAATCCCATATCAAACCTACCTTTACAGCGCAATAATCAAAAAATCCAGTTTCTGAAAATATGGCTACTAAGATCATCTGTGGGGAAAACATAAAAATGAGACAAGGAGAATCTTTTAGCAGTGTACTATCCTGAAAGGACATCAGAGTGATCAATTACAAATCTCAGCTCTGGCCTCTGCTTGAAAGCTACCACTTCATCAAGCTTCTCACTCTCTTGCTGAGTATAGTCCACTTACTAAATTCCTGAATGGAGCCTCTTGCTAGCAGGCTTGCACCTCTATTTTTGTCCAGGAATATTATCATTCCACCTAATCTTCACAAAAGACATCAGGTGTTATCATTACTCTATTTTATAGACCAGGAAACCAGAGGGCAGAGATGAGAGGTGACTTGCTCATAGTCACAAAGCTAAAAGCAGGAAAGGAAATGAGCCAGAATGTGACCTTCTGCACCTAAATGTCCACACAAGCTACAATTAAAAATTTTAAGATTTTTAAACTGGGTTAAATTTTGTTCCCAAAATAACAAAACAGATTTTCATCACCAATTTGATCAAGACATACAAATAAGAGCAGTTACATTGAAATGTTTATTCTCTGGGTTCACACAGAACCTAGGTAAGAATCTGGAAGATTCTTTATTCCATCTCCTAAGACAGCAATATACCATTTGTTGAGCTTGAAGAGAAAAGCTGTAGGTTCAAGAACTAATCCTGCCATTTAGAAGTAGTTTAACCTTATGCTATATATACACACACATATATATATATATTTCTCTGTACTTCAGCTTCCTCACCTCACCTCTGAATGTTTTGTTCCTTGTAAAGCTGTTGTGAAAATTCAATAAAGTTATGTAAATTGAAGTACTTAGAAAATAGCAGATCCAGTATTATCTTTCAAATATTCTGTACAAAACAAAAGTCTCCAAAAGTCAGTTTAGACTCAATACAAAACCTTGTCTATAGTGACCATCGATGTTCATCCTAACCCAAGAAGCCACCTGTTACTGTTTGTAGAATGTGGTGCTTCACTCACCAATAGAAGCTTTGTATGAACTGAATGGGTAGGTCTTCCATCACTGTGGGGAAGCTGATCTGCACATTTGCTGCCAAAACTACCCAAAAGAGACTGAAAATCAGGGACCAAGGTAAGTGGCCCCATGGGGGTAGCTGACTGTTATGAAATAAAGAGGAAAAGCCAGGCACCTGGATATATAGACTATCTTTGCACCTCCAAAGTTCTAGAATCATAGAATCTTGCTAAACTGGTTTCAGCTAAGAAAAAATTAAACCATGTATTGTGGGCTCGATTGAAGCCTAGAGTATCATTGCCCTCTCTTATGACTACCAGGGAGGGAAAAAATGTTAGCCAGGAAAGTGAGGATATATAATAACCTGCTTTACACAGGGTGGATCTTTTGTCCAGAAAGGGAAAACCCTGCCTCAGACCACTTAGACATTTGTAGGGTCTGTTCAAGAACACATGAAGTGTTCCCACTGCTGTCCAGGATCTTATCAAACTTCACATATTCTAGTGAAATTGGTTTATGACACACAAACTATTACTTAGGGACAATTTCTTTCATTTCCCATGTATTTAATTACAGGTGTTTTTAAAATCCCCAAAACTTATATGATTCACTTATTTAGAATATTCCATTGTATATTTTAAAGGAAGCAACTCAAAAATTATGCTAAGTTATCTAAATGGCAATATTATTTAACTATCAGACAGGTCTAAGACTGCAGTTCTCCAGCTAACTAACCAGAGCACCATGATCCCATTCCTCCACAGGGGAAATTGGCTAGGCCTACACTAACACTTCTTAATCAAGCCCTGATTGTCAAGCAGTACAGTGTCTTTAATATAATGAAAGACTACCAGCAATAGCAGCAAAAGAGAAGGCCCCAGGTTACAGCAGGCTTGGAGCCCAGCCCCACTGGGAGGATTGTAATTACCATGCCAAATAGCAGGGCCAAGGTCTCAAAATCAATCCACTCCACCACATCAGTCAGACTGGGTCTCTGCAATCAAAGCACAAATTTCCCAATTAATTTCATCCTTCTGGTGATAAGCTGTAAAAAAAACCATGCCACTCTTTATAGCAAGCACAGAGTCAAAAATCATACTATCCACTTACCTTTAAAATTAGAATATACCATCAATGAAAACCGAGACATCATAATGTCAAGCTTATGCATTTGGTAATAAGAAAAGTAAATTTCTTAAACCTTGTCCCTGGCAACTCCATGAAGAATTGCAGACTGAACTGCAGGATTGACCCTTGAGATTAGTGAAGTCCCCACATGCCTTCTTTGGTACTGGAGCATGAGGCCAGGATGGCAATAACTGAGATACACTTGTGCTAGTCACCAGTTGTTCATCCACTCTTACTGCAGCTTCTAACAACCCTGAAGAGGGGGAAGGCTGGAGTCATGGGAACTGAGAGCATGGACTGTGAAGTGAGGGCAGTTTGAGGGTCTGGTTGTTGGGAAAGGGCTGCATGGTGGCCCAAGGAGCTACCCGCAGCACAAGATGTGTGCCATGTTAATGTTTTCTAAAACAAAATAGCTACTACTATACTACTCTTTAAGAGTTAATAAAACTAACTGGTTTATGTATAAGTTTTAGCCTCCTGGTTAGTATTTGTTTATACCAACTCTAGCCACGAGTGAATGACTAAACAATGAATAACCACATAGTCCCACATAGCTTTTTAAACCAGTTACTATTCTTTGGTTAACTAAATGGCCTTTAGTAGCACTTTGCAGAAAAATCCTTTGAAGTCTATAAAGTTATTTTTTCTTTCAAAAATTTTATTTGAATCCTAGTCAGTTAACATACAGTGTAACATTGGTTTTAGAAGTAGAACTCAGTGATTCATCACTTACATACAACACACAGTGGCCATCCCAAAAGGTACCCTGCTTAATGCCCATCATTCATCTAACCCATCCCCCACCTATCTGCTTCCATTAATCCTCAGTTTATTCTCTATTGTTAAGAGTCTCTTATGGTTTGTTCCCCCCCTCTTTTTTTCCCATTTCCCCCATATGTTCATCTGTTTTGTTTCTTGAATTCCACATGAGTGAAATTATATGGTATTTATCTTTCTCTGACTTACTTACTTTGCTGTTGCTGGGAATGCAAACTGGTACAGCCACTCTGGAAAACAGTATGGAGGTTCCTCAAAAGGTTAAAAATAGAACTAACTAACCTATACTCCAGCAATTGCACCACTAGGTAGTTACCCAAAGGATATAAAAATATAGAGTTGTTTTCAAATCCAGCTCTGTGTGCTGCCACCTTCTTCAGTTCCAGCACTGTTCCTTCAACAATGGTAGGCTCCTATCTCCAGTGGGCACTTGGCATCTCTTGCTTCTCTACATCCACTCCTATGTTACTGCCAGAGACGCCACACACAGACTCTGATGTGGTGCTATCACCCCCAAACATGCATCTCCAGGGACCTCCTGATGTCTGCAAGACAGAACCCCAACCTCACCATTTCTCACCTCTCTGCTCCAGGTAGGATGGTCCCCTCTAGTTCCCAAGGGATGACAGCACCCAGATATAAATCTACCACCACTTAGCTACACAGCCCTGGGCAACTGAGTAGTGATGAGCCTTTCCTCAGCTAAAATGGAGAATAAAAAAATGTGTGTGAAAGTCAAATGAAAAACACTCATCAATGCTGATAAGGTTTGTTGGTTCATGCTTCCAGCATGGTTCCTGAGGGAGAAATGTAGAAATAGCATATAAAAGAATGAAAATTATTAGCTAATGCCTAATTCCTGGACTATCCTTGAATCCTACACTCTATAGATTGGTAAGCCATTGACTCAAAATGCTACAACTTACATCTCCAATCACAGCCAGTGCTGCTAATGCTGCAAGGGAACCCAACATGGCTGCCAGTGTTCTGTGAACAATCTGGAAAGAAACAGAGAAAATTATTGCATTGCAGCCCACAGGGGTTTAAAGAGCACAAAATCCTATACTGCTATTAGCATCCATCAATGTTATTTCTATATGCCATTCTATACCATATCTATTAAGAAAATATATAAATCATGGGTCCTTTTATTTCAGAATCTGGACACCCCAAATACACAGTCTGCCTTCTAAAGAAAGCTGATTTCATTTCCTGCGTAATTAGCTGACACAAAAGTAGAAGCAGAAGGCTACCATATGTTCTATAAGGAAGGCTGCAGTAAATTGTCATTAATTATTTACCATATAATCCCTAGGCAAGTAGACCATTAGTTCCACAACATATATCAATTCTGCCCAATTACTGAGAATGTTATTAAACCAAAGGTACATAGACAAATATTTAATCTAATTGAGATTTCAGTGTTACCACTTAATCATGAAAGTATTTTTTCTATTTAATTATAATTCAAATGGACATGAAATTTCTGAGACAAAATATGAAGAAAGTCTAGGATGCAGAAAAATTGGAACCCTCAAACATTGCTGCTGGAAGGTGTGCCTGGGTGGCTCAGTCAGTTAAGCATTCAACATCAACTCAGGTCATGATCTCACAGTCCATGCATTTGAATCCTACCTCTCGCTCTATATTGACAACTCAGATCCTAGAGCTTGCTTCAGATTCTATGTCTCCCCCTCTCTCTGCCCCTCCCCACTCACATTCTGTCTCCCTCTCTCTCAAAAATATATAAACATTAAAAATATAAAATACCCAGTGCTTCTCAATTTGACAATAAACTATTACAAAAAATAAAATTTAAAAAAATAACGCCTCTAATAATAAAACCCAGAATAACAAAAAAAAAAATAAATAAGTAAGTAAATAAATAAATAAATAAATAAATAAATAAAATATTGTTGGTGGGGATATAAAATGATGTCGCCATCATGGAAAAGTTTGGAAGTTTCTTAAACAGTGAAATAATAAATTACCATATGACCAGAAATTCCTCTCTTAGGAATCTACCCAAGAGAAATGAAAACATATGTCCTATTAAATTAACTACATGAGGCCATTAAATACAGAAGTGGCTCTAATGCCTTAGCAGCCTACATAAGCAAACCAAAAACTAAGCCTATAATAAATGCCTCAAGACTGGAAGATCAAAATCGATGGGGCATCTTGGTGGCTCATTTGGTTAGCATCTGACTCTTGATTTCAGCTCAGATCATGATCTCATGGTTTACGAGATTGAGCCCTGCATTGCTGGACTCTGTGATGTCAGTGCAGAGCCTGCTTGGGATTCTCTCTCCTCTCTCTCTGCCCTTCCCACCCCATGCCTCTCTCTCTCTCTCTCTCTCTCTCTCTCTCTCTCTCTCAAAATAAACAAACATTACAAAAAAAGAAATCAAAATCTAAGAACAACTGATCATAAACCGCTAACTAGGTTTCCCAAATATGGCAAATGCTTAAGCGATAGCCAATCAAATTATTTCTTTGCTTTGCTTCCCCCCTTTCTCTGTAAAAAAATAATAATAATAATAAAAAGTCCTTCCCATAGCTCCTGTTGGCGAGAGCTCCTAACCACTTCCAGTTTGGCACTGCCCAATTTAAACTGATTTTTGTTCAAATAAACTCTTAAAAATTCACTATACCTCAGTTTACTTTTTTAACGGTTCACATAAAGCATAAATGTTCATGGCAACATTATTCAAAATAGGCAAAAACAGGAAGCATTGCAAATGTCTATCCATAATGAGTGGATAAACAAAATGCAGCATATGCTACAATATGGAAACTACTGATACATGCTATGCTATGAATGAACCCAAAGTGCATTATGCAAAGTTAAAAAAAGCGATACTCAAAAGACAACATTATGTCATTCCATTTATGTAAACTGTCCAAAAAAGGTTGATTTAGAGAGACAGAAAGATCAGGGTTCCCTAAGGCTGAAGGTAAGAATAAGGACTGACTGCAAATGGGTCCTAGGGATCTTTATGGGGTAATGGAACATTCTAATATTGTATCATGCTAATGGTTGCTACTGTAGTCTGAATGTTTGTGTCCTCCCAAAATTCATATGTTGACATTCTAATACCTGAAGTGATGGTATTACAGAAGAGTGGGCTTTTGGGAGATCATGAGTTCATGAGAGTGAAATCCTCAGAATGAAATTAGTGCCCTTATAAAAGAGGATGCAGAGATCTCCTGACCTTTTCACTACATGAGGATACAATGAGACGTCTGCAACCTAAAAGAGGGCCCTCCTCTAATCAGGCTGGAACCTGCACTTCAGCCTCCAGAACTGTGAAATAAATGTCTCCCATTTATAAGCCACCCAGTTAGTCACATTTCATCATAGCAGCCCTAAGAAACTGAGAAGTGAGGATGCTGCTATAATACCTAAAAATATGGAAACAGCTTTGGAACTAGGCAACAAATGAAGAGTGGAAGAATCTGGAGAGGTATGCAAAGGAAAGCCTACCTTGGAATGAATAGACCATTAAAAGCAATTCTGGCAAGGGCTCAGAAGGAGGAGAGCCATCTGGGGAGAAGTCTCAGTCTTCAGAGAGAATACCTAAATGGTCGGGAATAAAATGTTGGTTGAACTATTGATGTTATAGGTCATTATGAGGAGGTCTCAGACAAAATGAGGAACATGTTATTGGACAATGAAGAGAAGGCAATTTTTGTCATACAATGGTCAAGGGCTTGGTTTAATTGTTTTGTATCCTAGTATGTGCAAGGTTGAACCTGTAAGAGATGAAATTGGCTAACGGGCTGATGAGACTTCTAAGCAAAGGGTTGTCATAGCTAACTGGTTCGTCTTCAAAGTTTCAAGTAAAATGAGAGAAGTGAGAAATGACATCAAGATGGAACGGTTAATTAAAACTGAAGCCAAAGTTTAAAATTTGGAATTCTCAGCCTATCCAAATTGAAAGAAATGAGAAAGCTTCAGGAGAGTACACAAAGCATATGGCCAAATTTGATAAAAACATCAGTTTGGATCTGACATTTCAACGGGAGCAATTCATCAAGACAGTGAGGAGATTAGTCAGTCATCTAAAGAGAAGCCAAGACCTAGTGTTCAACACAGTGGAAAAATAACCCAGAAGGCATTTCAGAGATCTTCAGGGTTGACCCTCCCATTCAAGGCCCAGAGTGCAAAAGCCTGTGTAACAGAAAGATTTTAAAGAGCAGGCCAGCTCCTTGACACTGCTTCACAGTGTGGGCTCCTGTGCACCTGATGCACTCAGCAAAACATAGGGGGCATGGCTGTCTTCATCTAGTTTTTGAAGGATAGATCACCTTGAGCCTTAGGCTTTGGACCCAGTCATAGGACTGCCAAGATCACCAGATCACAGTAAAAGGCTCTGCTAGGACAATGCCCAGTATATTCACAGAACAGCAGAGCCACTAGCCTTCGATTCCAGCCTGCACAGTGGGCTGTGCCCAGCATATTCATGAAGGAAGAGCTACCCAGACCAGTGAGGGCAGGACCCTTGCTGGTTTGGGACTTTCTAGAGACCTATAAATCCTCTCTTCTTTCCAATTTCTCCATTCTGGAATAAGAATATCTATCGAATGACCATTTAACCATTGCATTTTGGAAGCACATAACATGTTTGAGTTGACAGATTCAACATTTTGGGTTCACAGCAGGGAGAAATTTGCTTCCAGATATACACTGAGTTTCATCCATATCAGATTTAGATGTTATTTATTTATGTTTCTCTTTTTTGTTGTTGTTGTTTTGTTTTTTATTTTTTAATAGTTTATTGTCAAATTGGTTTCCATATAACACCCAGTGCTCTTCCCCACAAGTACCCTCCTCCATTACCACCACCTCTTTTCCCCCTCCCCCTCCCCCTTCAACCCTCAGCTCGTTTTCAGTATTCAACAGTCTCTCAAGTTTTGCATCCCTCTCTCTACCCAACTCTCTTTCCCTCTTCCCCTCCCCCTGGTCCTCCATTACGTTTCTCCTGTTCTCCTGTTGGACCTATGAGTGCAAACATATGGTATCTGTCCTTTTCTACCTGACTTATTTCGCTTAGCATGATACCCTCGAGGTCTATCCACTTTGCTACAAATGGCCATAATTCATTCTTTCTCATTGCCATATAGTACTCCATTGTATATATATACCACATCTTCTTGATCCATTCATCAGGTGATGGACATTTAGGCTCTTTCCATGATTTGGCTATTGTTGAAAGTGCTGCTATAAACATTGGGGTACATGTGCCCCTGTGCATCAGCACTTCTGTATCCCTTGGGTAAATCCCTAGCAGTGCTATTGCTGGGTCACAGGGGAGTTCTACTGATAGTTTTTTGAGGAACCTCCACACTGTTTACAGAGTGGCTGTACCAGTTTACATTCCCACCAACAGTGTAGGAGGGTGTTATTTAGATGAGACTTTGGACTTCAGATTTTTAAGTTAATGCTGGAGTGAGTTAGGACTTCTGGGGTTATTGAAATGGAATGAATGTATTTTTCATTTAAGAAGTGCATGAAATTTGGAAGGCCCAAGTGTAGAATATTATAGTCTGAATGCTTCTGTGTCCCTAAAATGGTAAATAAATTTTTTGTTGATGAGCTATTTTGTTATAACAGCCCAAACAGACTGAAATGGGTGCTAAGAGTTGGCGAACACAGCAAGGAACCCCTGTGCTGTCAGCCCAGATGGACACTCAGGGCCCCAGAATATGGCAGAGAACCCCTCTACCCTGGGCCCAGATGAATATTCAGGATCCTAAGACATGGCAAGCCCTTCTGTCCTCAGCACAGATGGACACTTAGGGCCCCAGGACATGGCAGTGAGCCCCTCTGCCCCCCAGTCAGGGACTCTTGAGGTAAGAATGACCCTATCCCCTCACATGACCTCTTGCAGAACCCAGTGCCTCCAAAATGTGAGCAAGGGTTTCCTATTCACATACCAGTCAAGGCACAATGTCCAGAGAGGGATAGACAACTGTGCTCAGGCAGCAGTGCCCCTCACAGAGTTCATGATGCACCTATGCAGGAACTAAATACAGCCATGGGTCTGTACTTCAAAAGAGCTGGATGGAGAAGAGGGTGGGCAGATGTTTCTCCCATAGAGTCCTGAAAGGGCTTTAGGGCTAGAAACAATGAAATTTCCCAGCACACCTATGAGAATGGTTAAAATGAAAAGTAAAAACAACACCAAATATTGGTGAGGATGCAGAAATTGGGTCATTCACACATTACTGGTGGGAATGTAAAATGGTCCAAAAAACTAGATGTGTGACTACCGTATAACCCACCAATTCCATCCTGGCCATTTTATGCCAAAGAAGTTTGTGTTAACACAAACCTGTATTAGAATAATCATAGCAGTTTTATTTGTAACTACTCCAAATTGGAAATAACCCATGTGTCCTTAAAGAGGTGAGTGGTTAAACAAACCATGGAACATCTACATCATGGAATCCTACTCAGCAATGAAAAGGATACATGCAACAACCTGGATGAACCTCCAGCAGAATTACACTGAGTACCCATTCTAAAATGTCACTTAATGTATTATTCAATTTAGACATTCTTGAAATAATAAAATTATCGAAATAGTGGGCAGATTAGTAATTTTCAGTAAGAAGGGGGTTATAAGAAAAAGAAGGAATTGGATGTGGGTACAAAAGGACAACATGAGGGGTCATTTGGGGGATGGAAATGTTCTGTATCCTCAATGTGGCAATGTTAATGTCCTGGTTGTGATATTCTACTACAGTTTTGTAAAGAGGAGCCGAATATGCCAGACCCAAAATATGCCACTTTGGCATATTGATTATTTTGAATCAAAGTTACTTAAGAAACAGTTGTTGCAAGAAAGATACCCTAAAGCTATTTTTGACCCCCTTAAAAGAAAAAAATAAATCTTATATATGAAAAGTACCATTTCTGTACTAGGAGGAGAGAAGCCATCCTCATCACCAGAAATAGGGAATTTAGGGCTGAAACGGCTATATAAAAAGATTTGTTACTTCACTAATTTACTACCCAAGTAGAAGACAAACCCTTTTGTGTTGCTTATTCTTCATCGATTTATTATTTTCTTGTCTAAAAGATGTAAAAAGCTGCCTTCTTTGGCCATTTCTTTGAGTCTCATGTTTTTAAGGATTCCTACATGTACAAAATTAGTTTTTCTCCTATTTTATCTTATGTCAACTTAGTTATCAAACTAACTGATACAATGATATAGTGATATAATGATTGACAAAAAAAATCTTTTTTCACTCAGATGACCAACATTTATTTCTCAGCTATATCTAGTTTTCATCCACAGTTCTTGAAAACACTTCAGACCTATGAAAGTCAAATGGGTTTAAGGAGTGCACTTATGTTGATGAGCACCAGGTGTTGTATGGATGTGCTGAATCACTAAATTATACACCTGAAACTAATAGTACCCTGTATGTTAAGTAACCAGAATTTAAGTAAAAACTTAAAATAAAAAGAAATGCACGTGCTGTGATGAGCACCAGGTGTTTGTTGTATAGAAGTGTTGAATCACTATATTGTACATCTGAAATTAATATTACTCTGTATGTTAACTAACTGTAATATAAACAAAAAATTTAATTAGAAAGAAAGGGAGAAAGAAAGGGAGAAAGAAAGAAGGAAAGAAGGAAAGAAAGAAAGAAAGAAAGAAAGAAAGAAAGAAAGAAAGAAAGAAAGAAAACGGAAGAGAAAGAAAGAAAGAGAAAGAAAGAAATGGGAGTGGTGTCATTAATTAAGTTGACTTTTGGACCCCGCCCAACAGCAGTGGCTGGTTGCCCGGAGGACCAACCATGTGATGAGAGAATTAAAAATTGTTAGCTCTACTTTCCAACCTGCAGAAAGGGGCTAAATCAGCCAATGACCAATAACTTATTTAATCAGGACTATATAATGAAGCCTCTATAAAAACCCAAAAGGGATAGCTTTTTGGTCCTTTTTTCAGAGATTTTCCATGCTTGGGGAACCAAAACACTTCCAAATGTCACCAAGCTGGGCCCCATACTCCATAAGAACAGAAGCCCCTTGGTTGAGGACCTTGTCCAATGTATCTCTTCACATTCTTTAATAAGCTAGTAAACATAAGTAAGTATTTCCCTGAATTCTGTGAGCCACTCTAGCGAATTAATCAAACCTAAGGAGGAGGTTTTTTGAATGTCTAATGTGTTGCTAGCCAGTCAGAAGCCAGGGGCTTATGACTGGTTTCTAAAGTTGGGGGTGGACATGGAACCCTTAACTTGTGGAATCTGATGTGGTGGCACTAAGTAGATAGTGTTATAAATTGAGTTAAGTTCTCAGACACCCTGTTGGTATCTGTGAATTGCCTGGTGCTAGGGGAAGACTCCCATGTTGGAATTGGCTTTGTATGTTTACAGAACCTTTAGGATTCCCAGACCAACCAAAGAACCTAGGAGGGAAGAAGGAAAATTTTTCCCACCCTCACAATTTGCAAAATATTACCTTTGGGGGAAAGTGGATAAGATTGCAGGAAATCTCTATATTTCCTTCTTTCAACTATATGTGAATATGTAGTTATATTAAAATTAAAACTTTAATTTAAAAAAGGCATTGCTTCTCTCCTCCAAGTCATTGCTAAACTTAAATCAAGATAGAACTTAGGATCCTATTCAGGATTTTAAAAAATAATAAAAATATATGGGGTCAAATCTGATTATCCCCAAAGACCCTTCTCATTTCAGAATTCCACGGCAATATCTTCCTAAATTTGGAAAGGTGAAATTGATACTGTTAAAATATAAGGAGTATTCACAAGATGCTTATTTTAGTTGAAAAAATAGTACAGCAACAACAGTGCACTCACTGATCACTGCTCCCAATATTGAGGACTCAGCAATACAGAGACTGGGGAGTGTGCCCAGTCCCTGTAAACAAGAAATGAGTATTTAGTAAACACAGTGATTTAGGTCCTGGAACAGAGAGGCCTGAAGGTATGACACAGTTAGGACACAAGACACCCAGAGAAAGAGGGAGATTCATCTCTGAATAGATGCCCAGGGCCAAAAGGGGCTGCAGTGTCAGAGGCAAAAGGAAAACAGAGGATGTGCCAGCAGTCAGAGCTAAGCAGTTGGGCCATGCTCAGGAGGAATTTGGGTTTAATTTCATCATTTTTCATTTAAAACAAACCAACTACTTGCCCCCCAAAAAATACACATCTTTCTTCTTTTGTATGTGTGTATACAAAAAAGAGTAAAGAACAAATTAAAGGAAAATGTTGCAAATCAACAAACTTCAAAACAGCATGGTACAATGGAGTATTACATGGCAATGAGAAAAAATGAAATCTGGCCATTTGTAGCAAAATGGATGGACCTCGAGGGTGTCATGCTAAGCAAAATAAGTCAGGCAGAAAAGGACAGATACCATATGTTTGCACTCATAGGTCTAACAGGAGAACAGGGGAAACCTAACGGAGGACCAGGGGGAGGGGAAGAGGGAAAGAGAGTTGGGGACAGAGAGGGATGCAAAACTTGAGAGACTATTGAATACTGAGAACAAACCAAAGGTTGAAGGGCGAGGGAGAAGGGAAAGGGAGATAGTGGTAATGGAGGAGGGCATTTGTGGGGAAGAGCACTGGGTGTTA
>NC_043708.1:114202174-114207774 GCF_006229205.1 Suricata suricatta | reverse complement strand
CCCCCCCCCCCCCGACGATCGACTGACCCGCCTGCCTGGACGGAACTGACATATCTGAATGTATGTTAATTTCCCTGACTAGTTTAATCCATTGAGGCAGGTTGCCAAGATGAAAAGTTCTTTTCCTTCTCATTACCGTTCCAAGGCAGGTTTCATTTGTCTTTTTTTTTTTTTCCTAGTTTTGGGAAAAGCATTACATAGAACATTTTTCTAATTGGTCAAAAGTGGTTTTTAATGCACTTGACTTTAAAATCACTGAAAGCTTCACGAAAGATAATAAATTAAAGCACTGTACATAATTTCATGAAGTCTGCATATAAGTGCATTCTGCTCAGAAATTGCAAACCATTTAGAAACAATTCTCATGAGCTCAAGAATATATCTCTATATTTTGTCTGTTATGTGTGATATATTACAGAAATCTAAAATTAAGCTCAAAATCCACATTGAAATGCAAGTTTTCTCAACAGTGCTCACAGAGATCATTTTTATGTGATGCAATGCCTTTTTAAATATTATTTTTACAAATAATACAGGCAAAGTTGTTTCAAAATGTTTATAAACTATTCTGGGCAATGCAGGTTCCAACCACCTTGATAGGTGTCATGCCAATCACAGAGCCTCAGCTAATGTGGGATACCACTTTCAAAGTCTTATGAAGTAGATTGCATGGGTGATGATAAAGTTCCACTATAATTGCATTTCTTATGATCTAGTTAAGGAATTAAATCAGTTATATTTAGTTATGTCAGTCATTTTGTTGTGTTAAAAAATATTACCTATTCTGCTATTATGACACAGTAGTGCAAGAAGGAAGAAAAGAGGAAAGAGAAGAATTAGAAGAAAAATATAAGAGAGGGGGAGCAAAGAGGGAGAGAGGGAGAGACAAAGTGAGCACTATCAAAGGACCCCACAGTGACCCAGGTTTTCTTAACAAGTGCCTTGGAATCTAAACATTATCCTCACTTTGAATCAGTGTGCTCTGCCTTCAGCCTCACCCTGTCCTTAGACCTTAGACATTGGGCTTGAATGATCCTTAGGCACACTTGGCACCAAAGCCATAACCTCTCACCCAACATCCCACCATGCTGGGTTCCCATCTCAGTAGTGCAAGGACAGGCACTCTGTGAGCCCCCCAGGAACACTGTCAGCAAGGCACCGCTTCCCTCTCTCCTACAGCAGGAAAACCAAACAGACCTTGGTAGTTGTGGGGTGGTTTTTCTTTCTGTTCTCAGCCCTCAAGAGTGTTTCTTTAAAAATGCACCAGGTGCAATTACAGAAAATGTCTCAGAGTTGTATTCTGAGAAGGCAAGCAGCTCAAATCCTATATGAGGAAAATTAAGGCCATGACTGTCACAGGCCTTGCCAGTCACTTGGGCATGGATATTCCTAGCTGTACCGGTGATACAAGACTTCGAAACTCGGCTGAAACGATGTGTTCCGGTCTTCCAAAGGCAAATGTAAAAATCCTATTCTTGTTTTTAATGCTCTGATTGTGCCATGGCGAAGAAGCTTGTTTAAAGCCGGCGAGACCGTTCCTCTATTAAATACTCTAAATGCTTAAAAAAAATTTTCTGTACTGAGTCTTACATGACACGGAAAATAGGTGGAATGTTTAGTGTGTTCCAAAGATCCAAAGTTCCTTGATGTGTTGATAATCCTAGCTCAACAGAAAACCCTGTGACACAACAGGAATGGAAAATGCTGGTTAAACATAGATACACATATACCTGTCTGCAATGCTTCCAAAACCTAATTGCTACTGGGTTTCCCCTCTCAAGATGCATCCAGAAGGAAGAGATGAAAGAACATACACCCTGGGAGGGACTGCAAGTTATCTGGAAGTCAATGTATAGTTCTGATAGTCCACTGGCCCCTTGCAAGCAGGCATGTGTTCTGCATAGAAATTGTGTGATTTGTCATGCATTTCTGCCCAGAGCCACACATACACAATCATGGAGGGCTTAGTTTGTACTCCATATCTTGCCTTGGGATCAGAACTGGCCCTCTGTTGTTCCTGATGCCAAGAGGGATATACATACATACCTTCCTTGAGCAAGAACAGGCTGACCCCTGGAATGGATCTGGGAGAAAAGCAAAATATACAGATGTCCAGGTTCCAAAGATTATGATATGAAAAGAGAAACAGATAAAAACCAGCTCACTCAGGGCTCCACTAAGGCAAACTTAATGACTAACCATAAATCACATATGGTAGTATACATATTGCCCTGATGGGAATAGCTAGTCGGAAGTTTGACCTGAGGGGAGGACACTCTACCCAAGACCCTCAGTCAAGACTCCACCTGGCCAGTTCATCAAGGGGCTTTCCCAGCCAGAAGCCTAAATGTTGTGAGTACCTGATTTGATGTATTAAGCCTTCTTTGTTTTTCTCTATACTTCTCTCCCCCTTATTTTTACTATAATTGTTTAATTCCTTATATTCTCATTCCCTTATTATTAATAAAGTTTTCCTCCGTGAAACCAAAAGTGTGGCTATCTAGAATTACTATTATTCAGAACAGCATAACAAATGCCAGTCTGAGCAGAGTTTAGCGGTTCCGTTCAGACAACAGTCCTGCCATCGATCCCAGCAGAGCAGGAAACAGCAGGTTACAAGTCACTGGGATGTTTGGATGGCTGTGGACATAAAAAATGCTGACTAACTTGGAAATTGGTTCCGAAGTAGGACACTATAGATACAAACACCTAAAATAGGTAACAAGGCTTTCTAGGCTGGGTAGTAGTCCATAAGAAATACTAATATAAAAGGTGAGGGAAAATGGCAACCCAACTTATATGATATAAAATATTTAATAACAGGGTCACCAAATAAGAAGCCAAAAGTGTACCAAATGAGCTTAGAGGTTTGCACACCAGGGTGAGGCAGATACTAAAACATACAAGCTGTGAGGGGAGAGATGAATTCTGGACATGGGGCTGAGAGGTAAGATGTAGATTCTGGAACATGAGGCTGTGAGGTGAGAAGTGAATGCTGTAACACAGGCTGTTGGGTTGAGAAGTGGACGCTGGAATATGGGGCTGTGAGATGTGAGGCAGATGCTGGAACACGGGGCTGTAAGGTGAGAAGTGGAAAATGGAACATGCAGCTGTGAAATGAGAGGTAGAAGCTGAAACATGGGGGTGTGAGGTGGAAGCTGGAACATTGGGCTATGAGATGAGAAACATGCTGCAACATGGCTCTGTAAGGTGAGAGGTGGAAGCTGGAACAAGAGTTGTGAGGTGAGAAATGGAGGCTGGTTCAGGGGGCTGTGAAGTAAGAGGGGATACTGGTACAGGACACTGTGGTGAGACGTGAATGCTAGAACAGGGATTGTCAATGTGAGGTGGATCCTGGAGCAGTGGGTTGTGATTAAGGGGTAGATGCCAAAACATGGGGTCTTGAGGTGTGAGGTGGATGCTCTGAGGTGATGCCATCCTATGTAGGTTCCCTGCAAGCCTGTGTGCTTCCTCACAGGGCCTCCCAGAGTGAGAGGTGGATTGTGTGTCATCCCCATCTCACACTGGTTCATAGTGTGAATGAGGGGCAGAGAATTCCTACTCAAAGATTGTAACTCCTGGAATGGACCAGAGGGCTGATTAGGGTGAAAGCTTTAGCACATCTTAGGAGAACGTTGTATATTTTGGTGCAGAGGCAAACATTGTGACCAGCGCAGGGACTGGGGTGGATTGTGTTATATGCTCACAAACATCACTCCTGACCCCAGGCCCTCACCCTTCTTTGGAAGATAACATGTGAGCAGATGGAAGCAATCTACTGTGCCTAACATCCTGTCTCCAATGCCTACTTTTTCTGCCCTTATGTGTATTTTGTCAGTTCTGGTTGTTTGTTCTTGCTGATATTTTATCATTATTGGTTTTTATATGATGTATTTACCTTTGAAAGGCCCTTCAGGTACTGTGTGATCCAAGTAGAATGCATATGAACAAATCATATGTTTTCTTTTTAGGTAGTATCCACTGAGTTAATTTTCTGACATGGCTTCTGCTACACAAAATTATAGATCCTTGGGCTTTAAAGCACCTCAAGATCTCATCTGCAGCAGTCCTCAATCATACAAAACATATTGACTCTGATTTTAGAATTTAAACAAGGTCCCATAGCTGTGGGCTGTGGACATGTGGTCACGCCCAGGTCAATCTAATCACCAATTGATCCTGTGTTGCCTAGGAACACAGATAGGGTTTCTCCTCAAAAAGGAAAATAAGAATAATTGTGTCACTGAATTTTCAGTGCTAAGTTCATAAGGTACAAATTCCTATTGTATACTGAAAACATTTCTGCTAAGAAACTACAGAAGCTTAGCTACCACAGTAAAAGAAAAACATGCCAACTGTTAACTCTGCTGGCTTTGGAGAATCACAACAGGTCACCACCACTCCATACATCCATTTAGGGAATTAGGGTGTTACCAAACACTATTTTGTCATGTGACTGTAACTAAAGATTGAAACAGAGATCAGAAAAACATGTTCTGTTTAAAGTTTCCCACAACTTCCTTGCAACTTTCTTCCAAAATGACTACTCTATGGTCACACATCATCAAATGGAAATTATTCCCAGCATAGGATGAAATACCATATTAAGTATGTGTGTTTCCTCTATTTCCAAATGAAATAAAAACAGGCTTTAAAATGGTATTTGCACCCCAATGTTCATTGTAGCATTACTCACAATAACCAAAATATTGAAACAACCTAAATGCCTATCAACAGATAAAGATGTGGGGGGGGTGTGTGTGTGTGTGTGTGCGCGCGCGCACGTGCGTGTGTGTGTGTGTGTGTGTGTGATGGAATATTATCCAGTCATGAGAAAAAAGGAAATCCTGCCATTTGTGACAATAGGATGAATGTTGAAGGCATTATGCTAATAAGTCAGCTAGAGAAAGGCAAATTACTGTATGATCTTACCTATGTCTAGAATCTAAAATAGCCAAACTTATAGAAACAGAGTAAAATGGTGGTTACCAGGGACTTGGGGATTGGGAAGTTGGGAAAGTGTTTGAGGGTACAAACCTGCAACCAAAGGATAAGGAAGTTCTGGAGATCTAATTAATATACAGCATAGTGATTACAGTCAATAATACTGGATCATAAACTTCAAAGTTGCTAAGAGACTAGATTTAATTGTTCTCACATAAAAGAATTAATAATTATGTAACTGTGATAGAGAGGTTGACTAAATAACAGTGGCAATCATACTGCAATATACTAATGTACAAGTCAACATGTTGGACACTTTAAACTTACAAAATGTTATGTGTCGATTATATCTCAATTTTTTAAAAATCTGCACATTCCAGACCTCCAGTGGTCTAAAAATGGCAAGAAGGAAGGAAAAAAGAAGGAAGGAAGAAAAAAGAAAAGAAGGAAGGAAAGAAAGAAGCGTTCTGCAAAATACCAAAAGAGAATCTTTTAAATAACACATTGTCAGCATATAAAATAACTTACAAGTCTTCTGCCCATTTCTTCGCTGGATCATTCATTTTTCGTGTATGGAGTTTAGTGAGCTCCTTGTATATTTTGGATACTAGCCCTTTGTCTGATATGTCATTTGCCACTATCTTTTCCCATTCTGT
>NC_043708.1:114192649-114202074 GCF_006229205.1 Suricata suricatta | reverse complement strand
CTCCCTCATGGGAACCTTGTATGTTAGTTTCCTAGGGCTGTTGTTACAAATTAGGTGGCTTAAAACAGCACAGACTTATTCTCTTATACTTTAATAAGTCAGAAACCCAACACAGTCAGCAGGGAAGCATTCCTTCTGAGGGCTGTAGGGAAGAGTCCATCTCCTCACCTTTTCCAGCTTCTAGAGGCTGCCCAGATTCCATGAACAATGCCCATCTTCCATTCTCAATGCCATCAACAGTGGGTCAAAAGTCATCACATCACTTCTCTATTACCCTTATTCCATAATTATGTCTCCTTCTACTCATAGCTGGGAAAGGTTCTTCACCTTCAGGGAATTGGGCCCACCTGGATAATCCAGTATACTCTCCCAATGCCATTAATTTAATCACATCTGCAGAAGTTTCTTCTGCCTTATAAGGTCACATATTCACAGGCTCTGGACTACCACTTGTTTTTGGAATTAAATAATAAAACACTTGCAAACACTAAGCGGGACTGTGGTATGTTGTAATAGACATTTTTTCACCCCTTGTGTAGGTTTTGCAGCTCTGGCTTCAGACATTTCCCTGCTTCTTAACAAATGATATACCTAGAGAGAAGCAATGATTGAGCCCCTACTTCACCTTCATCAGCTCATGGACTTTGAGCAAGCAATTTAACTTTTCTGAGCTTCAATTTCCTCACCTATAAAGTGGGGATCATAATAAAGCCCACCTCATGAGATTATGGTGGGGGTCCAATCAACAGAATTTTCAGAACTTGCCTTTTCACACATTAGCTCTGCTGGGTCTCCACAGCATCACTATTTTCTTTGAGGTCAAAGCTCCTTCTTTATGCACTAGCTTCCTTCATCCTCCCCCTGCCCACACACACATACCTCTTAACATGATCTGGTTTCAGACCAGATAATTCAGTTCACAGGCTGCATGTCCAGGAAGAGGACATGGGTAATTGAGAACCATCAGGAGTGCTGGGACACTTCCTTCAAGACAAATCTACAAAATGCTGGGATTTTTTCTGAGGAATTGTTTTAAGAAATCTTGAAATATCAAGCTGTGAGCTTGTCAGAAGAAACATAGGCAGCATGGCCAGGTGTAGCTGGAAGGCCCCATCCAACTCTTTCAATTACAAAAGTGTCTTTGAAATTCAGCATATTTGTCTGTTAAGTAAAGGAATTGCATTACATTAAAAAACCAGCTCTCTGGCAGTTCTGAAGTCTCTGACTTCAAAGAAGATAAAGAAAGTCACCTCTGGAACAAGGTAATGGAGACTGCTAGACAAAGTCTCTCAGATGCTACTAGAAGCAATATGTTCTGTGAATCACAGTACTAACCTCTCAGCAATAAGAAAAGGCTTACAGACAAAGGGAAATGAATTAGGGGACAAGGCTTTTGGCCACAGCTATGATTTATATTTCAGCCTTGTAAAATACAATAACAAAAATTAGGAAGGCTTGACTTGGAGGCTTCCACTGAAAAAATGGCACTGAGACATGTACATTGGATTGTGAAATATAGCATCTTGCCTCTCTCCAAATGCACTTCCCATGTCTGGGGATTAAAGTAGAGACTCCCTGGAAGACTAAAAGTGTCCTCTATTCATCTATTTTGAATGTCATTTAACAGTTAATTTTTAAACCAAATGCTTTATGGACTTCTAGATTAAATATGAAAGGACCCAGGGCAATGACACATGATCTCACACAAAAGCTGCATCATTTTGCTCCAATTAGATAAAGGGAATGAAAAGGAAAGAAAAGCCTGCTTGTTTCCAACAGAAAGAAACCTCTGGTGGCAATTCTTCCTAAAACATAATTCCAGATATTAGATTGAGGGCACATGGGGGAAGGTATTATTTCCTTTATATTGTGAAATATTTGTCATTAAGACTGCGCCACGCTGTTTTAATGTTATTTCATACAGCATAAAGGCATAGAAGCCTTTACTATGATAATGGAATTTTTAGAATGCTGCTTTGGAAAATCTCATGAAGCCCCATTAGAGATGCAAAGTTCAAGAATTAGAAAGATTGGCCCAATTTTGTTCTTTGGAGCTTTACCAAGAGCTACTTTACAAGGATGAGAAATACAACTCCAAATCTTCAGTTAAGAAAGTGCCAATCAGGATTATCTATAGGACAAGAAATTTAAATAACCTAAGGAATTTCCTGAAATGATTTCATCCCATCAAGCCATTTAAAGGCCAAAGGGAGCTCTGGCTGATGTTTCATTCCCAGACAGTCACCCATGGGTCAGAGGTGGATGGTGCCCTCACTCCCAGAAGCCAGGTTAGACCCAACCCAGAGTAGGACCTAAATACCTAGTCAAATATCCAAAGACATTCTGGGAACATTCTTGTTTAATAAATATTTATCGTGCACTTACTCTGTGCCAGGTTCTGTATGAGGCATCAGGAATCAATACAGAGGAAAACCACAGACAACATGCAATCACATAATGAATGAACTAGATGGCACAATATAAAGTGATAAGTGTGACACAGCTACTGCAGAGCAGGCCAAGAGGGATCAAGAAGGGTACAATGTGTAAGGAAAGTAGCTGGCAGCAGCGGAGAGGGAGGGCAGATGGGAAGATCTGCAGGCAACCCCAAGACTCACTCTGAGTAAGGAGGGGTGCAGATGGCAGCTGCATAGCCTGAGGGCTCCTAAGGCTCTGGGAAAACAGCTCTACCCCAAGACGTAAGACAAATTTTCAGTCCTACCCCTAAAGTAGACTCCTATAGTAGATCCTAGGAATGCTACAATGTTGACTCTGAATTTAGAAAGCCCACAGGACTAAGTGTGCATCCAGTTCTCCTCCTCATAATGTGGGAATACTCCAAGGGATTGCAGAAGCACAGGAGTTTCAGAAACACAAGGTCAAGCATACTATTTTCCTATCACCTCTGCAACATCCTCCACCTTCTATAAGAAATTACAAACACAACAAAACAGCAGTCTTTCAGTTTCACAAGTTATTGCTTGAATTAAGTATAAACAGTTAGTATTTGTAAGTGACATTCGTGTTATAAAACAGGGGGAAATTCGTATTACTTTAAGCCCATGGAATGTTCACCAAAATGGACCATAAACCTAGGGCATAAAAATATTTTCAACAAATATTAAAAAACTGAAGTCATACAAAGCAAGTTCTCTGACTATAAGTAAATCAAACTATAATTCAGTAACAGAAAACAATGGAAAAATCCATAAAAATATGGAAATTGAAGAACATACTTCTAATTTACCTATGGGTCAAAGAGGGAGTTTCAAAGTAAGGTTTAAAAGATAAAACTAAATGAAATTGAAAATACAACCTATCAGAATCTGTATGATGCAATTAAAGACATGCAAAGAGGTAAAGTGATACCAAAAAAAGTTATACCACCAAATACACTAAAAAAGAAAGATTTGTTCCAGATATGCAAGACTGGTCCAAAATTCTAAAGTAAATCCTTATTATCTACCATATCAAACAGCTAAGAAAGGAAATCAATTGCCACAAAAGAGTCACTGCAAAAATTCCATATCCAATTGTAGTAAAAACTTTCAGTATACCAGAAAAAGAAAGGAATTTGCTCAGTCTTATAAATAGCATCTATAAAACCTAAAGATAACATCATACTTAATGGTGAAAGACTGAATAATTTCCCTTTAAAATCAGAAACAGACAAGGCTATCCACTGTTACCACTCTTGCTTTCACCACTGCAATAAAGCAAGAAAATTAAAGTCATATAGATTTGAAAAAAATAAAAGTGTTCTTATTACAAATGATATAATTATATATAGAGAGGATCCCACAGAATCCACCAAAAAACTCCCAAGAACTAATAAGTAAAAATATTAATATTACTATTAACAATAAAGTAACAGGATACAAGATCAACATACAAAAATCAAATGCATTTGTATACACTGACAATGAAAAAATGAAAACTAAAATAAAAACACAATACCATTTACAATTTCCTCAAAAATAGAGGAAACAGGTATAAATTTAACAAAATTTAACAAGAGGAAACATTTAGGTATAAATATGTACACAATCTGTGTGATGAAAAAATTATAAAATAAATAAAGACCTAAATAAATGAAGAGTCATACAATGTTCATGGACTGGAAGGCCTTTCTAAAATATATATGGAAAGACAAAGGCCATAAAATAGCCAATAACATTCTGAAAAATAAAAGTGGAAGGAATCACTCATCTCAGTGTCAGGATTTATGATATATCTGAAGTAATTAAGATATCATGGTACTAGTGGAAGAATACACTCAGAAATCAATGAAACAGAATAGATAATTAAGAAATACATCCATACAAATATGTCCAATTAATTTTTAACAAAGGATCAAAAGAAATTCAAATGGGTTAGGCTTTTAAATAAATGGCACTGAAGGTCCATAAGCTTAAACAATGCTCCATAGATTAAAAAAAAATCTCTCCCTAAACTTCACACTTTAAACAAAGGCTACCTCAAAATGGATTACAGACTCAAATTTAAAAGTAAAATGATATAAAGTTTAGGAAAAAACATACGAAAAGATCTTTGTTATCTAGGTATAGGCAATGAGTTCTTAAACTCAACACAATCTATGAACACAATCTATGAAAGAAAATATTTATAAATGGAACTAAGAGAAAACATTTGCAAAGTACATAACCAACAAAGCCCTTATATCTAGAATTTAAGTACATTTAAAACTCAACATTAAAACATTAAATTTTTAAAATATTTTTAAATGTTCATAGCATCTTTATTTATGATAGTCCAGCAATGAAAAAAAAATTTTAGCCTTTCAAAGGATAAATAGTTAAATACACCATTCCATCCATACCACAGAATGTTATTCAGTAATAAAAAGAAACAAAATAGTGAGTATCCAACACTTTGGATGAAAATCATGCTGACTGAAGAAAGCCAATTTCAAAAGGACACATACTACATTATTCCATTTACAAAGCATTGGTGAAATAACTTAATTATAGAGAGGAAAACCAAAGTAGTAATTGCCACGCCTTACAGATGATGAGGAAGGAGATGGGTGTGGCTATACAGAGATATCACAGGGAGCCTGTGGTGATGGTACAGTTTAAATATCTTTATTGCAGCTGTGCTTACTCAAAGCCATTATAATTGTAAAAGCCCACATGCGCGCGTGAGCACACACACACACACACACACACACACACACACACACACACATACACACATACATGAGCGTATGTATAACCACTAAAATCTGTTCCTAGAAATTTGTCCATTTCTTCCAGAATAGCACAATTTGTTGGTATATTACTGCTCATAATATTCTCTTATTATTGTTTGTATTTCTGCAGTATTGATTGGTATCTCTTTTATTTGTGATTTTATTTATTTGTGTCCTTTCTTCTTATTCATCAATCTGGCTAGGAGTTTTCAAAAAAAAAAAAAAAAAGAAAGAAAGAAAGAAAGAAAAACATCTCTTGGGGCGCCTGGGTGGCTCAGCTAGTTAAGCCTCTGACTTAGACTCAGGTCATGATCTTGCGGTTTGTGGGTTCGAGCCCCACATCAGGTTCTGTGCTGACAGCTCAGAGCCTGGAGCCTGCTTCAGATTCTGTCTCCCTCTCTCTCTGCCCCTCCCCAGCTCACACTTTGTCTCTCTCTCTCTCTCAAAAATAAATAAACATTTTTTTAAGAAAGCCAGCTCCTACTTTCGTTGATCTGTTCTACTGCTTTTTTATTTCAATATCATTGATTTCTGCTCTAATCTTTATTATTTTCCTTCTTCTGCTGGTTTGGGGCTGTATTTGCTGTTCTTTTTCCAGCTCTTTTGAGTATAAGGTTAGGATGTATATTTGAGACCTTTTTTCCTTCTTTAGAAAGGCCTGGATTGATATCTCCCCTCTTGTGACCACCTTTGCTGCATCCCAGAGGTTTTGGACTGTCGTGTTGTCATTTCCATTGTCTTTCTTGTACTTTTTAATTTACTGTTTAATTTCTTGGTTAACCCATTAATTCTTTAGTAGGATGCTCTTTAATATCCAAGTATTCATGGTCTTTCCAAACTTTTTCTTGTGGTTGATTTCAAGTTTCATAGCGTTGTGCTCTGAAAATGTGCATGGTACAATCTTGATCTTTTTGTACTTATTGAGGGCTGATTTGTGACCCAGTACATGATCTATTCTGGAGAATGTTCCATATGCACTCAAGAAGAATTTGCATTCTGCTATGTTAGGGTGAAATGTTCTGAATATATCTGTTAAGTTCATCCAGTCCAGTGTGTCATTCAAAGCCATTGTTTCCTTGTTGAATTTCTGCTTAGATAATTTGTCCATTTCTGTAAACGGGTTGTTAAAGTTTCCTACTATTATGTTATTATTATCAATGTATTTCTTTATGTTTGTAATTAATTGATTTGTATATTTGGGAGTTCACGTTGGGGGCATAAATATTAATTGTTAGATCTTCTTGATAAACCCCTTAATTATGATAAAATGTCCTTCTTCATCTCTTGTTAAGCCTTTGTTTTAAAATCTAGATTGTCTGATATAACTATGGCTACTCTGGCTTTACTTTGACCTCCATTAGCATGATAAGATGGTTCTCCATCCCCTCACTTTCAATCTGCAGGTATCTTTAGGTCTAGAATGAGTCTCTTGTAGGCAGCATGTAAATGAGTCTTATTTTTTTAATCCATCTGATATCTTTTTGATTGGAGCATTTAGTCCATTTACATTTAGAATGATTATTGAAAAGTATGAATTAAAAAAAAAAGAAAGAAAAATATGAATTTAGTGCCATTGTGTGGCCTGTAGAGTTGGTGGTGTTTCTGGGTGATGCTTTCTGATCCTTTCTAATCTTTGTTTCTTTTAATCTTCTTTGTTTTGTTTTGTTTATTGTTTTTCTCCATTCAGAGTCCTCCTTAAAATTTCTTGCAGGGCTGGTTTAGTCATTATGAATTTCTTCAGTTTTTGTTTGTCTGGAAACTCTTTATCCCCTTCTACTTTGAATGATAGCCTTGCTGGATAAAGATTTCTTGGCTGCATATTTTTCCAATTTAGCATATTGAATATATTCTGCCACTCCTTTCTGGCCTGCCAAGTTTCTGTGGCCAGATCTGCTGTGAACCTGATCTGTCTTCTCCTAATGTCCTAAGGACATTTTTTCCCTCCCTGCTTTCATAATTCCTTCTTTGTCTGTGTATTTTGTGAATTTTACTATGATATACCTTGGTGATGGTCAGTTTTTGTTGAATCTAATGGGAGTTCTCTGTGATTCTTGGATTTTGATGTCTGTGTCCTTCCCAGATTAGGAAAGTTTTCTGCTATAATTTGTTCACATAAACCTTCTGCCCCTTTTTCTCTCTCTTCATTTTCTGGGACTTCTATGATTCAAATGTTATTCCTTTTTAATAAGTCGCTGAGTTCTCTTAAGTCTTATATCATGATATTTTTCCTTTATTTCCCTCTTTTTCTTGCTTCATTATTTTCCATATTTTAATCTTCTACATTACTGATTTACTGTTCTGCTTCATTAATCTGTGCTGTCATGGCATCTATTCAAGCTTGCACTTTGGATATAGTATATTTAATTTTATCCTAAGTATATTTTACCTCTTTTATCTCCACAGAAAGGGATTTTCTGGTGTCTTTTATGTTTATTTCAAACCAAGATAGTATTCTTATAATTGTGGTTTTAAATTCTAGTTCAGACATCTTACTTATATCTGTGTTGATAAAATCCCTGGCCATTATTTCTTCCAATTCTTTCTTTTGGGGTGAATTTCTCTTGTCATTTTGGAGAAAGAAAAACAATTAATAAAATAAAAATCTAAATTAAAAAATTAAAGACAAAAAAAGATTCAAGTAGAGAAAGATAGATCCTAGGTGTATTTCAATCTGCCTGTTGAAAGAAGCTTGACAGAATAGAGAAAAAAGAGAAGGAAGGAAAAAAAATTTAATTTTTAAATTTTTAAATAATAAAATAGAGTAAAAGAAAATAAAGGAAATAAAATAGAATAAAAATTTTAATTTAGGAAAATGGATCTATTACAACAGATCCTTCAGAAATACAAGCATGCATCAGCGATTACTATGAAAAATTATATGCCAACAAACTGGACAATCTAGAAGAAATGGACAAATTCCTAAATGCACATGCACTACCAAAATTCAAACGGGAAGAGACAGAAAATCTGAACAGACCCATAACCAGTGAATAAATTGAATCAGTTATCAAAAATTTCCCAACGAATGAAATGATGGATTCACAGGGGAATATTACCAGACATTCAAAGCAGAGTTAACACGATCCTTCTCAAGTTATTCCAAAAAATAGAAATGGAAGAAAGACTTCCAGATTCATTCTATAAAGCCACCATCACTTTGATTCTAAAGCCAGACAGAGACCAAACAAAAAGACAGAACTATAGGCCAATATTCTTAATAAATACAGATGCAAAAATACTCAACAAGTTACTAGCAAATCGAATTCAACAGGATATAAAAAGTTATCCATTATGATCAAGTGGGATTCATTCCTGGGTTACAAGGCTGGTTCAATATTCGCAAATCCTTCAGTGTGACCCATCACATTAACAAAAGTAAAGGAAAAAACCATATGATTCTGTCAATAGATGCAGAAAAAGCATTTGACAAAATACAACATCTCTTCTTAATAAAAACCCTTGAGAAAGTCAGAATAGAAGGAACTTTCTTGAACATCATAAAAGCCATTTATGAAAAGACCACAGCTAATGTTACCCTCAATGGGGAAAAACTGAGAGCTTTCCCCCTAAAATCAGGGACACAAAAGGGATGTCCACTATCACCACTGTTGTTTAACATAGTGCTGGAAGGCCTAGCATCAGCAATCAGACAACAAAAGGAAATAAAAGGCATCACAATTGGCAAAGAAGAAGTCAAACTTTCACTTTTTGCAGATGACATGATACTCTACATGGAAAACCTAATGGACTCCATCAGAAGCCTTCTAGAACTGATCAATGAATTCAGTAAAGTTGCAGTGTACAAAATCAATGTACAGAAATCAGTTGCATTCTTATACACCAATAATGAAGCACTAGAAAGAGAAATCAAGAAACTGATCCCATTCACATTTGCATGCAAAACCATAAAATACCTAGGACTAAACCTAACCAAGGATGTAAAAAACGTATATGATTAAAACTATAAAAAATTTATGAAAGAAATTGAAGAAGACACCAAGAAATGGAAAAATATTCCATGCTCATGGATCAGAAGAGTAAACATTGGGAAAATGTCATTATTACCCAAAGCAATTTACACATTCAATGCAATCCCCATCAAAGTTGCACCAGCATTCTTCTCAAAGCTAGAACAAACTATCTTAAAATTCGTATGGAACCACCAAAAATCTGAATAGCCAAAGTAATATTGAAGAAGAAAACCAAACCGGGA
>NC_043708.1:114177862-114192549 GCF_006229205.1 Suricata suricatta | reverse complement strand
CACATCCCCAAAAGCAAGGGAATCAAGAACAAAAATGAACTATTGGGACCTCATCAAGAAAAAAACCTTCTGCAATGCAAAGGAAACAATAAAAAAACCTAATAGGCAACTGACAGAATGGGAAAAGATAGTGGCAAATGGCATATCAGATAAAGGGCTAGTATCCAAAATCTACAAGGAACTCACTAAACTCTACACCCAAAAAACGAATAATCCAGTGAAGAAATGGGCAGAAGACCTGAACAGACACTTCTCCAAAGAGGACATCCAGATGGCCAACTGGCACATGAAACAATACTCAGCATCACTCAGCATCAGGGAAATACAAATCAAATCCACACTGAGTCACACCAGTCAGAGTGGCTGGAATGAACAAATCAAGAGAATATAGATGTTGGCGAGGATGTGGAGAACCGGGCACCCTCCTACACTATGGTGGGAGTGTAAACTGGTGCAGCCGCTCTGGAAAACAGTATGGAGGTTCCTCAAAATACTATCAATAGAACTCCCCCTATGACCCAGCAATAGCACTGCTAAAGATTTACCCAAAGGATACAGAAGTGCTAATGCATAGGAGCCCACATACCCCAATGTTCATAGCAGCACTTTCTACAATAGCCAAATCATGGAAAGAGCCTAAATGTGCATCACCTGATGAATGGATCAAGAAGATGTGGTATATATATACAATGGAGTACTACATGGCAATGAGAAAGAATGAAATATGGCCATTTGTAGCAAAGTGGATGGACCTTGAGGGTGTCCTGCCAAGTGAAATAAGTCAGGTGGAGAGGGACAGATACCATATGTTTACACTCATAAGTCTAACAGGAGAAACCTAACAGAGGACCATAGGGAGGGGATGAGGGAAAGAGAGTTGGGGAGAGAGAGGGACACAAATCATGAGAGACTATTGAATACTGAAAACAAACCGAGGGTTGAAGTGGGAGAGGGAGGGGGGAAGGGGTGATGGTCATGAAGGGGGGCACTTGTGGGGAGAAGCACTGGGTGCTATATGGAAACCAAACTGACAATAAACTATTATAAATTTTTTAATTTAAAAAAGAAAAAGAGAAAAAAAGAATTTGCCCTTTCTGTATCTAAGAAAGAAAAAGAAAGAAAGAAATAATGAAAACAACTTAAGCAAAAACAAAAGAAAATGAACAAGTTAAAGAACCAGCAAGCAGAAGGAAACCAGATTTAATTACAACCAGTTTCCCCTGGGAACTGAATCTTTGAAGCACACTAGTCTGTAGAATAAGCAGGTGGGAAGGATTTGTGGTAGTCTTCTGGGGGATGTGCCTGGAGGTCGCAGGTAGATGGGACTTGGTGTAATGGCTCCATTCTCCACTTGGTGGCACTGATTAGCTTACTGGAGTGGATTCCAGTGTGCAAAGGTGCATGCTCATGCATGTGCCAGAGGTGAAAGTGGCTTCAACCAGCTCCTTAGTTTCTGGCACTGGCACAGGAACTTTATGCTCTCACTGACCCATGATCAACCACCCTCCTTTGTCTCAGGTCTCTATCCACTCCCTGACTCTACTTTGTCCATGTCCACCTGCCAGGTGGTGCCTCCCTCCAGAGCTTTATCTCAGATGGGGCTGTTTCAAAACCCCACACTTCAGAGACCCGTGCCAGTTCTCTGGGGGTGGGTCTTGCAGAGCAATGGCCAGGAGCCAGCTTGTACCAGAAAACATTCCAGTGATCATGTAGCATCAGAGGCTCAGAGTTTATGGCAAATCAACATGCAGCTGGGGCCAGGTTTTGCCACACTCTGGAATCTTTGTCCCAATAACAGCAAACATGGCTGCTCTCCAGAGTCCACCAGGACTTTTGCCCACAGGGAGGCCATATATTCTCTATCAAGTGTTCTCCTACTCCAAGCAGAAGAACAGCTTCTCCCCATGTGGCACACAGACCCCTCAGACTGCATGGCCTGCTTCTAAGGATTCACCCTACTTTCTCATCAGAGCACTTCCAGAACTTCAGACTCTGCACTCCACTGTTCATAAAATCCTGGTTGTATTAAAACCCTCTCTCTTCTTCCTGGCTTTGGGGTTTGGGGGAACAGATTTCTTGTCCAATCCCCTGCAAGCGTTTTCATTCTTTCTTCCTCTCTTTCTCTCCAGGTACTTTTGGGGGTGGGGAGTGCTTTTCTTGCAGGATTTCTATGTGCTCCAATCTCCCCTTTTCTCTTTCACTTTCTGTCCTCTCTTTGTGAAAACAGCTCCCTACCCTCCAAAGCTCTGCAGCTTTTCTTTCTCCCAGTTCACCTCTCCACACCACACAGCTGCCAAGTTCTGTGGTTCAGATGATGCGGTTTTTTGCATTAATCCTCAGGTCAGTTTCTTAGGTGTTCAAAAATGGTTTGATGCTGATCTAGCTGTGTTTCAGGGACAAGACAAGCTCAGGGTCTTCATACTGCTCTGCCCTCTTCTATAACCACTTAAATCTGAATAAACTCTATGAACTGTACCAATGCCAAATTCTTGGTCTTGATATTATTAAACCATAATTGTATAACACATTAATATTGAGGGAGGCTGGGGAAGTATGGATAGGACTTCCCTACATTTCTTTGCAATGCCCTGTGATTCTGTAATTATTTCAAAACAACAACAAAAGGGGTTTTTGATAGATAATATAGCTGGTACATTATAATATGGAGCAGCAGAGGAGTGATGCCTTATTCTGAGGGGCAGCAGTTCACCTGACTGACTTATAAAGGGTGGCCTCAGTGAGTTTATCACTGAGCTAATGTATCTAGTTTCTTCTCACAAGTTTACTTTTTGTTTCTGCCAGGATAGAAGTCATGTTGAGTTTGCTTCTTTACAGGACTTTTATTACTTCAACATGGCTGTTGGAATAAGGGAAAAGCTTTTTCTGAATGGCTATTAATAACATCCATTAATTAATGAAAGATTAATAACTATTTGCAATTATGTAATTTTGAAAGGTTGTACAATTATACAAAAAAAGACAAATTCTAGAATAACAGAGAAGTCTTCTCAAAAATAAATTGCCATTAAGCTGTATTTATTAATTACTAAAGACTGTAACTGATTAAAGTACATTGAATTTATTAAACCCATAAATTCAAAATGATACTCAGAAAATGGGAGACAGACAAAAAATAAGTTCAGGGGACACCATTGAAAACTGATAATTAGAAAAATAATTTATCTTGTGTTTCTGGCATTAAGTATGTTTCACATTAATGAAATTGGGAGGGAGAAAGCTCTTCAGTACAGAATGAGTAATTTATAAATGCAGATAGAATAAAAGAATTAGAAAATTCATTGGAAATGCTAATGGTCCCTATTGGATATTAAAACCATTAGGAGCAAAGGTCACAGGAAACTTGATAAGCGCTGGGCCAGGCTGCCATCACCTAAACTCAGTGCGGGACATCTAGACATCACACTCCTCCTTGGGGCAAGTCAAACTCCCAGAACACCTGTAAAATACAAGGGCCCCGAAATAAAACCTGAAGGTTTCAGATATAAATTGTAGTCTATAGGAAATAAAAAGAATAGAATAAGAATCCCATAAGGAGTCCATTAGCCCAATCCAGGATGCAGAACATTCTACAGAACCAAAGGAAAAGAATTTTTCAACTAGATGGTATTAAAGTAAAGACTTAAAAAATTAAAAAAAAACCTAGCAGGCCTGAGGTTTCTGCTCCAGGGTTGGCCCTTGGCTGGCATCTGGTTACTTGGCTTTCAGAATGTTCCTTGTGATATAGAGTGATAAGGTTGCTCAGAGCATTGCATTCTGCTATACTAGCATACCCAAAATATTTGCATAAAAATGTGATTTATGTTTAACACTTGCTTTCTTTTCAGGAGGCTAGGACTTTGGTGGGCTCAGGATGCCTACATGACAAGCCCTCATCAAAACCCTTGGGCTCTGAGTCTCAAATAGGCTTCCCTGAGCATAAACACCACTGTTGGGAAAAAAGCATGTTCTATGTAGCCCCTTCTGGGAAAAGAGACCTTTCAGAACCGTGCTCTTGTACTCATCCACACTTCCTGATTAGGAAATTTTCCATTGCTGGTGATGATAATAAACAAATCACAGCCCAGATAGGGCAGACCTGCCTCTGAGACTGTGAATTCTTCTAAAAAATCACAGTGTTTAGGTGACCAAGGGAATCCTGAAACATGATAATATTGACCAATATAACAACTAGACCTTGTTGGACAATTTAGGGCTCAACTTTCTGGAGCCAACATTCCTCACCACGTGCACTAGACAACCATGGCAAACTCCTGGAACTTTCCTGGTCATTTCTCCTGCAAGTCATTTTCTTAACAACTCCAAGGCATTTCTCATACCTATCCTACACTCAAGAAATACTTCTTTAGAATCGCATCCTCTACTGACCTTCCAGGCTCAACCTACTGGAGCCCAAGGTTCTCATCAATGTGTTGCAGTAAATCTGGTTTCACAATTAAATCAACCAGCCTTCCCAGGCAGGGTCTGCACTTTTCCTTAAGTATTAAAGGTAGAACCACGCTTAGTTTCCCAAAAACATGGAATTTATAAGACATAAGATCATTTGTAAAAAGGATCATTAGTTGAATTGATAAGCATAACAGATAATAACCCTTCCCCCCACATAGCCCAAGGTCTCTCAAGTCTCTATAACATATACATTCTTATAATGCAAGTAGGGGACATTTTAATGGACTTGCTCCTTCAGGATCACATTTCAAGTGAGCAGCAGGATGAGGGTGAGAAAATCATGGACATATTCGGTTTTCTTAGGTAAACTTTTGCTGGGGCCTTCCAAAGCTCATCTTGAATGTATCAGTTGTCAACATTTAGCAAATATTCCAGTAAAGATCAATTTTCTATGTAGAATGGTGGAAATTTTCATTTTTAGGAAAGATGCCATTGCAGTTTGATTAGGAAGAAGAACTGAGGGAGGGGCAGGCATCTGGGTGACTCAGTCAATTAAGTGTCTCTTGATTTCAGTTCAGGTCATGATCTCATGGTCCGTGAGTTAGAGCCCATAGTCAGCCTCCACACTGACAGTGCAGAGCCTATTTGGGATTCTCTCTCTCCCTCTCTCTCTGCCCCTTGTTCTCTCTCTCTCTCTCTCAAAATAAATAAATAAATTTTTAAAAATCAGCAGAACTGAGGGTCACCTGGGTATCTCAGTGAGTTAAACATTTGACTCTTTTTTTTTTAATAGTAGTTTATTTTCAAATTGGTTTCCATAGAACACCCAGTGCTCCTCCCCACAAGTGCCCCCCTCCATGACCATCACTCCCTTCTTCCCTCCCCCTCCCCTTCAACACTAAGTTCATTTTCAGTATTCAATGGTCTTTCATGATTTGTGTCCCCCTCTCTCCCCAACTCTCTTTCCTTCTTCCCCTCCCTATGGTCCTCCATTAGGTTTTTCCTGTTAGACCTATGAATGCAAACATATGGTATCTGTCCTTCTCTGCCTGACTTACTTCACTTAGCATGACACCCTTGAGGTCCATCCACTTTGCTACAAATAGCCAAATCATGGAAAGAGCCTAAATGTCCATCACCTGATGAATGGATAAAGAAGATGTGGTATATATACACAATGGAGTACTACATGGCAATGAGAAAGAATGAAATCTGGCCATTTGAAGCATTTGACTCTTGATTTCAGCTCAGGTCATGATCTCTCTACATCAGATTCTCTCTATGTCAGGCTATTTCTATGCTAATAGTGCAGAGTCTGCTTGGCTCGCTCTCTCTCTCTCTCTCTCTCTCTCTCCATCCCCTGTTCATGCTCTCTCTCAAAATAAATAAACTTAAAAAAAAAAGAACTGAGCCCATCCAAGAGCCCCCACCTGTTGAAAGACACTTACTTGTGAGCACAGATAAATCTAAAAGAGCTGACATGAAAGTTACCTCAAATATAATCAGCATGTATACCCCAGCAAGGATGACCACAGCAATGATCACTTGTGCTTCTATGCTTACACGGAGGTACTGATGAGCCATCATAAGAGGAAGAGCCTGGGTCTGCTGGAGGGAGGCTCGAATGCTGATAGAGACAGTATCTCTGTAGAATGAAGCAAAGATATTAACACTGGTAAGGGAAACCAGACCCTATGTCAACAATTAGTGCTTGTTTCTTTGCTGTCTTTCCCAAAACAAGGTATCCATGGCCATAAAAAAAAGCCCAAATTGATCTCAGAGTGCTTTAGTCCAATGCCTGACCTGGTAGACAAGGTGCTCGGAGAGCATATGAGTAGTGTGAGATGCAGACACAGCATCCCTGTGGTCAGATCCATCTAATGTAGGCCCTTCAGCCCCCATCTGGCTGTGTCTGCCTCATGGCAGGTGCCACTCCAACAATTAACAAGGAGCAAGGGCTTTCACATTGATTCTAGCCCTTTAATTTTCTCTTTCTCTTCATCACACACTGACTGCTTTACCTGCTAACAAATATCAAAGTCAACCATTCTCACATGTGAGTGATTTGGAAAAGGGCCAAACATAACCTGAGAACATATAGACAGCTTGTCACAGATGATGGAGAAAAGTACCTGGAACAAGAAGCATCCATGTAATTAACAGTATGTGACATGGTGAAACTAAAGCATTTTTCTAAAAGTTCGGTCAGTAACTGTTGTGATGATCTCATGTCATGATCTCATGGTTTGTGAGTTCGAGCCTTTAGTCAGGCTCCGCACTGACAGTGTAGAGCCTATTTGGGATGCTTTCTCTCCCTCTCTCTCTGCCCCTTGTTCTCTCTCAAACTGCATCCTCCCAAAATTCACTATATCATAATGTGACTATATTTGGAGACAGTCTTTATAGGGGTGATTAAGTTAATATGAAATCACTAGTGTGGTCCCTAATCCCATATGACTGGTGTCCTTATAAGAAAGGATTAAGACAATCACACACACAGAAAAGACCATGTGAAAACACCGGGACTAGAAGGCATCTGCAAGCCAAGGAGAGAGGCTTCTGAAAAGACAAACCCTGCTGAACGCTTGAGGAAATACATTTCTACTTTTTAAGTTATGCAGTCTGCGATATTTGCTATGACAGGCCTAGCAAACTCCTAAAGATATAATATGGAGTGGCATTTAAAGAAAAAGAGAAAGAATCCTAAAATTTCCTGGAATTCCCCATTTAGAGCTTCATAATACTAATGAAACTAAAGCATCAACTATAAAATACCATTTGCTTCAAAATGGACCCTGAAATCAAACCTCATTTCTGACACTTGTGGTTATGATGCCCTCCTACATCCCTCATGTCCACAGTCTCCCCACTTTGAGCATCCATTTCTAGCCACAAAACTGATCTGGCTATTTGTGCCAAAAATTGAAGTCCAACAGGTCAAAATTTTTAAGTGAACATGTCTCAGAAGACCTACCCCCAAGAACTTTGATCACCTGAGACCCACCTGCTCAGTATCTCAAAGGTCCTGCTCACCACCAAGTGCTCACTTCTTCTTGGATTTAAAAATACTGTCCAATTCTGAGTGACCTGTAAAAATTAAAATGTAATATCACAGTAAGGCTTTGAACCAGCACCTGGGATTCACCGCTATTCAGTGCAGGTGTTTGTTTAGAATCAGGAGAAAAAGAGGAAAGCAAGGACTTTATACACAACTCCCACATCTCTGATACTAGAGCATATCCAAGTTGTATGGAACTGGAAATTTATACAACATGGAGGGCTTTTAGAGAAAAAGAATATAGAAGTACACATACAGAATTAGTATATAAGATACAAAGGTATAGATGGCCATATGATTTACTATGAGAAAAAGAAATCACTGCACTTTATGAGAGACTTGGAATCTTCTGAACCCTGAGGCAACTCATGCAAAATGCTTACTTACAACTGCTTCCTGCTCGCAAACTAAAGGCAGAAAAGTCTCAACACCCATGTCACAGGAACCCATGAGAGGCAGGATCCAAGGATGAAGCTTCCTTTGCTGTGGGAAAATCCACACCACATGTTCCTGTCCTGAGCAGGATAGTGAAGAAACCAGATGAGGGGACCAGATATGAGCAGAGAGTGGGGGCTGGCTGGGGCAGCTGAGGGACTAGGGAAACTTCAATGGGAGGACAGGAGCCTTGCTGCCCACAAACCATAAAGTAAATGAAAATAGGAACTCTGAAATTAGTCATAGCATGAATGAGAGTTCATAAGTTCTCTTAAAAAACTTCAGTATTTGGAAAGAGTGTGTCATCAGCTTTGCGCAGTGGCAGTATCGTAGCCAATGAGGTTTATCCGAGGTGCGATTATTGCTAATTGGAAAGAGTGTATCAGAAAAAGCCTAGTAGTAAAAGACATTTGTGTTCCTCATGTTTCTGAGCCGGATTTCTGTGTGGGCACTGGAGCAGAGAAGCTCAGTACAGCCCTTTGGGCAGGAAGCTATGTCAGCAGGCTGCAAAGGGTCACATATTCTTCCACACAAGACCTACAGACAGAGTAGGCAGATGTGTTCCCACCCCATCTTTACTGAGTAGCCCTTGCCAGCAGGCTGTGTACTACACACAAGGAAGCCAAGTTTACATCCTAAGACCACCACCAAGGCAACCCCTTGGTGCTTCATAGACCATTGTCCATGAAATTGCAGCGTCATTCATAATGAGGCCTTTGCTCTGTGGACCCTGCTTTACATGGCAGGAAAATAAGAGAGTGTAGAAATCCATCAGATGCTCCATTTTGGAGGACACAGCATTGTGCATCAGCAGGGTTTCCTTCTCTTGATTTAATAGGGAAAACCCATGAACTTCATACACAAGTCACCATGAGAATCCCAGGGAGTCATCAGAACTTGAGGGTATAGGTCAAGATGCATAGAGAGGGGCCAGGCCTTGTCTGGTTATGGGCCATGGTGACAACACCACTACTGGGCCTCCTTGCCTTCAAGGATGAAAACTAAAGGTGGTCTATGACACACTAAGTACAAGAGCCTATCACTTTAGAAACAGAAGGTTTAGGAAATCATGCAAGTCTTAATCACCTAATTAAGTGTTCACAAACCCAAAGGAACTGTGGTGTATCTTCTATAACATGAGGTAAGGCCCAAGTTTAATTGTGATTTAACAACAGAAAACTACTTTCAAATATATAATATCTCCCTGAATTTCCCAGTAAAGTCATCTGAATTAAAAAAAAAAAAAGAAAAGAAACCTCACAAGCCTGATTTTACTGAAATTGCAAGAGTTTTATAATTGTCTTAGACAAAAGGAGAGAAGAGAATTTCAAAGACGAAGGAAAAAACAGGACTTGCCTAAGAATGGTGTCATTGCCATATGGCTTCCCATCAAATCCATTCAAAAGGAAGTCAGTTTATTAAGACATGAAGTGAGGTTTTTACAATTCCTTTTAAGTAAATTTTAAGTGTAACCTGCTGTGGCCGCCGCCGCCTGGAGCCCGAAACATCAGCTTGGGTCACCTCCACCACGACATGTTCTTCTCTCCCAGTATGACTTGGGCCACTGGTCACCAGGGCCCCTGCCAGGTCCACCTGGAGCAGTGTGGAATCTGCACGGCTGGTGAGGTTTGAAGCTGAGGCAAAGTCAAGGTGAACCACAAAGCAAGGGAGAGAGACCTAAAATGCCCCCACACACCCAGTCAGTGAGCAGCCTCCTCAGGAGGTGTATACAGAAATGCATATTCAGGCCATTTCCTCCAACTGTACTGCAGCCATTTACCACTCCTTATTTCTTCAGCACCTTGTTCCTGACAGATGCATTGGTTTTGCAACATCTGATTGTGTGTGTGTTTCAAATCCTCTGGTTTAACCTCTAAGTGGCAGTGCTTCCCCATCCTACCAATATCTCTTCTTCTACTTTTGCAGCGAACATGGAACACCTGTCTAAGTTTCTGGACCCACAGTGAGCTAGTAGACAGGATGGCTGCATGACTGAACAATACACTGATGCCCAAATCCTCAGGTGCCAGGTCTCTATTTGTAGAATGAGAAATCAGAAAGAGAACTGAAAATAAGAATTTTGAAGTCATCTCAATAAGTGAGAAAAGATAAATTACTTTAAAGTGTGTGAAGGGGTCTTGATCAGGGAAGAATTATCAGAAAAAGAGGCTTTTCCCCCACACAAAATATAATTCCCATGGAACTTACTCCTCACTGCAGGCTTGCCCTTTTGCACTTTCCTCCTGCATTTGGGTGTTGCACAAACACAGGCACCTTCTCTACTCAGCCCTTCTCTACTCTGGACCTCTGCTGCAAGGTCCTGGAAGATATGACATGGATTCTACAAAGAGACTGGCCTAGTCATTTTGATCCAGAAAGGAATGTTGTTATAGGTGGAAAATGTAATCTATGTTTTGTATGAGGTCTCAACAGTCTTAGCAGCCATTCACTGGTTGTAGGAGCATTCAGAAGACAATTCCTTTACTCTTCCTTAAAACCCTAAAAGAAACAGTTGGTTTGTGGAACAGACTTAGGGAAAGGCATAACTTCACTGTTTCCATAGTACATACATGATTTGCATTGAGTGTTGAGTGCCGGTGAATGGTTAAACCTTTTTCATTATCTATTTCCTCCAGCAAAATATACTAGTTTTTTTTTAATTATTATACACACACTTCCTGGTAAAGAAAGTGTTTTATCAGCACTGTTGTCTCTAAGAGAGGCCAAAATATGCAGCTGTCCCCAGCACTTGGCTGAAAAGCCTCTCCACCTCTCCACATACCTATGCTGCTACTTGGGTTCCGTCAAGGACAAATGGAAAACTAAGTCACACATGATGCAAGATGTACCAAGAAAAGGCCCAAAGAGACACTGCTGCTTCTGCCACACCAAAGTTACTCCTGTCCTTGTCTTTCCCCAGGACAAACACAAGATACAGGGTGGGAAGAAATATTTCAGTTCAGAAAGGATTCTAGAGACCTTGAAGAAACCCAGGAAGTGGAACAGCACTACCTAGAGGCTAATATTGGAAACGCAGTGGCTTCTCCCTCAGATATAATGTTTGTGGAACATCTATTGCATACTAAGAAATAAGTGAATAAAAACCTGCGGGTGGAGGGGATTTCATGACCTCTGGGAGACAGCGATATAACAACCACAACCATGTAATTAACTAACCACATGGAGTGCACACAAAATCACATAGACACAGGACCACATGTACTTCCACCCTTCCTTTTCTCTGTCTTTCTACATGCCCACCATGCAGTTGGGATTCAAAGGCCACTAAGATGCTCTGGTGTCAGCTGTTACTTCCAGATCCCAGAAAACAGGAACCTCTAATCGTGCCTCACCCTGCAGGCAGCTACGATCCTTGCCTTGCACCCATGTTGAACTATCTGCCATTCTCTTAGCATATAGTACCCTGCCTTTGCTTCAAATGCCTTCTCCAAATCTGAATAACTTCTACCATCTCACTCAAGCTCTCCTCTCCTAAAATCTTTGCTTGTCATCTATGACTCCTGTGGATCCTCTGTAGATTGGACTCATACCATATCGTAGTTTGTTTTATATTTCTCTGCCCAACTGGTCTCACTCTTCAAGAGAAGTAACTATATCTTATTCATTTCTCTACTTCTGTGGTTCTTACCACATTAGATTCCCCAACAAATATTTATCTTACTAATATTTATTTTACTAATATTTATTAGTAAATACATTTTTATTAATAAATATTTATTAGTAAAATAAATATTTGTTTATAGTCTCATCCTTGAAATCCTCCAAACCTAGACCAGAGTCCTCGCCAGGTGGGGCATGGAGAAATTAGAGAGAAATTACATCCTTCCTCTGACTGCATCAAAAAAGTCTCCTGCCATCAGGGGGAGGCAAGAGGGTAGAGAAGTAGGGAGCTCTGTACTTTTCACTGGCCCGCATCTATCAAACTAAGAAGGACTGAAGCATACTCTATCTGTAAGAGTCTGGGAGGAAAAGAGACAGAGACCACTAAGAAGACAGCCTCATAGGTGCATAAGTGTGAACTGCAGAAGATAAAACAGGCCGGAACCCGGAGGCTCGGAGGGAAAGAAGCCCGGTCCACAGAGAGCCTTGGAGAGCTGCTGAGAGATGGGGAAAGAGGCAGAGAGCCACAGGGAGCCACAGAGAGACAAGGGGAAGAGAAAGAGAGGCTTAAAATGCTCATAGAGCAGTCTCTGGAGAAGAGAAAAACCTCAGCCCAGGATGGAGAGGGATCCTTTCATCCCATCTATAACCCCAGGGTGCACAGAGATCCTTTCTTTCTAGCTATGATGCCCCTATCCCAGGCAGCGCCAGGAGATACTGGTCCCCTACTCTCCCTACTCGATTCATGACTGGGAAGCCAGCCACCTGCCTGCGGAAGTACATTTCAGGCAGTATCATTAAAATGCGTGGACTAGGATCTGAAAAATGGGCAGGGCTTGGGAAATACAACTTGGCCCACCCAAAAGAGTAGGTTACAATGCTTGGTTCGAAAAGGGACTGGGGTATAACCATTCTTCTCCCCTCAACCACCAAGGTGGGACTTGGGGATCAGCCCACAGGACCTGAGTGGAGGGGAGACCTGCATGCTCCAAACCACAAACCACGCCCATCCATGATGGAGAGCAGCCTTTTTTGTTGTTGTTGTTGTTACCGAAGCCTGGGACCAGACCAACATTGATGCATTGCCTGATTAGATCAAGTCTTGCTATTCAGATATATTTTCCCCTATCTCATTCTTATTTCTCACCTCCACTTGATTGAGCATGCAGGAGATTGGTTTGCTTAACCAACCTTACTTAATCTATTCCTTTGATGCTACCTTTATTTCTCTATCTCTTTCTGTAATAATCAGACTATATAGTTTATTTGGGTAACATTATCTTCATTTGTTTCTCTTCACCTCCTACCATATTCTTATCTTTCTCTCTCTGAATTATGCCTTTTAGTCTCTCTGCCTGGTCAATGTTCAATATTACTTCCTCCAAAACCATGTTACTTCTCTCTTTGTATATGCTTTTCCAACAGCACTGCCTCCAACCCACTCTATATTTGTAGCTGAAATTTCTGGCTTTATGCTTTTGACTGTCCTTAGCCTTTTGTTGTTTTTGTCCCCCCACCTTTGATTTTATCTTTTCTTTTCCCTTCTTTTCTTTTCTTTTCTTTCCTTTTTGTTCCTCTTTTGGTTTGCTTGTTTGCTTGATTTGTCTGTGCGTTTGTGTGCTTTTGTTCCCTGTGTGTTTGTCTGTCTGTTTTCTTTTTCAGGGCTACTGCAAGAAACAAGCCAAAGTACCATTGACAGAGAGTCCCAAATATCACTGAGTAGGGAAATAAAATAATCAAAGGCACAACAAGAGAAACCAAGAGACAGCATTAAAAGAACACTTACTGAACAAACAGACCCTGAACAATCAATGAGCCTCCTTTAATATAGCAATACACACAGATGCAGAGTGCATAACAAGCTTTTAACACTGACAAGAGACAGAAAGCTAGCCAAAATGATGAAATGGAAGAACTCCCCTCTAAATAAATTTGAGAAAGAAATCACAGCTACAGAATTGCTCAAAACAATATAAGCAACATAACAGAGCAAGAATTTAGAACAATTGTCATAAAATTAATCACCAGGCTTGAAAAAAGCATGGAAGATAATCAAGAAGCTATTGATACAAAGACTAGGGACCTTCAAAATAGCTGTGATGAGTTTTAAAATGCTACACATGAGGTGGATAATATAATGGAGGCAGCCACTGCACGGATTGAAGTGGCAAATTAGAGGAAAATAGGCAAATTAGAAGACACAGTGATAGAAAAAGAGGAAGCTGAGAAAGAGAGAAATTGATCCAGGAGAACAAAAGGAGATTTGAGAACTGAATGATACAGTCAAATGGAACAATATCCGTATCATAGGAATTCCTGAAGAAGAAGAAAGAGAAAAAGGTCCTGAAGGGAAGCTTGATCAAATTATTGTGGAAAACTTTCCCAATCTGGGGAAGGAAAGAGATATTGAAATCTAAGAGACACAGAGAATTCCTCTCAGACATAACTTGAATCAACTCTCAACATGACATATCATAGTAAAACTGACAAAATATAAGGACAAAGAGAGAATTCTGAAAGCAGCTAGGGATAAACGGACCTTAACACACAAAGGAAAACCTTTCAGAGTGGTTACAGACCTATCTAATGAAACTTGGAAGGACAGAAAGGAATGGCAGGAAATCTTCAAAGTGATGAAAAGAAAAAATATGCAGCCAAAAATCTTTTATCCAGCAAGCCTGTCATGAGGAATAGAAAGAGAGATAAAGGTTTCCCAAAACACACAAAAATTGAGAGAAGTCATGACCACCAAACCAGGCCTACAAGAAATCCTAAGAGGCACTCTATGAGGGAAATGTTGCAAGGAATACAATGAACCAGAGACACCACTACAAGAATGAACCCGACAGAAAACACAATGACTCTAAACCCATATTTTTCAATAATAACACTGAATGTAAAGACACTAAATCCTCCTTTGAAACTACATAGGGTAGCAGAGTGGATTAAAAAAAAAAAAAAAACAGGAGGGGCCCAAGATGGCAGAGAGGAAGGGAGCTTGGTAAACTCCGTCCACCCCATCTATCGAACTGAGAAGGATATTACTCTCATCGGCGAGAGCAGAAGGAGAAAATACGGACTCCAGAAAGAATAGAACCTCAAGGATACCTGAGTGAGTGTGGGCGAATGGGGGAGATTTGAAAACGGGCCAGCCCAGGATGGGCAG
>NC_043708.1:114156248-114177762 GCF_006229205.1 Suricata suricatta | reverse complement strand
ACTTTCCTACGAAGGGCCATATGTCATTCCCTCTCATTGCCATGTAGTACTCCATCGTGAATATATACCACATCTTCTTGATCCATTCATCAGGTGATGGACATTTAGGCTCCTTCCATGTTTTGGCTATTGTTGACATTGCTGCTATGAACATTGGGGTACATGTGCTCCTATGCATCAGCATTTCTGTCTCTCTTGGTGGTGGTGATGGTGGAGGGCACTTAAGGGGAAGAGCACTGGGTGTTGTATGGAAAATAATTTGACAATAAAATATTATGGAGAAAAAAAAGGTAATAATCAGAAATACTTGAACTGGACTTAGCTGCCTCCTCTTTTCCCTCCTCCACCACCACTCTCCTCCACCACCACTCTCCCCTTCTACTTGCTTCCTCTTCCTCCCCACTCCTTTCTACTCCTTGCCCTCTTCTCCTCCCCTAATTGCTTTCCAAGATGCCTCCTCCCCCAGGATGCACAATTAACCCTACTGTTCAAAGTAATACTAGAGCTTTAGGGGACTTCATGGTTCAATATCTTAATCCCAATGTCCACTCTAGAAGAGTCTGGGCTCTGGACTTCCAGTTTCAGTTGGGATACATAGAGAGCTAGAAACACACACTCTTACTCTTATTCTCACAACCAGAAAACAGGGAAAAAATGTTAAGTTAATGACTTATTCTGTCAATAATAGGACTGCATCACAAACACTTAACTTAAAATCTAGAGTAAGACAGGTGACTACAGGGAGGAACAGGACCAAGCATTGCTTCCCTGAGACAGGTGCCACCACCACATACAGAAGCAGGCAAGATTAAATCAGAAAATATTTAAATATCTCAAGGTCATATATGGGCTAGCATGAAAATAAAGAGGGCCTGGGAGTCACAAAATAGGGGTGTTAGCATCTTCTTATAGGGTTTTGCTCAAGGAACTCTAGCAGGTGCTCACAGGGAAGATGGAGAGATTGAGGAGACTCATGAAGAAGCCTTAATTTCATGGGGAAGCACATCAAATCTGGTAGCCTAAGGGCACCCCAGCAACTGGGAATGGTGGGTAAGAAGAAAAAGTAGCCGTACTCTTGTCAGAGGAGTAGGAACTTTGCATAGTCTAGCAGACAGCTGGAGAGAAGCCAAACAATTCCAAGTGTCTGGGATACTAGATGTTACCATGCAACAACACACTGCAACATAGCCAATCTCTGACTGGATTTACACAGACCCCCAACTAAATCCCACAGTGCTATGTACTGAATGCTATGTCCCACCTGCCTAATTCATATATTGAAGTACTGACTTCCAGTGTAACTATATCTAGAGATGAGGCCTCAAAGGAAGTAACTGAGGTTCAATGAAGTCATAGGGTGGGGGCCTGATCTGAAAGGATTGTGTCCTTATAAGAACAGCTACCAGAGAATGCTCTTTCCCTAGACACACACACACACACACACACACACTGAGGAAAGGCCCTGTGAGGACATAGCAGAAAGGCAGTCACCTTCCATTCAGAAAGAGAGGCCTCACCAGAAATCAAATTGGCCAGCACTTTGACTTTGGACATTCAGCCTCCAGAACTATGAGTAATAAATTCTGTTGCCCCCAGACTGTGGTATTTTGCTAGGGCAGTCTAAGTTGACTAACACACTCAAAATCTACTATCCTATATAACACAACTCACTTTTAGGCTATGAGGCCTACAAAAACGCAAAAGAAAACATAGTATGAAAAACTAAGCAGTCATCAAGCCCAGATGACACAGCCAAAGAAAAGAACCAATGAACTTAAAGATAGGACAGTAGAGGGGACCTGGGTGGCCCATTCAGTTAAATGTCTGACTCCCGATTTTGGCTCAGGTCATGATCTCACAGTCCTGAGATTGAGCCCTGTGTTGGGATCCACACTGAATGTGAAGCCTGCTTCTCCCTCTGCCCCTCCCCTGCTCACATATTCTCTCTAAAAAAATAAAATGAAATAAAATAAAAATAGAAAGGTCCTTAGAAACCACCCAAGCTGTGTTGCAAAAGGAAATGGGGATGGGGTACAAATCAGAGTGTCCAAGAGCTATGGGGAGCCAGGCTCTAACTGGAATGTGCCAGTTGGCTGTCGTCATCCCCCCAGAAGGAACCTCACCACCAGCCATCCATCACAGTCTCACTAGTGCTTCCCTCCTCTTCTGTTCTGGCCTCATGTTTCATCGCATGTCCTGGAGTAAGGGGTGCCTGGGTGGCTCAGTTGGTTAAGCAGCAGACTCTTGATTTCAACTCAGGTCATGGTCTTGCAGTTCATGAGATTGAGCCCCACATCAGGCTCCATGCTGACAGTGAACAAAACCTGCTTCTGATTCTCTCTCCCACTCTCTCTCCCAGCCTCTCCCCAGCTCATGCTTACTCTCTCTCAAAAATAAAAAAAATAAACTTAAAAAATTTTTGTAATGTCCTGGAGGAGCAGAATACTCATGGGAAGAATGATAATCACCTATGCTGTAACCTTCAGCAACAGTTGTAATAGTTCTATGTTGTCTCTGTGAATCCCAACCATGGATAACTATCCTTTGCAGTGTACAGACTGGATACAGTAGCTTTGCAGGGGTGACACAGCCAACAACTGCCAGAATTTTCCTTGATCTGGATACAGGCTGAATAAAATCTGTAACAATCAGAAACATTTAATGATATATTTATAGCAGAAGAACAATAGGATTTAAATAATTTTGACAAAAGTTGAAAATATGGGTATGATAACTATGTTGACTGATGTATCCAACATTCACCAGCTCACTCTAAATAGTTCTTAGATATTAAAATATAAAATTCTGATTCATTATACTATTTTCCACTATAATAGATCTTGATTATTGATACTTTTGATTTTAAGGATTAACCACCAGCCACAAAATTAAATCGTCAGATGTATGTAAACATGGTTTTCCCATACTGGAGGAAAGGGAACACAACCCACATGAACACAACACATGTGATGGTTAAAGTATGTGTTTGTGGAATTTGCAGAATACCTTATACCTCATCACTGAGGTGATGATAAGATGACATGTCACAAAAGTTCAAAACAAATTCCTCAAATCACCAAAACTTCATCTCACAGAGGAAGGCTGAAGACTAGACAATGTGCTCAGGTCAAACCTCAGGAAATCAAGGGAGAATTGGCCTACCCTACCTCTTTTTTTGGAAATTCCACTTCCCCTTGCCCCCACCAGGCTTTGATAAACAGCTGGAGCTTCAGAAACACACAATTATGTGAATAGGAAGTAGAGAGGTAAACTGGTAGCCAAAAAAGTAAAATCATGAAGTTTTCAGAGTTCAATGTAATTGTTTCTTGTTTCATACATAGATTCCCTTTCTATGGGCCACTCCTCCCCTTCCTATGGGTGTTTAAAGGGTTGCAGGTATTCAGTTCAGCCAGTATTGGCTTCATGCAGCACCCTTGCTGTTCAAGATGCAACATTGCTCTCTGTATGTCACACTGAAGAGGAGACTCTTGTCATGCGCAATCCTGCACACATACACAGATCCACAATACTCATGCCCACAGATGCAGATAATGAAAACCAATTATTCACAGCCACATGTGGTCATATGCAGTCTCCAGTCATGTACCATTCAGCATGGGCCATAACCACAAGCTGCCAACATAGAAGATCCATGGCCACACACATCCTGGAGTCCACATTGCACAGTCATTAAAACACCATTCACAAATCCTATCCTTGCTCACAATCTCACACGCTGTCACAGCAGCATTCACCAACCATCCGCTGGGGTCTCCCAATAATGGTGCACACAAACTATCTTATGCTAATGCTGAAAATTGATACACTCCCAGAACTAAGATCCCAAACACAGACATGATCTCAAAATCATCACAGATCACAAATGATCCACATGTCCCACACAGGCATGTAGACACACAAACACACAGCTAGACACAGAGGACCTCACACCCACATGTACACACACACCCAGGCATACACACACACACACATACACTACAGATATGCACACCTGGGCACAAAGAATCTTACGCTCATTTGGCAAAAATTTTGAGCACCTGCAATGTGATTCCAACTAAGACTACATCAGGATACACACCACATAAATGCAGCAAGGCAGCTGACTCCTCATGTCAGAGGGCACACTCAGGTCACATCCAGAACCATGGCTCTACAGTCCTCCCTGGGAATGCATGGGCAAGTGGAATTTTAGAACCCTCCAGGAAAAGGGCAAACAGGGAGCTTCACTCCTCACAAACAAGGCAGCCCAGTTAGAAGGAAGCCTAGAGCACCATCTCATAGGGACACAAAACATTCTTGTAGCCACCCATGGTTCTGGACATGTCCCAACACAAATACTTTTACTGCATGTGGTTGAAAACAGAATTGGTAAGCCACTTTTAGGTGAAAAGTTAGACCCAGGGAGCAAGCTAACTGCCTTCTACAGAGCAAAGCCAAGTCTCCAGGTCTTCTCTTGCATCACATGTGGATCACAGAAGATGATCATTGCTAAGGGGAGGCCTTTCTCACCAACCTCAGCCCACTATCCCACATGCCCTCAGTATCTTCTCCAAAGAAAGTGTGAGCCCCATACCTCAGGTGCCTTGCTACCCAGCCCATGGCACCTAGGAGGTCTGCTGACCCATCAGAGGTACTCACAGAGCACACCACCACAAAGACAAACAGGTTTGCAACCTTCAGCCACTGTATACAGCACCTGTAAGAGAAAAAGTAGGCCCCAAGTCACACCAACAGTGGTACTATTTGCATCTGTCCAGACTGCCAAACCACAGACACGTCTCTGAAGCTTTGGGTAATACCAATCTCAAATCACATTTTAGAAATTATCTCCATAACATGGTATGAAGGAAGATACTGCTGACTTGTAAATGTATGGCCTCATGAAAAGCAGCTTGGTGAAAGTTACAGAGGAGAGCAAAGTTAATGTCAAGTGCTTGCATATGTTTCTTCCTGGAGACACTAAAATTCAAATTTAGAGGCTCTTTGGTAGCATTTTTAAAGGTTGAGTTTCCTGAAAACAAGCTTTATCTGGGCTTTCAGGTTCATATTTATCAATTATATTCACTTAAGTTGTCTGGAAAGTGGGAATGTGGATTTGATCATAAAATATAAAATATAAAAACACAGACTGAGGGGCACCTGAGTGGCTTGGTCAGTTAAGTGTCTGACTCTTGATTTCAACTCAGGTTATAATCTCACAGTTTTGTGGGTTTAAGCCGCATGTCAGGCTCTGCGATACCAATGTGGAGCCTGCTGGGGATACTCTCTCCTCTCTCTTTGCCCCTCCTTGACTTGTGCTATCTCTGCCTCTCTCAAAATAAATAAATAAATGTTAAAAAACAACAACAACAACACTAAGACATAACCAAACAATTCATAAAGGGAATTGCAGTCCTGTTACTGGTTGTACTAACAGAGCTTGTAAAGAATTTCTTCAGAGATAATTTCACAATCAGGCCATGGTCTTGGCCCCCTCTAAGGTCTCCTGACAGTGTCCTGGCCCAATCGCTATTATATATCTTTCTTACCTGTGGTTCTCAGAGCCTAGATGAACCTGAGTCTCCCCAACTCTTTGCAGTCCTTCCAGTCCCACCTCTATTCATATCAGATCCCCAGGTCCACTGGATCCTATCTTCTAATGACGCTATCACTGCCCAGCCCTGAGGTGTACTCTTCCACTGGCTGGTCCTCAAGAATAGGCTCTGGGGTGTTTGTACTCTGTCCCTGTATATGGAAGGGTGCTGGTACATAACCTGTGCTTGCCACGTGTTTGTAGAATGCAGAAAGTCTATGGTGGGATCTTCTCAACACTTTTCTGATCTTCTCAAAATGGTAAAGTCTTGTTCTGCATTCTCTTAGATTTAGTGAATTTAATGAATAATCATTTCACATTCCCAAATTATGACTCAACAACTCCTTTTTAAATGGATATCAAAGATGGAGCTATCATAATCCCAGATTCAAAGATATAACTACAAAGCTATAATAATCAAAACAGCATGGTACTGGTACAAAAACAGACACAAAAATCTTTGGAACAGAATGGAATCTCCAGAAATAAACCCACACTTACATGGTCAACTAATCTGTGACAAAGAAGTAAGAATATACAATAGGGATAAGACAGTCTTTTCAATAAATGGTACTGGGAAAACTGGACAACTACATGGAAAAGAATGAAACTTGACTACTCTCTGACACTATATACAAAAATAAGCTCAAAATGGATCAAGGATCTTAATGGGAAACCAGAAACCCTAAGACTCCTAGAAGATAATATAACCAGTTAGTTCTTTGACATTGGACATAGCAATGCTTTCTAGATGTGTCTCCTAAGGCAAATGAAACAGTAGCAAACATAAACTTCTGGGACTACATCAAACTAAAAAGCTTCTGTACAGTGAAGGAAACCACCAACAAAACAAAAAGCAATACTGAAAGGGGGGGAAAAACCTTAACAAATGATTTCTCTGATAAGAGGTTAATATTCAAAATATAGGAGGAACTTATATAACTTAACATGCACACACACACACACAGAGACACACACACACGCACACGCACATACATCCAATTAAAAAATGGACAGAGGATCCAAATAGTTGTTTCTCCAAAGAAGACATAAAGATGGCCAACATACATATGAAAGGATGCTCAATATCACTAATCATCAAGGAATGCAAATCAAATCCTCACTGAGATATCACTTTACACTTTCAGAATGGCAAAAATCAGAAAGACAAGAAATAAGAAGTGTTGGTAAAGATGTGGAGAAAAATGAACCTCGTGCACTATTGGTGAAAATGTAAATTGGTGCAGCCATTGTGGAAAACAGTGTGTAGATTCCTCAAAAAAAAATAGAAATACTATATGATCCAATAATTCCACTACTGGGTATTTACCCAAAGAAAACAAAAACATTAATTAAAAAGATATATGCACCCTTATGTTTATTATAGCATTGTACAATAGCCAAGATATGAAAGCAGCCCAAGTGTCCTTCAGTAGATGGACAGATGAAGAATATGTGGTTTATGTGTATTTGTATTTATATTTATATTTACATAGAATAGAATATTACTCAGCCATAAAAAAATAAGATCTCGCCATCAGTGACAACATGAATGGACCTAGATGATATTATGCTAAGTGAAATGAGTCAAACAGAGAAAGACAAATACCATTTGGTTTCACTCATATATGAAATCTAAAAACAAAACAAATGAATAAACAAAAACCAGTCTCAGACCTATAAATACAGATGGTTGCCAGAGGGTAAGGAGGAAGAGGGATGGGCAAAGGGGGTGAAGGGAGTAGAAGATACAATATTCCAGTTATAGAATGAACAAAACAGAAGAATAAAAAGTACAGCACAGGGAATATAGTCAGTGGTATTTTAAGAGTGTTGCATGGTGACAGATGGTAGCTACACTTATGGTGAGGGTCAGATGACATAGACAGTTGCTGAAACACTGGGTTGTAAATCAGAAATTAATGTAACATTGTATGTCAACTATTCTCAAATTAAAAAACAGTAATAAATAAATGAGAATCGAAATGATACCTCTTTGTTAAAGAAAGAGGCATTAATTTACTCTAAATACAATTTTTTCTAAAAAACTGACATATACAGCAGAGCTGACAATCTGAAATAAATTTTACAAGTTTCTTTAATGATCATACATGGTACTTTTTAGACCTGTTAAAAAGAATGGCACTAATATTTTTAGTTCAGTGGCAAGCTCAATGCAACTATTCCATGAATCCTAGAACATAGAGCAACTATAGAATGTAAAGTTTAATTTTTCCATGTTGCAGGACAGTTGAAGAACCTGGCATCTTCTGGAGCTGTGAACCAATCAGTTGAGGAAGGATGTTAACAATCACAGGATTTACCATCCTGGTAGCCCATGGGGCCATATCCTTATTCACACACTTTCACACAATTCACATAATTTCATAGCAGATTCTATGGCCAAATGTTTGTCATATCTATACAGATAGCTGAGACTAGTCCTCATGAAAAAGTAATACATGTCTGGGGAGCATGCTGGGAAGTGACATCTCCATAGTCAAGCACAGGTGGGAGATGTGGGGTCACATCACTGCCTGCCCACTTCAGCTTACAAGTTGCATGATCCTGGGCAAAATCCTTAACCTCTCTTAAGTTCCTTCCTTCACCTACCTCTCAAGATTGCTAGAAGGATCAATAGAACAATTAAGAGAGAGCCTCTCTGGGAACAGACAGGTACACTTTGGGCATATAGACAGATACACTTCTAATCAGCCCTTCAAATAGCTTCAGAAAGTACAGTTCCCCTAAGGTAGACAAATAATAACACTAGTATCTGATAGCTACATATTGTCTTCTTACCTATCAATGTGCTTTCCCACAGACCTTTTTAGCAGAAGCCCACACAAGGCCAAATAGTGAGGGAGAGATGAAAAGCAGACAGTTGCACAGAGGTGTCTGGTTCTGCTGGTCCCTCAGCTAACTGAGAGCATGTCTAGAATGAGAACCTGGTAATCTTGGTCGTTAAGCCTTATTCTGTCCTTGGAGATGCTACTTTCAAACATGTTGCTCTCAACAGAAACTTTACTTTAAATAAATATACCTATGGAAGCCCAGCAGACAAGGCAGGGAGAGTAAAGGTGCTCCAGCAATGGCTGGACAGCTTGCATGGTCCAATACAATGCCCTCAGCTCTACCTCACACATGCACGCCTAAGACCTCCTACACATGCACAAGCAAAGCCTTTCCACCACTACTACCACAAACTCCTTTCCTCACACATGCAAAGTCTCAGGCTCCCAGATCACACCACCCCAACAACAGTTTCCTGAAGAATGCGCCCAACCTTTTAATAACATGCTTTATCCCTAACTTCAAGGGATCATATCAGCTTCTAAAACACTATGAGGACTGCTGAAGTGAACTGATTCCATCTGCAAATCTCATGGTCATGAAGACCTCTGAAACACAAACAGGAAGGAGTGTAGGATGTTAGTCATTTAGATTTGTAATCGGTCTTTCTTATAGCCTCACAGATCCATACTAATTAGCAGTGTCACTTTACATTTCTTCCAGAGCCTGGAGAAAGATAAGTAATCTTCCAGAATAAGTGCAGCCTGGCCAAATGTGAAAACCCTTTCTCTTCATCTTCATTCTGTTACTTGGGAAGGATGTAGTGAGGGTGAGACACCCCCCACCACAGCCCAGTCCCAGACAAGTGGGATGCTCTGTACAACCATTACCTTGTGCCAGTGCCAGTACTAGCCCTCCAAGTCTCCTTACCTCAGCTTCGAAAGACGGGACCTGATGTGAGCACTGTCCAGAAACTCCCCTTTCTCATGGAAGGCAGATCCAGAGGAGCCAGCCAAGTCTTTGCTCAGCAGGGATCCTCCCTCCCAGTCAGCTGAGCTGTTCCCCCATGATTCTTCAGCAGTGGTAAACTCTGGATGACAAATAGGCATTCCCCATGACCTGGAAAGCAAGACCTTGTGGTTATTTTCACAGAAATAGTAGCATCCTCAAAACAAGATTTCATTTCAGTGGTAAATGTGAAATGTGGAATCAATTCTAGTTTTTAAAAGGACCACAGACATTTTAGTTCTGTCAAACTAGTAGGAATGAGTCTTTCTTGATATCATAGGACACTTACCTTAAGGAAAATCATTTGGGGTCACCCAAGTCTTCAAAATGAATTGTATATTTTCAAGAAACATCAGTTTTTTTCTGAATTTGGAACTTTACAATAAAGCTATTTCAGTATTTGCTTTCTCTTTGATTGTGCTGGAATTCTCAATACCTAGTTGTTATATTGTTATACTTGTCCTGACATGGAGTAAGTGGTGTAAGCCTTTCCTCCTCTGTGTAGTTATCTTTCTGTAAAGGGCTAGAGGGAAGATGGTCTACCTGGCTTTTCCTGTACATGAGCATGAGCAGGAGTGGAGAACATTAGTGTTGGACTAGATGGGCCCAGGATGGAGCCTGTATCTAGAAGTATGATTCAAGAGGAACCACAAACTTTACTCAAAATTACATGTAGACACAGCCATTGACTTTTAGTTGAATCTTTGGGCTTCTGAACAACCTCCTCAGTACAGATGCACTTGAGTCTAGTCAGGTTGCATCAAAGCCCAGTGTTTCCGTGTATTTCCTGAAATATCATTAGATTATAATATTGACATAAAAGGCTATGAACTTAGAAACAAATGATGCCTCTCAAGCCCAGCTAGCTCTACAGGACATTGTGATTCTCTTGAACACCTCTAATTGCCTTCAAACTGGTTCACAACATGAAAAAATAGTCTTAATCATAAAAAGAACTCCAAAGATGCAAATTAGGCTGCATGAATCCAATATTTAACAATAACAAATGATTCTGACCATGTTACAAACTAATCAATACTGAAAATAAAGAGTTTGTGACTAATAAATACTCATGAGTAAGGAATAATATCTCACACACACACACACACACACACACACACACACACACACACTGGCTGGTGAACAAATACAACTGTAACCAAAATTGGAACTAAGAAGCTTATTTTAGAAGTGCCAATGGGGCACCTAATGTAGTGTTTCTAGAACAATGTTGTGCAATAGAACTTTCTGTGGTGGACAGGAGTGTTCCTTGCCTCCTTGCCCTATCAGCTATGGTAGTCACATATGTTCATTGGCCACTGGAAGTGTGTAACTGAAGAACTAAATTTTTAAATTTTATTTTATTTTAATTATTTTGACTTTGAATAACACCTTGGACAAGTGGCAACTATGCTGGTCAGTGCAGATGCAGAGCATGCTCTGACACTTGTACCATCAGCTGCACATGCCTGCTTTCAAAACCTTGAAAAAAAGGGAAACGTTGTAAGCAAACCTGACCCATGTTCTTCTCCCCTGAAGTGGTTTTTGTGTCATGAAGCCAGCTTGGCATCCCAGAGCATGCCCAGGACAAATGCCTACACATTATGCTTTTACAATGAAACATGGGTTCTAAAATAACCTTAATGGTTTATCAAGTAATTCAAAGGAAAGCATCAAGAGAATCAATGTATAAACTGTTTCAAAGTTACTTATTAGGAGAAATGGAGAAAAATTAAGTTATCTTCCTGGTTTCAGGGATTGTGCTGGACACTGGGATGTGAGATGAAGATGCAGGCTGGTAGGTATAACCATGGAACATACAGGCATGTCCTGAAGTTCAGGCATGAATGTGGTGTTTGAGAACACAGAAAAAACATTGATCCTTGAGGGAGCTGGGGGGTGCAATATTTCATAAAAGAGATGCATTTGAGTCCTTTTGAAGTTGAGTGGGACTGCCCTGGAGAGCAAGAAGGGAAGGAGGTTCCTCTAATCAAAGGGCTAAGTGGGAAATTTTTAGGGAGACACAAGTTGTCATCAGGAATCTTCTGGAGGGAGTCAGATTGTCTCTGCACTAGGAGGTGATAAATCTACATTCCTACACCCAATCTAAATGGAGTGGGTCTTTGGCAAGTAAGGCCAGAAATCCACATAGTATACAAGTACCCCCAAGGAATTCCAATTCACTCTGTAAAGTATGAAGCCCCAGAGACTTGCATACATACAGACAGGTTGCAGATGGGGCTGGAGAAAGCATGGGCAGCTCTTCAGAGGCTGGGAGGGAGGTGAATGCAAGTAACACAGCAACCTGCCTACTGATGCAGATGCATGGTGTTACAGAGCAGGAAAGGAAGGGCCCATGATAATGCCATCGAGTTTGTAATGTGAAGGGAGTCAGGGGATACTAAGAAGGTGGTTTAGGCTTCCAGAAGTTTGTCCACATAAAGAAGAAGAGATGAGCTTGGATACCTAGGCCAGGGCCCTTCATTCTAGGTGACAGCGTAAGTTATCCTCCAGATCAGCTCTGCTCAAAAATTCCAGAACCATCCTGGTTTGTCCCCAATAGGACCTTCAAACTTGTAAGAAGTGGAGTTTTCTCTTAAATCATACATTTTCAACCTCATTACTATTGGCATTTGAGTCATTATTTGTTGTGGGGATTTGTCCCATGCATTATAGGATGTTTAGCAGCATCCCTGGCCTTTACCTTTAAATGCCAGTAGTACCTCTTCCCCAACTGTGACAGAAAAAGAAATATCTCTGGACAGCATCTTCCTCATCCCCCAGTTGAGAGCCCTGGCCTGGTAAGAAAGCCTATCAGAGCTGTGTACATCATGAATGTGCATATGTACTATTTAATAATTACAGGGTTATGCTCAAGGTTATTTGGAAACTCATAAGCCACAGAATACAAATACTAGAATCATGAATATATACTACATTGAATTGACAAAGACCTGGCAGAGATTAAACAACATGTCTGGCAAAAATTCATATCTCAAGATGGATCCTAGGCAAGATGATGGAGAAGTAAGGAGCCCAATTACCTCTGCCTGCCTGCAATTATCAAACTGAGAAGAATTAAAAGCCACAGCTTTCTGATCTCCTAGGACAGAGGTGAGTGCACAGATCCCTTATTGACAACAGCTTCATGGATGCCTGAGTGAGTGGACTGGGACCAGAGACTTTGGGGGAGGGAGCACAGGCCCAAAGTGGAGCCAGGAGGGAAGGCACCCAGAAACTTAGCACGGGGCCCACAGAAAGCCATGAGTCCAGAGGTGCACAGAACCTTGGCACACACGAGATGGCCATGCAGGGAGGCAGAGAAACCAGGGGAAGAGAAGTAGAGACTGAATCACTCATAGCATAATCTCTGGAGAGGGGAGACCTCTCCTGTGACTGAGAGCCACTGGGGGCAGGGAGAGAAATCCTCCCCCTCGGCGGGCTTGTACTCCCTTGGACCCAGCAGTTGGCCGACTTTAGTGGAGCCAAGGGAAAAACAGGCTCCACAATCTCCCTATTCAATCCCGGTCAGAAAGCCGCCCACCTGCAGGAGATTATTTCAACTGTGGTGGCAACATCAAAGTGTGTGGGCTAGGACTTAGAAACCTGGTGGAACTTAGAAAACTGAAACAATTTGACCTGCCCATGGCACAAGGAGATTGGACTAGAGAGTGGCTGGCAACGCATGGCCTGAGGGGGGCTTGGGCACTGCCATTCTTTTCCACACATCCACTAAGGTGGGGCCTCAGAGAGCAGCCCCTGAGACCCTATCTACCAACACAAAGCTATGCCCATATGCGCTGGAGAGCTGCTGTGTTTTTGCTTATTATTTTTAATTGTTGTTTCTTTCTTTTCTTATTATTTTTATTAATTTTTCCCTTGTGTTCTCTATTTTATTTTCCTTTTTCCTTCTTTTCTCCCTTTCCCCCTGGAGTCAGGGAAAGACCAACATTTATGCATTGCTGTGCTCAGATCAACTCTTACCATCCAGGTATTTTTTCCTTAATCTCATCCTTATTCTGCCCCTCCACAGGTTTTGTTCTCTCAAACTGTCCTTTATCTCTGGCTGTCGCTATACCCCACCTTCTTTTTTTCCTTTCTGGTCCTCTCTTTTCTTTCCTGTTCCTTTTTTTCTTTCCCCATTTGGTTTTCTTCTTTACTTGTCCTGTCAGTGTGTTTGCATGTGTGTGTTCCCTTTGTGTTTGTCTGTCTGTTTAACTTTTCAGGGCTACCTCAAGAAACAAGCCAAAGCACACATGGAGGAAAGTCCCAAATATCGCTGAGTAGGGATATAAATTAATCAGAGGCATAACAAGAGAAACCAAGAACATCTCCTGAAAAGACAGACCCTAGATAGTCAAAGAACCTCCTTTAATAGAGAAATACTAATAGGCACACAGTGCAGAATGAGTTTTGAAGCTGACAAGAGACAGAAAGCTAAAGAAAATGATGAAATGAAATAACTCTCCTCTAAAGAAACTCCAGAAAGAAATCACAGCTACAAAACTTCTAAAAACAGACGCAATCAACATAACTGAACAAGAATTTAGAATGATTGTCATAAAATTAATTGCTGGGCTTGAAAAAAGCATAGAAGCCATCAGAGAAGATATTGATACAAAGATTAGGAACCTTCAAAATAGCTGTGATGAGTTAAAATAAAACAGGCTACAAATGAGGTGAATAATAAAATGGAGGCTGCCACTACATGGATTGAAGAAGCAGAGAGGAGAATAGGTGAATTACAAGACACGGTTATAGGAAAAGAGGAAGCCAAAAAAAAAAAAGAGAGAGAGAGAGAGAGAGAAATTGATACAGGAGCACAAAAGGAGATTTAGAGACCTGACTGATACAATCAAAGGGAACAATATCTGTATCATAGGAGTTCCTGAAAAAGAAGACAGAGAAAGAGGTCCTGAAGCGGTGCTGGGTCAAATTATACATGAAAATTTCTCCAATCTGGGGAAAGAGAAAGACATTGAAATTCAAGAAGCATATCGAAGGGAGAGGCCAAGATGGCGGAGAGGAAGTGAGCTCTATAACTTTGTCTGCCCCATCTATTGACTGAGAAGGACATTACTCTCATCTGCAAGAGTGGAAGAAGAAAATACAGACTCCAGAAAGAAGACCACCTCAAAGATGACTGAGTGAGTGAGTGTGAACTGGGGAGATTGGAAAATGGGCCAGTCTGAGAAGGGCAGGGGAGGTGGGAGCCCTAGCCAAACACAGGGCAATCACGCAGAGTCCCTGAGAGATAAAGGGAAAAGGAAGAGAAACTGAACACGCTCATAGTAATGTCTCTAGAGAAGAGATAAAGAACGTTTAACCCTGCTCTGAGAGAAAAACTCTCACTCCATATATAACTGCTGGGTAGCCCAAATCCTGAACCCGGGTGGCACAAGGGAAAAAACAGCCTCCACACCTGTGCCATCTCAGCAGGGAGTCAGCAACCGCCCGGCGGCAGCCCTGGGGGCAGGCATGCACATTGGCCTCGGCTGCAGGAGTGGGAGCACAGACTTCATTTCCACAGTGCATCTCGCCTCCACCATTGGCCTCGTGAACCCAAATCCCAGGTGCCAACAGGGAAAAAATAGCCCCCACCCTATGTGATCCCGGCAGGAAGTTGGCGGCGGCTGAAGCGGGGGTGCAAGCTTTGGCTGAAAGAGCACACAACTCATTTCTGGCAGTGCCCGGCACCTCAGGCAGCAGCACCATGAATCCTGGTTGGCACTAAGAGAAACTGATCCCTCCCCCTACTCTATCGCGATCCGGGCTGGGGGCTGGGAGTTGGCAGTGGTGTCTGGAGGGGCATGAACATTGCCTCCTGCAGCGCACCTCGCCCCCAGGAGCAGCAGTGCAAATCCCTGCCAGTGCCTAGAGAAATTGCTCTCTCCACCTACGAGATCCTGGATAAGAAACCAGTCACCAAAGCAAGTACATCTCATCTGTGGTAGTATAAAAGTGCATGGAGTAGGATTTTGAAATGACACAGGCCTGGAAAATACAGCTTGGCTCAGCTGTGGCACAAGGAGATCAGACTCATTAGAGTGACCTGCAGCACTTAGTTCCAGATGAGCTTGGGGTGCCGCCATTCTACTCTCTGCAACCACCACGGCAGCAGGGGTTGCGGGGGGTGGGGCCTCCATGAGCAGCCAACAAGACCTACTACACAAAACCACACCTATCCGTGAGGGGGAGCTGCTGCTTTTTTTCTCTTATTTTTTTGTACTTATTTTTTATTATTATTACCTTTTTTACTTAAAAAATTTTTGTAATTTTTACTCCTTATTTTCCTTTTTCCTTTATCCCACTTTTTTTCTTCCTCTTCCCATCCAGATATATTCTCCTGGATCTCATCCTTCGCTCTCTCCTCAACTGGTTATACACTTTTAGACTGTTCATTGTCCTTTGTTGTCTCAACCCCCCTTTATTCTTTTTCCTCAATTCTTTTCTTCTCTTTCCTCTCCATTTTCTTTTCTTCCTTCCCTCCTTTTAATTTGTTTGTTTGATTTGTCTGTACGTTTGCAGGCTTCTGTTCTTTCTGTGTTTGTCTGTATGCTTTCCTTTTCAGGGCTATTCCAAGAAACAATCCAAAGTGAGCATGACAGCGAGCCCCAAATACCGCTGATTAGGGAAACAAAATAATCAAAGGCACAACAAGAGAAACTGAGAGACACCATTAAAAGAATATTTCCTGAAACAACAGCCCCTGGACAGCCAATAAGTATCCGTTAACAGAGCAATACTAATAGGTACACAGTACACAATGAGCTTTTTAAAATTGACAAGAGACAGAAAACTAGCCAAAATGACAAAACGAAGGAACTCACCAAAGAAGAGTCACAGCCAAGGACTCCTCCACATAGACCTAAACAACATCACTGGATATCCCTATGTAGGAGACACAGAAACTAGGCCAAAGTGTTTGGAACCTAGTGTTTTAAAGGAAAAATAGCAGATTTCGAGGGAGGAGCCAAGATGGCAGAGGAAGGAGCTCTGTAAACATCGTCTGCCCCACCTATCAAACTGAGAAGGACATTACTCTCATCTGCAGGAGCAGAAGGAGAAAATACAGACTCCAGAAAGAAGACAACCTCAAAGATACATGAGTGAGTGAGTGAGAACAGGGGAGATTGGAAAACGGGCCTGCCCGAGATAGGCAGGGGAGGTGGGAGCCCCAGCCCAAAATGGGGCAAGCGCACAGAGACCCAGAGACAAAGGGAAGCAACATAGAAACTGAACACGCTCATAGTACTGTCTCTGGGGAAGAGATGAAGAACGTTTAACTGTGCCTGGAGAGAGAAACTCTCACTCCATATATAACTTTTGGGTAGCCCAATTCCCGAACCCAGGTGGCACAAGGGAAAGAACAGCTTCCAGCCCTGTGCCATCTCAGCAGGGAGTCAAGTGGCCGCAGCAGCAGCCTCGCCAGGGGCGCTCACTTCAACCTTGGTTCTGGGAGTGGGAGCACGCACCTCATTTCCACTGCGCATCTCGCCCCCAGCATTGGCCACGTGAATCTTGAATCCCCAGTGACAACAGGGAAAAAATAGCCCCCACCCCTATGCAATCCTGGCAGGGAGTTGGCGGCGGTGGAGGCCTGGGCTTGCACTCAGGCTGAAGGAGCTCCCAGCTCATTTTCAGCAGCACCGGCGCCTAGCGCAATATCAGCACAAAGCCAACAGAAAATCATACCTCCCCCAACGCAATCGTGATCCCAGCTGGGGGCTGGGAATCCGCAGTTGTGTCTGTGACGGTATGCACTTGACCTCCTGCTGCACATTTTGCCTCAGGCTGCACACCTCTCCTCAGGCAGGGGCTGCTGAAATCCTGCCTGAGCCAAGTCAAACTGATCCCTCCCCCTAAGAAGCCATCCACCAAAGCAAGTACATCTCATCTGTGTAGCATAAAAGTGCATGGACTAGAACTTTGAACCGAGGTGGGCCTGGGAAATACAACTTGGCTCAACCGCAGCACAAGGAAATTGGACTCATTAGAGTGGCCTACAGTGTGTAGTTCCAGCAGAGCTTGGCATGCCACCATTCTACTCTCTGCAGACACCAAGGCGGAGCCTCTGAGAGCAGCCTCCTAGACCTACCACAACAAACCATGCCAATCCACAAGGGGGAGCTGCTGCTGGTTTTTTTTCTTCTTCTTCATTTTTTTCTTTTGTTCTTCTTTTTTTTGTACTTATTTTTTATTATATTACCTTTTTACGTAAGTTCTTTTTTAATTTTTACTCCTTATTTTCCATTCTCCTTTCTCCCTTTTTTTACCTTCCTGCAATCCAGATATATTCTCCTGTATCTCATCCTTACCTCTCTCCTCAACTGATCATACACTTTTAAACTGTCCACTTTCCATTGTTGTCTCTGACACCCTGTATTTTTTTCTTCTTCTTCACTTTTTTTGTCTCTTTCCTCTCCATTTTCTTTCTTTTCTTTACCCCTTTTAATCTGTTGGTTTGTTTGATTTGTCTGAGTGTTTGTGTGCTTCTGTTCCCTCTGGGTTTGTCTGTTTTCCTTCTTAGGACTACAAGAAACAAGCCAAAGTGTGCATAATGGCAAGTCCCAAATATTGCTGAGTAGGGAAATAAAATATTCAAAGGCACAACAAGAGAAACTGAGAGACACCATTAAGAGAATATTTCCTGAAATGACAGGACCTGGACAGGCAATAAGCCTCCTTTGACAGAGAAATATTAACAGGTGCACAGTGCACAATGGGCTTTCTAAAGCTGACAAGAGAGAGAAAACTAGCAAAAATGACAAAACGAAGGAAATCTCCCCTGAAGAACCTCCAGGAAGAAGTCACAGCCACAGAACTGCTCAAGGCAGATCTAGACAACATACCGGATCAAGAATTTAAAAAAACTTGTCATAAAATTAATCGCTGGGGTTGAAAAAAGCATCAAAGAAGCAACTGAGACAATTAGAGGGCCTATTGAAAATAGGTGTGATGGATTAAAAAGGCTATAGAAGAGGTGAACAACAAACTGGAGGCAGCCACCTCAACGATTGACGAGGCAGAGAGAAGAATAGGTGAATTAGAAGATATAGTTAGAACAAAAGAGGAAGCTGAAAAAAAGAGAGAGAAATTAATCCAGGAGCAGGAAAGGAGAATTCGAGACCTGAGTAATACAATCAAGCGGAACAACATCCGGCTCATAGGAATTCCTGAAGAGGAAGACAGAGAGAAAGGGCCGGAAGGGATACTAGACAAAATTATAACTGAGAATTTCCCAAATCTGGGAAAAGAAATAGACATTCATATTCAAGTGGCACAAAAAACTCCCTTAAGACATAATTTGAATTGGCCTTTGGCCCAACATATCATAGTGAAACTGGCATAATATGAAGATAAAGAGAGAATTCTGAAAGCAGCTAGGGAGAAAAGGGCCCTCACATACAAGGGGAAACCAATCAGAGTGGTTACAGATCTATCCAATGAAACTGGCAGGTGAAGAAGGAATGGCAGGAAATCTTCAATGTGATGAACAGAAAAAAACATGCAGCCAAGAATTCTTTATCCAGCAAGCCTGTCATTCAAAATAGAAGTAGAGATAAAAGTGTTCCCAAATATACAAAAATTGAAAGAATTCATCACCACCAAACCAGCCAGCCCTCAGGAAATCCTAAGAGGGACTCTATGAGGGAAATGTTGCAAAGAATACAAGGTGCCAGAGACACCACTATAAACATGAATTCTAGGGAGAACACAATGACTCTGAACCCTCATTTTTCAATAATAACACTGAATGTAAATGGATTGAATGCTCCAACCAAATGACACGGGGAACCAGAATGGATAGAAGAACAAAACCCATCTATTTGCTATCTACAAGAGACACATTTTCGACTGGAAAACGCCTTCAGGTTGAAAGTAAAGGGATGCAGAAATATCTATCATGCGACTGGAAGCCAAAAGAAAGCTGGAGTAGCCATACTTATATCAGACAAACTGGACTTTAAAGTAAAGGCAGTAACAAGAAATGAAGAAGGATATTATATAATTACAGGATCTCTCCATCAGGAAGAGCTAACAATTATAAACATGTGTATGCCAAATTCGGGAGGGCCCAAATACATAAAACAATTAATCACAGAAAGAAACAATCTTATTGACAAAAATGTGCTAATTGCAGGGGACGTTAATACTCCACAGACAGCAATGGATAGATCAACCAGACAGTAAATCACTAAGTAAGCAATAAACTTGAATGAAACATTGGAACAGATTAACTGATAGATATATTTAGAACTCTGCATCCTGAAGATATGAAATTCACCTTCTTTTCAAGAGCACATGGCACATTCTCCAAGATAGATCACATACTGGGGCATAAAGCAGCCCTCCATAAGTATAAATGAATAGAGATCATACTATGCACACTTTCAGATCACAATGGTATGAAACTTGAAATTAACCACAGGAAAAAGTCTGGAAAACTTCCAAAAATGCGGAGGTTAAAAACCACCCTACTAAAGGATGAACGGGTTAATCAGGCAATTAGAGAAGAAATTAAAAAATATATGGAAACCAACAAAATCAAAAATACAACAATCCAAAATATCTGGGACGCAGCAAAGATAGTCCTAAGAGGAAAGTATACTGCAATCCAGGCAAATCTCAACAAACTAGAAAAAGCACAAATCAAAATTTAACAGAGCACCTACTGGAACTAGAAGGGAAGCAGCAAGAGCACCCCAAACCCAGCAGAAGAAAAGAAATAGTAAAGATCAGGGCAGAAATAAACAATATAGAATCCAAAAGAACAGTCAAGCAGATCAATGAAACCAGGAGTTGGTTCTTTGAAAAAATAAACAAAATCGATAAACCTCTAGCCAGGCTACTCAGAAAGAAATGAAAGAGCACCCAAATAGACAAAATCATGAATGAAAAAGGATCTATTACAACCAATCCATTAGAAATACAAGCAATCATCAGAGATTATTATGAAAAATTATATGCCAACAAACTGGACAACAGAAGAAATGGGCAAATTTGTGATTGCACATGCACTATCAAAATTCAAATGGGAAGAGATAGAAAGCATGAATAGACCAATAACCAGTGAAGAAATCGAATCCGTGATCAAAAATCTCCCAACGAATAAGAGCCCAGGGCCAGATGGCTTCCCAGGGGAATTCTACCAGACGTTTAAAGCAGAACTCATACCCATTCTTCTCAAACTATTCCAAAAAATAGAAATAGAAGGAAAACTTCCAAACTCATTCTACGAAGCCCGTATCACCTTGATATCCAAACCAGACAGAGACCCAGCAAAAAAAGAATCTACAGACCAATATCCTTCATGAATACAGATGCAAAAATACTCAACCAGATACTAACAAATCGAATTCAGCAGCACATAAAAGAATTATCCATCACGATCAAGTGGGACTCATTCCTGGGTTACAGGGCTGGTTCAATATTTGCAAATCCATCAGTGTGATCCATCACATTAACAAAAGAAAGGATAAAAACCATATGATCCTGTCGATAGATGCAGAAAAAGCATTTGACAATATATGGCACCCTTTCTTAATAAAAACCATTGAGAAAGTCGGAAGAGAAGGAACTTACCTAAACATTATAAAAGCACTTACGAAAAGCCCAAAGCTAATATCATCCACAATGGGGAAAAACTGAGAGCTTTCCCCCTGAGATCAGGAACACGACAGGGGTGTCCACTCTCACCACTGTGTTTAACATAGCGCTGGGTGTCCTAGCATCAGCAATCAGACAACAAAAGAAAATAAAAGGCATCAGAATTGGCAAAGAAGAAGTCAAACTTTTACTTTTTGCAGATGATATGATACTCTACATGGAAAACCCAGCAGACTCCACCAGAAGCCTTCTAGAACTGATCAATGAATTCAGTAAAGTTGCAGTGTACAAAATCAATGTACAGAAATCAGTTGCATTCCTATACACCAAAAATGAAGCAGCCGAAAGAGAAATCAAGAAACTGATCCCATTCACGATTGCACGAAAAACCATCAAATACCTAGGAGTAAACCTAAGCAAGGATGTAAAAGACCTATATGATGAAAACTATAGAAAACTTATGGAAGAGATCGAAGAAGACACCAAGAAATGGAAAACATTCCCTGTTGA
>NC_043708.1:114152427-114156148 GCF_006229205.1 Suricata suricatta | reverse complement strand
AAACCATCAAATACCTAGGAGTAAACCTAAGCAAGGATGTAAAAGACCTATATGATGAAAACTATAGAAAACTTATGGAAGAGATCGAAGAAGACACCAAGAAATGGAAAACATTCCCTGTTGATGGATTGGAAGAATAAACATTGTGAAAATGTCATTACTACCCAAAGCAATCTAAACATTCAATGCAATCCCCATCAAAATTGCACCAACGTTCTTCTCAAAGCTAGAACAAACTATCCTCAAATTCGTATGGAACCGCAAAAGACCCCGAATAGCCTATGTTATATTGAAGAAGAAAACCAAAACGGGAGGCATCACAATCCCAGACTTTAGCCTCTACTACAAAGCTGCCATCATCAAGACAGTATGGTATTGGCATAAAAACAGACACATAGACCAATGGACCTGTGCAAAATTAGACCCGCGCTGGCCAGCGGACCATGTTCAAGGCATTTGTTGCCATCGGAGATTACAACGGATACGTTGGTCTGGGTGTTAAGTGTTCCAAGGAGGTATCCACCGCCATCTGTGGGGCCATCATCCTGGCCAAGCTTTCCATCGTCCCTGTGAGGCGAGGCTACTGGGGGAACAAGATCGGCAAACCCCACACTGTACCATGCAAGGTGACAGGGCGCTGTGGCTCTGTGCTGGTGCGCCTCATCCCTGCCCCCAGAGGCACTGGCATTGTCTCAGCGCCTGTACCTAAGAAGCTACTGATGATGGCTGGTATCGACGACTGCTACACCTCAGCCCAGGGCTGCACTGCCACCCTTGGCAACTTCGCCAAGGCCACTTTTGATGCCATTTCTAAGACCTACAGCTATCTCACCCCTGACCTTTGGAAAGAGACGGTGTTCACCAAGTCTCCGTATCAGGAATTCACTGACCATCTTGTGAAGACCCACACCAGAGTCTCTGTGCAGAGGACCCAGGATCCAGCTGTGGCCACCACATAGTTTTTGTGCAAGAAAAATAAAGCAAATTAAAGCTTAAAAAAAAAAAAACCAGAGAACCCAGAACTGGGCCCACAAATGTATGGCCAATTAATTTTTGACAAAGCAGGAAAGAGTAACCGATGGAAAAAAGACTGCCTCTTTAGCAGGCAGGGCTGGAAGAACTGGAGAGCAAAATGCAGAAGAATGAAACTAGATCACTTTCTTACACCATACACAAAAATTAACTCAAAATGGCTCAAGGACATGAATGTGAGACAGGAAACCATCAAAACCCTCGAGGAGAAAGTAGGAGAGATTGTTGAATGCTGAAAATGAACTGAGGATTGAAGGTTAAGGGGGTGGGGGGGATGAAGTGGTGGTGATAAAGGAGGGCACTTGTGGGGAAGAGTTCTGGGTGTTGTATGGAAGCCAATTTGACAATAAACTATTAAAAAATATTTTAAAAAATAAAGGAAAAATAATGCTCAATTCAAAAAAAATCACCATACAAGAATTTTAATAACTGGTCATAAAATTAATCGCTGGGGTTGAAAAAAGCATCAGAGAAGCAACTGAGACAATGACTAGGAACTTTGAAAATAGGTGTGATGAGTTTTAAAAAAAGGCTTTAAATGAGGTGAATAATAAAATGGAGGTGGCAGCCTCAAGGATTGAATGCAGAGAGAAGAATAGGTGAATTAGAAGATATAGTTATAGCAAAAGAGGAAGCTGGAAAAAAAGAGAGAGAAATTGATCCAAGAGCATGAAAGGAGAATTTGAGACCTGAGTGATACAATTAAACAGAACAACATTTTTATCATAGGAATTCCTGAAGAGGAAGAAAGAGAGAAAGGTCCTCAATGGGTACTAGACCAAATTATAACTGAGAAATTCCCAGATCTGGGGAAAGAAATAGACATTCAAATTCAAAAGGCACAAAGAACCCCCTTAAGACATAATTTGAATCGACCTTCAGCACGACATATCATAGTGAAACTGGCAAAATACAAAGATAAAGAGAGAATTCTGAAAACAGCTAGGGAGAAAAGGACCCTAACATACAAAGGGAAACCTATCAGAGTGGTTACAGATCTATCCAATGAAACTTGGCCGGCCAGGAAGGAATGGCAGGAAATCTTCAATGTGATGAACAGAAAAAAACATACAGCCAAGAATTCTTTATCCAGCAAGCCTGTCATTCAAAATAGAAGGAAAGATAAAGGAGTTCCCAAATAAACAAAAATTGAGAGAATTCATCACCACCAAACCAGCCCTCAGGAAATTCTAAAAGGGACTCTATGAGGGAAATGTTGCAAAGAATTCAAGATGCCAGAGACACCACTATAAACATGAATTCTAGGGAGAACACAATGACTCTGAACCCCCATTTGCCAATAATAACACTGAATGTAAATGGACCGAATGCTCCAACCAAACAACACGGGGTAGCAGAATGGATAAAAGAACAAAACCCATCTATTTTCGGTCTACAAGAGACTCATTTTAGACCTGAAGATACCTTCAGGTTGAAAGTAAAGGGATGCAGAAATATCTATCATGCGACTGGAAGCCAAAAGAAAGCTGGAGTAGCCATACTTATATCAGACAAACTGGACTATAAATAAAGGCAGTAACAGAAGATAAAGAAGGACATTATATAATAATTACAGGATCTCTCCAACAGAAAGAGCTAACAATTATAAACATCTGTGTGCCAAATTCGGGGGCACCCAAATATTTAAAACAACTTACACAAACAGAAACAATCTTATTGATAAGAATGGGCTAATTGCAGGGTACTTTAATACTCCATTTACAACAATGGACAGGTCAACCAGACAAAAAAAAAAATCACTAAAGAAACAATGGACCTGAATGGCACACTGGAACAGATGAAATTGATATATTTAGAACTCTGCATCCTTAAGTGAGGGAATTCACTTTCTTCTCTAGTGCACATGGCACATTCTCCAAGACTGATCACATACTGGATCATAAAACAGCCCTCCATAAATACAAACAAATTGAGATTCTACCATGCACACTTTCAGATCACAATGCTAAGATATTTGAAACCAACCACAGGAAAAAGTCTGAAACACCTCCACCCTACTCGAGAATGGCTAGGTGAACCAGGCAATTAGAGAGGAAATTTAAAAATATGTGGAAACAAATGAAAGTGAAAATACAACAATCAAAACTCTCTGGGAGGCAGCAAAGGCAGTCCTAAGAGGAAAGTTTATTGCAATCCAGGCCTATTTCAACAAACTAGGAAAAGTGCAAACTCAAAGCCTAACAGAGCACATAAGGAAACTAGAAAGGAAGTGGCAAGAGCACCCCAAACCCATCAGAAAAAGAGAAATAATAAAGATCAGGCAGAAATAAACAATATAGAATCCACAAAAACAATTTAACAGATCAACAAAACCAAGAGTTGGCATTTTGAAAAAATAAACATAATTGATAAACCTCTAGATAGGCTCCTCAGAAAGAAAACAGGGTCAATAAGATGTGGTAAATATATACAATGGAGTACTATATGGCAATGAGGAAGAATGAAATATGGCCATTTGTGGGAAAGTGGATGGACCTTGAGGGTGTCATGGTAAGCGAAATAAGTCAGGCAGAGAAGGATAGATACCATATGTTTGCATTCATAGGTCTAAGAGGAGAGACCTGGCAGGGGACCATGGGGAAAGGAAGAGGGAAAGAGAACGGAGAAGAGTGAGGGACACAGATCAAGGGAGACTACTGAATACTGAAAAACGAACCATGGACTGAAG
>NC_043708.1:114150372-114152327 GCF_006229205.1 Suricata suricatta | reverse complement strand
ATGTTTGCATTCATAGGTCTAAGAGGAGAGACCTGGCAGGGGACCATGGGGAAAGGAAGAGGGAAAGAGAACGGAGAAGAGTGAGGGACACAGATCAAGGGAGACTACTGAATACTGAAAAACGAACCATGGACTGAAGGGGGAGGGGCAGGGAGGGGGTGATGGTCATGGTTGGGGGCACTTGTGGGGACAAGCACGGGGTGTTCTATGGAAACTAATTTGACAATAAACTATAAAAAATATATAAATAAATAAATAAATAAACATTTAAAATTTTTTTAAAAAAAGAAATAAAACAGGGAACATGCAAATAGACAAAACCCTGAAGAAAAATGGATCTATTACAACGGATCCCTCAGAAATACAAGCAATCACCAGAGATTACTATGAAAAACTATATGCCAACAAACTGGACAACCTAGAAGAAATGGACAAATGCCTAAACACATGTGCACTACCAAACTTGAAATGGGAAGAGATAGAAAATCTGAACAGACTCATAACCAGTGAGGAAATAAAATCAGTTATCAAAAATCTCCCAACGAATAAAAGCCCGGGGCCGGATGGATTTCCAGGGGAATTCTACCAGACATTTAAAGCAGAGTTAACCCCGATTCTTCTCAAATTATTTAAAAAATTAGAAATGGAAGGAAGATCTCCTTAGCCAGAGAGAGACTCAACAAAAAAAGAGAACTACAGGCCAATATCCTTAATGAATACACAGGCAAAAAAAAAAAAAACTCAAGAAGATATTACCTAATTGAATTTAACAGCATATTAAAAGAATTATTCATTATGATCAAGTGGGATTGATTCCTGGATTACAGGGTTGGTTCAATATTCACAATTCCATAATGTGATACATCACATTAACAAAAGAAAGAAAACATATGATCCTGTTGATAGCTGCAGAAAAAGCATTTGACAAACTACAACATCCCTTCTTAAAAACCCTCGAGAAAGTCAGGATAGAAGAAACTTACTTAAATATTATAAAAGCCATTTATGAAAAGTCCACAGCTAATATCATCCTCAATGGGGAAAAACTGAGAGCTTACCCCCTGAAATCAGGGACACGACAGGGATGTCCACTTTCACCACTGTTGTTTAACATAGTGGTGGTAGTCCTAACATCAGCAATCAGACAACAAAAGGAAATAAAAGGCATCAGAATTAGCAAAGGTGAAGTCAAACTTTCACTTTTCTCCTGTCCATGGAAAACCCCACAGATTCCCCCAGAAGCCTTCTAGGACTGATCCATGAATTCAGTAAAGTCTCAGGCTACAAAATCAATGAGAAGAAATCGGTTGCATTCTTATACACCAAAAATGAAGCAACAGAAAGAGAAATCAAGAAACGGATCCCATTCACGATTGCACAAAACATCATAAAATAGCTAAGAATAAGCCTAACCAAAGATGTAAAAGATCTGTATGCTGAAAACTATAGAAGACTTATGAAAGAAATTGAAGAAGACATGAAGAAACATAAAAACACTCCATGCTCATGGATCCAAAGAATAAACACGTTAAAATGACATTATTACCCAAAGCAATTTACACATTCATTGCAATCCCCATCAAAGGTGCACCAGCATTCTTCTCAAAGCTAGAAGAAACTATCTTAAAATTCGTATGTAATTACAAAAAATTCTGAATAGCCAAAGTAATATTGAAGAAGAAAACCAAAATGGGAGGCATCACAATCCCAGACTTTAGCCTCTACTACAAAGCTGTCATCATCAAGACAATATGATATTGAGGGAAAAAAACAGACACATAGAACAATGGAATATAATAGAGAACCCAGAACTTCACCCACAATTGTATGGCCAATTAATCTTTGACAAAGTAGATAAGAGTATCCAGTGGCAAAAAGACAACCTGTTTAACAGGTGGTGCTGGGATAACTGGACAGCAACATGCAGAAGAATGAAACCAGACCACTCTCTTACA
>NC_043708.1:114146478-114150272 GCF_006229205.1 Suricata suricatta | reverse complement strand
ATACACAAAAATAAACTCAAAATGGGTGAAGGACCTGAATGTGAGACAAAAAAGCATCAAAACCCTAGAGGAGAAAGCAGGAAATAGCATCCTTGACCTCAATCGCAGCAATTTCTTACTCGACACATCCCCAAAGGCAGGAGAATCAAGAACATAAATGAACTATTGGGACCTCATCAAGATAAAAAGCTTCTATACTACAAAGGAAACAATCAAGAAAACTAATAGGCGAACAATGGAAGGGGAAAAGATAGTTGCAAATGACATATCATATAAAGGGCTAGTATCCATAATCCACAAGGAACTCACCAATCTCCACACCTGAAAAACAAATAACCCAGGGAAGAAATGGGCAGAAGACCTGAACAGACACTTCTCCAAAGAGGACATCCAGATGGCCTACAGACACATAAAACGATGCTCAGCGTCACTCATCGTCAGGGAAATACAAATCAAAACCACACTGAGATACCACACCATGCCAGTCAGAGTGGCTAAAATGAAGAAAATATAGACTATAGATGCTGATGAGGATGTGGAGAAATGGGCACCCTCCTACACTGTTGGTGGGAATATAAACTGGTGCAGCCACTCTGGAAAACAGTATGGCTACTCCTCAAAAAACTGTCAGTGGTACTCCCCTATGACCCAGCAAAAGCACTGCTGGGGATTTAACCAAGGATACAGAAATGCTGATGCATAGGAGCACATGTACCTCATGTTCATAGCAGCGCTTTCAACAATAGCCAAATCATGGAAAGAGCCTAAATTTCCATCGCCTGATGAATGGATCAAGAAGATGTGGTATGTATACACACACACACACACACACACACACACACACACACACATACAATGGAATGCTACATGGCAATGAGAAAGAATGAAATCTGGCCATTTGTAGCAAAATGGATGGACCTGGAGGGAGTCATGCTATGTGAAATATGTCAGGCAGAGAAGGAAAAATACCATACGTTTTCACTCATAGGTCTAGCAGGGGAAACCTAGTAAGGAACCATGCGAAGGGGAAAGGGGAGGAAGAGCTGGGGAGAGGGAGTGAGGAAAATCATGAGAGACTTTTGAATGCTGTGAACAAACTGAGGGCTGAAGAGGGAGGGGGTGTTGGTCATGAAGGGGGGCACTTGTGGGGAAGAGCACTGGGTGTTATATGGAAACCAACTTGGTAATAAACTATTTAAGTTAAAAAAATTCATATCTCAGGAAGCAACTCTCCACCATATGTAACAAGAGCAATCCTCAGGGATTTCTTAATTTAGATGACGAGCAGTGGTGGGGTGAGGGGTGGTAAACTCACCGTTTCTCTTGTGAGGAACTTTTTAGCAAAGGCGTGTTTTCTGTAAAGCAGGAGTCTTTTGACCTGAAGTTGGAGAACTGAGGTAAAGAAGAGTGAGACCTGAAAGATATAGTGAAGGAAAACTATCACCAACACAAAGATAATGGAGGTGTTCACTGTTAATTAGGGGCTACATCCAAGAACATGCCTGCAATTCAGTAATAAATCTTACATATGTTATACCTGAATTGTAAGAAGTAAGAGTTTTATGAGAGACAATTAGAAACAACTTTTCTCCCCAGCATAAATCAGGTTAGAAATGCAAAGCAGAAACTCACATAGGAAACCAGATGCTGTGGGACTGATATTTTTAGGTTTACTTTAGCATTCCATACAGAAGGTATCATGGAGAAAACCATTCAGAATATGATGGGCCCTTCTATACATAAAAAATTCTACTTCCTAAAATCACAGTATTAAACATCACACATTTAAAATATCTTTATGGCTTCCCATCAAATTCCAAGAAGCAGAAGTCAGGGCCCATGAGCTCAATATGAAATGATAAAATGGCAGGGAGGGGTCTCTCAGAGATAATGCAAGCCACAAGTGAAGCAAAGCAAAGGTTCCCTCTGTATGAGACGGCCTTCCACTGTGATGACCTGTACTAGAGGAAGAGCCACCATAAACTTACCCAAATCAGGAGTTTTTGATATGGAAAGAATTGCATAGGCTTGACAGACCCCATAAGCTGCAGAAATCATTTTCATTCCTTTTAGAAATATGTCATTTTTTACACTAATACATTGTCTTTCCTAAAGGAAACCAGGCCACACAGAGCTGCTGTCGATGTCATGAAATACTCACCCAGGGAAATAATAGTACTTCATATCATAAATGCAGAGCAAAATCCATAAAAATATTCCCGTCCTCCTTCTCCCTCTCACTCAAGCACGCACCTGTGACACAGACACTAAGACTCGGTCTCGTGAAAAAGTTAGACTAAGGCCCCAAGCGGTGTCTAACAATGACAACCACTCCACGCTGAGGTCAGAAAGGAGTCTGTCTTGGGCCACCAGGGCCCCCTGAATGCCACTTCTGGGCAGCCCTGGGCACTTTTAATGGGGAACACAGATGACTGAGGACTCTGTTGCAGTGACATTAACAGCAAAGGAGCAGAGCACGGCAGAGAACAAGGTATAGAATAGATGCCCCAACTAGCAGAGAGGAGAGAAACGAATAAAAGATTAATTCCTCTTGAGGGATTTAATAATTAGTGCACTTTAGCTGTTCAAACTCACTTAAACAATTAGTTGGGCTTTTTTTTTATATATAGTTTATTATCAAGTTGGTTTCCATATAAAACCCAGTGCTCTTCCGCCAAATGCCCTCCTCCATGACCATCATCCCTCTTCCCTTTTCCCCCTTCCCCTTCAGCCCTCAGTTTGTTTTCAGTACTCAAGAGTCTCTCATGATTTTCCTCCCTCCCTCTCCCTAACTATTTTCTCCCCTTCCCCTCCCCATGATTCTCCATTAGGTTTCTTCTGTTAAACCTATGAGTGAAAACATGGTATCTGTCCTTCGCCTGACTTATGTCACTTAGCATGACACCCTTGAGGTCCATCCACGTTGCCACAAATGGCCAGATTTCATTCTTTCTCATTGACATGTTGTGTTCCATTGTATATATAAACCACATCTTCTTGATCCATTCATCAGTTGATGGACATTTACGCTCTTTCCATGATTTGGCTATTGTTGAAAGCGCTGCCATAGGTTTTGGGGTACATGTGCTCCTATGCATTAGCACTTCTGTATCCCGTGGGTAAATCCCCAGCAGTGCTTTTGCTGGGTCATAGGGGAGTACCACTGATAATTTTTTGAGGAACCTCCGCACTGTTTTCCAGAGTGGCTGCACCAGTTTATATTCCCACCAACAGTGTAGGAGGGTGCCCATTTCTCCACATCCTCATCAGCATCTATAGTCTATATTTTCTTCATTTTAGCCACTCTGACTGGCATGGTGTGGTATCTCAGTGTGGTTTTGATTTGTATTTCCCTGACGATGAGTGACGCTGAGCATCGTTTTATGTGTCTGTAGGCCATCTGGATGTCCTCTTTGGAGAAGTGTCTGTTCAGGTCTTCTGCCCATTTCTTCCCTGGGTTATTTGTTTTTCAGGTGTGGAGATTGGTGAGTTCCTTGTGGATTATGGATACTAGCCCTTTATATGATATGTCATTTGCAACTATCTTTTCCCCTTCCATTGTTCGCCTATTAGTTTTCTTGATTGTTTCCTTTGTAGTATAGAAGCTTTTTATCTTGATGAGGTCCCAATAGTTCATTTATGTTCTTGATTCTCCTGCCTTTGGGGATGTGTCGAGTAAGAAATTGCTGCGATTGAGGTCAAGGATGCTATTTCCTGCTTTCTCCTCTAGGGTTTTGATGCTTTTTTGTCTCACATTCAGGTCCTTCACCCATTTTGAGTTTATTTTTGTGTAT
>NC_043708.1:114111131-114146378 GCF_006229205.1 Suricata suricatta | reverse complement strand
GTGTAAGAGAGTGGTCTGGTTTCATTCTTCTGCATGTTGCTGTCCAGTTATCCCAGCACCACCTGTTAAACAGGTTGTCTTTTTGCCACTGGATACTCTTATCTACTTTGTCAAAGATTAATTGGCCATACAATTGTGGGTGAAGTTCTGGGTTCTCTATTATATTCCATTGTTCTATGTGTCTGTTTTTTTCTCTCAATATCATATTGTCTTGATGATGACAGCTTTGTAGTAGAGGCTAAAGTCTGGGATTGTGATGCCTCCCATTTTGGTTTTCTTCTTCAATATGACTTTGGCTCTTTGGGGTCTTCTGTGGTTCAATACAAAATTTAGGATAGTTTGTTCTAGCATTGCAAAGAAAGCTGATGCAGTTTTGATTGAGATTGCATTGAATGTGTAGATAGCTTTGGGTAATAATGACATTTTACCAATGTTTATTCTTCCAATCTATGAATCCATGAGCATGGAATGTTTTTCCATTTCTTGGTGTCTTCTTCAATTTCTGTCATAAATTTTCTATAGTTTTCATCGTGCAGATTTTTACACCTTTGGTTAGGTTTATTCATAGGTATTTTATGGTTTTTCTTGCAATTGTGAATGGGATCCGTTTCTTGATTTCTCTTTCTGTTGCTTCATCATTGGTGTATAAAAGTGCAGCTGACTTCTGTATGTTACTTTTGTACCCTGCGACTTTGCTGAATTCATGGATCAGTTCTAGAAGGCTTCTGGTGGAGTCGATTGGGTTTTCCATGAAGAATATCTTGTCATCTCCAAAAAGTGAAAGTTTGACTTCATCTTTGCCAATTCTGATGTCTTTTATTTCCTTTTGTCGTCTGATTGCTGATGCTAGGACTATCAGCACTATGTTAAATAACAGTGGTGAGAGTGGACAACCCTGTCATGTTCTTGATTTCAAGGGGAAAGCTCTCAGCTTTTCCCCATTGAAAATGATATTAGCAGTGGGCTTTTCATAAATGGCTTTTATGATGTTTAAGTAAGTTCCTTCTATCCTGACTTTCTTGAGGGTTTTTATTAAGAAAGAATGCTGTATTTTGTAAAATGCTTTTTCTGCATCTATCGACAGGATCATATGGTTTTTTTTCTTTTCTTTTGTTAATGTGATGTATCACATTATGGATTTGCGAATATTGACCAGCCCTGTAACCCAGGAATGAATCCCACTTGATCATGATAGATAATTATTTTTATATGTTGTGGAATTTGATTTGCTAGTATCTTGTTGAGTATTTTTGCATCTGTATTAATTAAGGATATTGGCCTGTAGTTCTCTTTTCTTGCTGGGTTTCTGTCTGGTTTGGAAATTAAAGTGATGGTGGCTTCATAGAATGAGTCTGGAAGTTTTCCTTCTATTTATATTTTTGGAATAGCTTGAGAAGAATGGGTATTAGCTATGATTTAAATGTCTGGTAGAATTCCCCTAAGAAGCCATCCGGTCTCAAGCTCTTCTTCATTGGGAGATTTTTGATAACTAATTTGATTTCTTCACTAGTTATGGGTCTGTTCAGATTTTCATGTCTTCCTGTTTGAAATTTGCTAGTGTGTGTGTGTGTGTGTGTGTGTGTGTGTGTGTGTGTGTCTGTCTGTCTGTTTAGGAATTTATCCATTTCTTCTAGGTTGTCTGATTGCTAGCATATAATTTTTCTCTATAATCCATAATGACTGCTTGCATATCTGAGGGATTGGTTTCAATAAATCTATTTTCATTCAGGGTTTTGTCTATTTGGGTGCTCTCCTTTTTCTGAGAAACCTGACTAGAGGTCTATCAATTTTGTTTATTTATTCAAGGAATCAACTCTTGGTTTCATTGATCTGTTCCACTGTTTTCTTGGATTCTATATTGTTTATTTCTGCCCTGATCTTTATTATTTCTCTTTTTCTGCTGGGTTTTTGGTGCTCTTGCTGTTCCCCTTCTAGCTCCTTTAGGTGCTCTGTTAGATTTTGAATTTGCATTTTTTCTAGTTCCTTGACATAGGCCTGGAGTGCAATGTACCTTCCTCGTAGGACTGACTTTGCTGCATCCCAGAAAGTTTGGGTTGTTATATTTTCATTTTCATTTGTTTCCATATATTTTTTTAAGTTCTTCTCTAATTGCCTGATTGATCCAATCATTCTTTAGTAAGGTGGTTTTCACCTCCCTGTTTTTTCTAGACTTTTTTCTGTGACTGATTTCATGTTTCATAGCATTGTGATCTGAAAGTGTGCATGGTGTGATCTCAATTCATTTATGTTTATGTAAGGCTGCTTTATGACCCAGTATGTGATCTATCTTGGAGAATGTGCCATGCACACTGGAGAAGAAAGTGAATTTCCTAGCTTCAGGATGAAGAGTTCTAAATATATAATCTAAAAGTCTATCAATTCCATCTGTTCCAATGTTGGTTTAGGTCCCTTGTTTCATTAGTGATTTTCTGTCTGGTTGATCTATCCATTATTGTAAGTGGTGTATTAAAATCCCCTGCAATTAGTACATTCTTATCAATAATATTGTTTATTTCTGTGATTAATTATTTCATGTATTTGAGTGCTCCCAAATTTGGCGTGTAGATGTTTATAATTGTTAGCTCTTCCTGATTGAGAGATCTTTTAATTATTATATAATGTCCTTCTTCATCTTTTTATACTGCCTTTACTCTCAAGTTTAGGTTGTCCAATATAATATGGCTACTCTGGCTTTCTTTTGACTTCCAGGCACATGATAGATATTTCTCCATCCCCTTTCAATCTGATGGTGTCTTCAGGTCTAAAATGATTCTCTTGTAGGCAGCAAATATATGGATTTTGGTTTTTTATCCATTCTGATACCTTGTGTCATTTGATTGGAGCATTCAGTCCATTTACACTCAGTGTTATCATTGAAAAATGTGTGTTTAGATTCATTGTGTCCTGTGTATGGTTCATGCTTGTAGTTGTGTCTCTGTTACCTTGTATTCCTTGCAACATTTCCCTCATAGAATCTCTCTTAGGATTTCTTGTAGGGCTGGTTGGGTGGTGATTAATTATCTCAATCTTTGTTTATTTAGGAAAACCTTTATTTCTCCTTCTATATTTAAAGACAGGTTTTTTGGATAAAGGATTCTTGGCTGCATATTTTTTCTGTTCATCACATTGAAGATTCCCTGCCACTCCTCTCTGGCCTGCCAAGATTTCTTAGAAGGTCTGTCACCACTCTGAAAAGTTACCCTTTTTATGTTAGAACCCTTTTACCCTAGCTGCTTTCAGAATTATCTCTTTATCATTATATTGGACCAGTTTCACTGTGCTATGTCGTGCTGAAGGTTTATTCCAGTTACATGTGAGAGTAGCTCTCTGTGTCTCTTGGATTTAAATGTCTCTTTTCTTCCCCAGATTGGGGAAGGTCTAGGCTATAATTTGATCAAACACCCCTTCAGGACCTTTTTCTCTTTCTCCTTCTTCAGGAATTCCTATGATATGGATATTGTTTCTTTTGATTGTATCACTCAGGTCTCAAATTCTCCTTTCATGCTCCTGGATCAATTTCTCTCTCTTTTTCTTGGCTTCCTCTTTTTCTATCACTGTGTCTTCTAATTCACCTATTCTCCTCTCTGTCTCTTCATCGTGCTGTGACCACCTCTATTTGATTATGCACCTCAGTTATAGCCTTTTTAAACCCATCACATCTATTTTGAAGGTCCCTAGTCTTTGTATCAATAGCTTCTCTATGACGTCTATGCTTTTTTCAAGCCCAGCAATTAATTTTATGACAATTGTTTTAAATTCTTGCTCCACTGTGTTGCTTATATCTGTTTTGAGTAGTTCTGTGGTTGTGACTTCTTCCTGAAATTTCTTTACAGGAGAGTTCTGTCATTTCATCATATTGGCTAGCTTTCTGTCTCTTGTCAGTTTTAAAAGCTAGTCATGCACTGTGCACTTGTTAGTATTGCTCTATTAAAGGAGGCTCATTGACTGTCCAGGGAGTGTCTGTTCAGGAAGTGCTCTTTTAATGAGTTCTCTCAGTTTCTCTTGTTTTGCCTTTGGTTATTTGATTTTCCAGTGATACTTGGGACTCTCCTCCATGTGTACTTTGGCTTATCTCTTGAGGTAGCCCTGAAAAAGGAACACAGACAGACGAACACGTAGGGAAGATAAGCAGGCAAATGCATAGACAAAGCAAATAAACCAGCAAACCAAAAGGGGAAAGAAGAAAAGAAAAGAAAGAAAAGTAAAGAAAGGAAAGGGGGGGGTGACAGAAACAACAAAAGACAAAAGGACAGTCTAAAAGCATAAAACCAGTTGACAGGAGAGATAAGAATGAGATAACGGAAAATATATCTGAATGGCAAGAAAATAAAGGCAGCTCTCCCTCACGGATGGGCATGGTTTGGTGTAGGTAGGTCTTGGGGGCTGCTCTCTGGGGCTCTACCTTGCTGGTTGCAGGGAGAAGAACGGTGGCACCCCAAGCCCCTTTTGAACCAAGCGTTGCAAACCACTCTTTTGAGTTCAATCTCCTGGTGCCACAAGCGAGCCAAGTTGTTTTTTCCAAGACCTGCCTTATTTCCAAATCCTAATCCATGAACTTTAATGCTACCACCAGAGATGAGATGTACTCCTGCAGGTGGCTGGCTTCCTAACTGTGATTGAGTAGGAGTCAGAGCAGTTTTCTCCTGGCTCTGACTGGAATCAGCATGCTACTGTAGAGCCCTATGAATAATTCACCAGCTAAATGGGACAGATTTCTCTCCCCACACCCAGCAGTTTTATATATGGGATGATAATATTCCTCTCCATCCTGGGCTGAGTTTTTTCCTCTTCTCTAGACACAGTTCTATGAGTTTTTAGTCTCTCTTTTTCTTCTCCTTGTCTCTCTGCACACTCTCTGCTGCTCTGTGCTGGGGAGGGGCTCCCTCCCCTCCACACCCCTGGGGCCTGGCCTGTTTTTATTTCCCCAGTTCACACTCACTCATTAACCTTTGAGGTTGTCTTCTTTGCAGATGTTTCAAGTCCATCCCCTTACTTTTATCTGAAGGTGTCTTCAAGTCTAAAATGAGTCTCTTGTAGACAGCAAAGAGATGGATTTTGGTTTTTTACTCATTCTGCTACCCTATGTCATTATATTGGAGCATTTAGTCCATTTACATTCAGTGTTATTATTGAAAAATATGGGTTTAGAGTCATTGTGTTCTCTGTAGGATTCAAGCTGATAGTGGTGTCTCTGATACCTTGTGTTCCTTGCAACATTTCCCTCATGGAGTACACCTTAAGATTTCTTGTATGGCTGGTTTAGTGGTGATGAATTCTTTCAATTTTTGTTTATTTGGGAACACCTTTATCTTTCCTTCTATTCTGAATGACAGGCTTGCTGGATAAAGGATTCTTGGCTGCATACGTTTTCTGTTCATCACATTGAAGATTTCCTGCCATTCCTATCTGGACTGCCACGTTTCAGTCAATAGGTCTGCAACTACTCTGATAGGTCTCCCTTTGTATGTTAGGGCCCTTTTATCCCTAGCTGCTTTCAGAATTCTCTCTTTATCTTTATATTTGACCAGTTTAACTATAATATGTCATGGATAAGATAGACTCAAGTTATGTCTGAGAGGAGTTCTCTGTACGTCTTGGATCTCAATGTCTCTTTCCTTCCCCATGTTGGGGAAGTTCTCAGCTATAATTTGTTCAAGTATCCCTTCAGCTTGCTCGCTCTCTTGCTCGCTCTCTCTCTCTCTCTCTCGCTCTCTCTCATCTTATGGATTTCCTATGATATGGATATTGTTCCATTTGGTTGCATCACTCAAGTCTCGAATTCTCCTTTCGTGCTCCTGGATCAATTTATCTCTCTCAGCTTCCTCTTTTTCTATAATTGTGTCATCTAAATTATCTATTCTCCTCTTTGCTTCTTCAATCCCTGCAGTGGCTGCCTCCATTTTATTATGTACCTCATTTATAGCATTTTTTAATTTGTTGCAACTCTTTTTAAGGTCCATAATCTTTGTATCAGTAGCTTCTCTGGTGCCTTCCATGCCTTTTGCAAGACCAGCAATTAATTTTACGACTATTGTTCTAAATTCTTGGTAAGTTACGTTGCTTATATCTGTTTTGACCAAGTCTTTAGCTGTCATTTTTTCCTGGAATTTTTTTAGAGGTTCTTTCGTTTTGTTATTTTGGCTAGCTCTCTGTCTCTTGTCAGTTTAAAAGGCTTGTTATGCACTCTGCACCCGTTAGTATTGCTATATTAAAGGAGGCTCATTGACTGTCCATGCCTATCCTTTCAGCAATGGTGTCCATTGTTCTGTCTTTTTGTGCTTTTGTTCATTTTATTTCCCTACTTGTAGTGATATTTGGGACTCTCCACCATGTGTACTTTGGCTTGTTTATTGTTGGCTTGTTTCTTGGGGTAGCCCTGGAAAGGAAAACAAACAAACAAACAGGGAACAAAAGCATGCAAATGCACAGAGAAATCAAATAAAGAAGCACATCGAAAGGAAAAACAAAACAAAAAACAACATGACACAAAAGACAAAAGACAGCCTAAAAGCATAAAACCAGAAATCCCAGCTACAAATAAAGAGCAGGGTGGAGGCAGTGCTGATGGAAGAGCATATACAAAAATGATATGACAGGGGTGGGGAGAAAGAGATATTAAACATTGACCAGGCGAAGAGACTAAAAGGCTTAATACAGAAAGAGAAAAATGAGAATATGGTAGCAGGCAAGGAGAAAGAAATGAAGATAATGTTACCCAAAGAAACTATATAGTCTGATTATCCCAGAGAGAGAGAGAAAGTAAGGTAATGATGGAGGTGTAGAATATGTATTAAGAGAATGTATTAAATGTTACTGTCAAAGCAAACCTATAACCAGAGTGCCCAGTCCAGCAGAGGGGAGAGATAAGAATGAACTAAGGGAGAATTTATCTGAATAGCAAGAACTTATCTATAGTTAATCATGGCAGTGCATCGATGCTGGTCTTGCCCTGGCCTCCAGTTAAAAAAAAAAAAACAAGCAGCTCTCCAGTGCAGATAGGCGTGGTTTGGTATAGGCAGCTCTTGCCTCCACTCTGGGTCCCACAGGCCACTCCCTGAGGTCCCGCCTTGATGGTTGTGGGGAGAAAAACGGTGCCCCCCCCCAGTCCCTTCTCTAACTAAGGATTATAAATCACTCTTTTGGGTCCAATCTCTCTGTGCCGTGGGCATAGCCAAGGTGTGCCATGTTCTATGTCCTGCGTCCCCTTGTTTCCAGATCTTAGTTGGTGTGCTTTAATGACACTGTCAGAAATGTAATCCCATAGGCCAGGGCAATTCCCAGTTGGGGATCAAGAACGGGGAGTAGGGGAGCAATTCCAACTGATGCTGACTGGGACAGGAGCACCCAGTGCAAAGAAATGTCTGCAGTTAGAAATAGGATCTCTCTCTGAACGCCCTTCAGTTAGAGATGGGATTATAAGATCCCTTTCCATCCCAGGCTGTTTTTCTCTTCACCTGGGAGAGTTCTATGGGCAGTTTCAGCCACTCTTTCTCTTTCCCTCATCTCTCTGTAGAGGGGCTCCCTCCCCTCGGAGCCTCCATGTCCCAGCCCCTTTTTATCTTCCCCAGTTTGCAATCACACACCTATGGGGCTGCCTTCTTAGTGGACTCTGCTTCTTTTCCTCCCAGACTCTTGCCAGTCGATAATCTTTTAAATAGAATAAGAAGAAATGTATATATTGACTAAAGTCACTTGCATTCCTGGCACTCTTGATACTTTCATGTGGATCCATTTTCCTCCAAGAGAATGGAGCTCACCCTCCCTCTGACTTTGTTATACCTTGTACTCACCTCTGTTGTGTCATTTATTGCATACTTTGCAGCTACTTGTTTAGATATCTGCCTCCTTAACTCTACACATGAACCCAACCCCCAGCACAGCACCTGGCAACAGCAAGCTTAAGACGTAAGGATGAGATTAACTAATAGTTCACATGATTAAGGCCAGGGAAAGCCATCAATTCCATGCGGTGAGAGGAGCTAGCATGTATTGGCATCTCACATGCATCAGGCACAGCAAATGGGGCTCTGCCATGGCTTTGTCTCCCTACCCAGGAGAGACAGCTATAGCCCAGTTCTGCTCACACTTCAAATCAACATGCCTAAAAATGAACTCGTGTTCTCCTAAAATCCATCTGCTCAAGAGTTTCCTCTTGTAACCCTCTTTTTAAACATTGGTGTCCTGGAATTATCAGATGTGTAGATCTAGAACAATTGCAAAGCTGTCAGATTCTGCCTCCCAAGTTTGCCAACACATCCTCCTCCTGCCATTCTCATTTCATTCTCTCCTGCCATGGCTTACAGTAGTGGCTTCCAATGTAAGCCTACATCATATCATCTGGGAGTCTGCTTCAAGACAATTTCCCAGGACCCTATCCTATGAATTCTGATTCAGAGAAGTGTATGGCACAGAGAGCTATATTTTTATAATATAAGGGATTTTTAAGTAGTACCACACTGTGAGAAACACTGGCACAGAAGGTGAATCTTAGACTCTCCAGCCTGGTATCAGCTCACAGGATCAAACTGGAATCTTTCCAACTTTGTCTCCTTTTAGTTTTGACAGACTACAGGGAACAATGGGTCTGGGCCATTGTCCCCCAGTGGTTATGTCTTTCCATCATCTTTCATCTTAAGTCCAAGTTTTCTGGAGGAAAGGTGAAAAACACTCAGAAAACTAGGTTTAGAAGAGAACTTCAATATGATAAAGGTAATTTGTGAAAAACATACAGCTAACATTATACTCAATCGTGAAAGACTGAAAGCTTTCCTGATAAGATCAGGAACAAATGAAGAATGCCTGCTTTCACCACTGTTATTCAACATTGTACTGGAAGTTCTAGCCAGAGCAATTAGGCAAGTATTAAAAACATCCAAACTGGAAAAGAGGAACTAAATCTATCTCCATTTGCAGATGACATGATCCTATATATAGAAAAATCCAAAAATTTTGCAAGACAGCTACTATAAAAAAATGAATTCAGCAAATTGCAAGTACAATATCAACATAAAATCTGTTTTATTTCTCTACACCAGCAATGAACAATTTGAAAAGCAAATTAAATAATTCTATTTATAGTATCATCCAGAAGAATAAAATATTTAGTAATAAATGTATCCAAGGAGCTGAAAGATTTGTATGCTAAGAACTAGAAAACACTGCTGAATGAAATTAAAGAAGAGTTATATAAATGGAAAGATATCCCACATTCATGGGTAGAAATAATTAATAATGTTAAAATGTCAATACCACCTAAAGCAACCTACAGACTCAATGCAATCTCTGTCATAATTCTGATGGTCATTCTGGCAGAAATAAAAAAAACCAAGTCTCAGATTCATATTCAACTTCAAGGGGCCCCAAGTAATCAAAAAACATCCTGAGAAAGAACAAGGTTTCAGCATTCACACTTCTTGATTTCAAAACTTACTGTAAAGGTACAGTAACATGAACAGTGTGGCACTGTCTTAAGAATAGACATATATAAACTAGTGGGACAAAATTAAGAGTCCAGAAATAAACCCATACATTTATGACCAATTGATCTCTGACAACAGTGCCAGGACTATTCAGTAGAGAACGAAGTCTCTTCAACAAGTGGAGCTGGGACAACTAGATTCCCTAGTTGGCAAAAGAATAAAGTTGGATCCTTTCACATCTTAGGAAATAGTTAACTCAAAATTGATAATTTACTTAAAATACAAAACCATAAAATTCTTAGAAAAAAACGTCAAAGTAAATCTATATGACCTCAGATTTGCAACGGATTCTTAGATATGACACCAAAAGCATAAACAACAGAAAAAAATCAGACAACTGGACTTCATAAAAATTAAATTCTATGTCAACATTATCTCAATACAACTGAAAAAAAATAAACTAAAAAATGAAAATCACTTTGTCCAAGAAAGTAAAAAGACAATCTATTGAATTGGATAATTTGGAAATTATACGTATCTGTTAAGGGTTTAATACTCAGAATATATAAAGAACTCCTAAAACAAAAGACAATACAACTTTTAAATGGGCAAATAACTTGAATGGATAATTCTCCAAAAAAGATATAAGCACAGGAAAAGACTCACAACATCATTAGAAAAATGCAAATCAAAACCACTATGAGATATCACTTCATAACCATTAAGATGGCTAGAATCAAAACAACAGAAAATCACCAATTCTGGGAAGTAATGGAGAAATTGGAGCAAAAATACACTGCGAGTGTACTATAAAGTGTGGAAATATTTGTCTTCAAAAAGTCTCAAACATATAGTTACCATATAATGCAGCAAATTCCACTGCTGGGTATATATCCAAAATAATTGAAAACAGAAAAGTAAGCAGATACTTGTATCTCAGTGTTTATTGCAGCAGTTCATTATTCACAGTAACCAAAATATGGAAAGAACCCAAGTGCTCATCAATAGATGAGTGGGTAAAAAAATTCAGTATATTCATACAATGGAATATTAATTACCCATAAAAAGGAATGAAGTTTTAATACATGCTACAACATGGATGAACTTAAATATAAATACACACACACACACACACAACATAAAAGGACAAATATTGCATGATTTCACTTATATGAAATATCTAGAAGAGGTAAATTCATTAGAGACAGAAGATATATTAGAGGTTAATGGGAGCTAGAAAAGGGGAAAGGAGAGTTACTCCTTACCAGATACAGAGCTCCTGTGTAGAGTGATGAAAATGCCTTAGAATAAGTTACTGATATGGTTTCACAATATTATGAATGTAATTAGTACCAATGAATTGTATACTTTAAGATGATTAAAATGGCAACTTTTATGTTATATATTATATCACAAGGAAAACAATTTTAAAAACTAGTTTAGACATCATAACATAAAAGCTGTCATTTTTATACCCATCTCATAGATGAGCAGAGGACAGAGAGGTTAAATAGCTTACATAAGACTGAGGAGCTAAAAAGGAATGAGGCCAAAAAATAAAGCAATGTGTTATTTCTTAACCAAGGACTAAGATCCACACTCACTGCACAAATATGTGCAATGTAGATAAACATCTTGGTCGGGAGCAGGCCCTTGGGAAGTAAAGGTTCCTCTCCTGCAGTGCTGGAAATGGAATGCCATTGGCGCTCACCCTGATCCGGACTTCAACCAGTCCCATCCATCTCCATCCCTTTCCCATCCCACCCCCAGCCCCAGCCCCATCTCTGCCACATCCCACCACATCTGGACAGGACAGGTCCTCGTTGGTGTCAATCCTGTACAACCTAGAGTAGCCATTCCAAGGTTGGTGCAGGTGCAGCACGACACATGGCACAGTGACTTGAGCTCTGCCTGGCTTACACTCACAGAGGGGTGTATTATGGGGGTGGCACAGTCATCTGGGGCCTCTCCTAGAAGGGCCAAGGTGGGAGGGAGCCCTATATGGCTGCAATACATCCCCAGGAGGCATCGCCACTTGAGGCAGGACAGTGGTCTGTGGTCTCATGTGGGGTTTTCCCAGAAGGGATGTGAGGTGACCAAGCAGGTCTCACAAACAGAAAATTGTGGTGGTGTGCTGACATACAGAGAAAAGGGAGAACAACTTAGATATCCTAGCTCCTTGTCTGCTAGCACAATCAATTTCCAGTATGCTTATCTTTCTAGGCAAGCAACAAATGTTGAAAAATGTGCAAAGGCATTTGCCTTTTTTTTTTTTTTTTTTTTTTTTAGCTCTAGGAAGAAGGCTCCAGCTGGATCCTATCCTATTCTTAATTTGAATGAAGCGGTCTCAAAAAAAAAAAAATGTGTTCCAGGACCTTCCCAAGAGGCAGGAGGCCAAGCCCCAGAGTAGCCTCTGAAGAGTGGACAGACAAGTTTGGGTTCTTTAAGCACGGGCTGGTGGAGGGCAGGCAGGGTCTTCTCATATGAGGATTGCGTGGTTTCTGTCAGCTCTAGTACCCACACCCCAGGTGTGACCCATGTTACCTTTCCCACAGCCATGTACCCCCTACCACACCATTGTGCAGAATGTTTCAGAATACAGTTGGTGAAGAAAAGCCAGAATTTTGTAGCTGTAACCACCTCTGTACTTCACTGAGGTGTAGAAAGACCTCTTACCTGATGCAGGTCACTGTCTAGTAGCCCGCCAGCAATGGGATTGCTCTCAGCAGCCAGATACCAAACGCTGGCCCAGATGATGTGTGTTCCTGTCCATTTACACTCTGTTCCTCACCATGAGCTCTGAGATTCTGCATCCTGCATCACAGTTCCTACAAAGCAGTCTCCTGCCCAGCTTAGTCTCACCCTTCCTGTACTTCACTAAATTTCTTCTTTGAACTTAGGCACCAAAACACGCCTTGTGAATCCAGAATCCAAGTTTGCCACAGGCTTATAAAATCAGATATAGACACTGTGGATTGCATAACAGATGGACCCAATTAACTCCCCAACTAATATGAATGGGAAAGGAAATAGCTCATTAGACATTTGTCAACTACCAACTCTCACAGCTGTGTTCTAATTACAGTACATTCACATAGAGAAATAATTAGGCCTTTGCTGATAGGTTGCTCATGACCCTTCGAAACTTGGAATCACACAATGCCCAACTTCAGTCTAACTATGAGCACTGTTGGCCTTGGGGCTAATTGACCAAATGTTAATTTGCCAGTTAAAGGTGGCAATCAGTAAGAGTTGATTGGAGAACATGAAAAGAAATCTATAAACCCCCAAAATAATTCCACTCCATCATATATGCCATAAACTATGAATAGATGTAAGGCAAATAATAATACTATAAAATATTATCATACTATTTCTCCATTTTCACAGATGTCTAATGCCTCAAATCAAGAAAGCTCACAATCAAAGACAAAATTTCAATATGAGAAATGTTAAGTTTTGGAATTAATGTATTTCACAATAGCCTATAGTTCCTCTGTGAGTACTAACCCAGGCACTGCTCTAGAAAGGATGAAAATGAAAAGTGAGTTGGCTGGCCCATCCCCTAATCAAACAGGTCAGACTTAGTCATAAACAAGCATAACACAAAGTAAAAATTGTGAGAAAGCATACAGAGGAATGATGGAAGACTACCCACAGGAGCTGCTAGGTGAAGCTTCACACAGAATTCAAGGTTGTTCTTCAAGATAGAGTCAAATTTTAACATGTAGATAGGAATAAAGATTTTAAATGGAACTCCATTTTAAAAAATCAGATCCAAAGGCAATTCCAATACAGCCTAAATTAACATGCATATGAAAGTAAATTAATGTCATAAAATCACCAAGGAGTGTTGGTTTGAGAGGCTTGTAGCCACAGCTGCTTCATTATCAGAATGCCCACTATCATCACTGATACCATTCATCTTCATTGTGAGGAGTGTCCACCTCCTGTGAGGAAGTCACCAGGCAATACCCGCATGGGCAATCCAGGGAAAGCCTGCCATGGCCACCAGCTCACCTTCGCACTCCTGGGAAGGAGGATGCCTTGGGACATGTGGGAGGTCAGTGATACAAGAAAGTACTGGCACTACTTCAGCAGCCTAACCTAGAGATGGCAAGCTTCATTCATCCCCAGGTAGTCTGACACAATGCTCCCTCAGCCCAAGTGCCAGAAATTCCAGGTGTTTCTCATGGTATCTCCACACTGACCAGGACATGGTCATTGTGCTGGGCACAACTGCTCTGCTCAGGGACACTAGAGCTACCTCCCTTCAAGCTCTCAAAATAAGTCTGGGCTCTTGTTAGTAAGGCCTCCAGAGTCCAAACACATCATCTGCAGCCCATGAGGTTTCTCCAAGAAAGAGGGATTCCCCCTTAGGACAAGATCATACTTATAGCTCTTGCAACCAGCCAGACCTATCCTGACCACTTTGCTTGTGTCTCATAATGCTTATGGTAATCACCAGGCAGGGATTACTGGTACATCGTCCTTGATATAAGGAGAGGGAGACAATCTGGCATAAACAGCAACCCTGGGTTTGATCCCAGATTGCAGGGCACCAAGGTCTGTTCTCAACCACCCCTCAGACAAGCAGACCATTCCTGGTCCATCCTCTTCTAAACGTTCAATGGTCCAGGCTAATAGAAACAACTCTGCTCATGTGTGCATGTGTATAAATGTATATGTGTGTATGTGTATATAAAATGCATATACATGCATGTGTGAATGTGTATGTGTGTAGATGTGTATGTATGTGTGTATTATACATGTGCAAATGTGCATATATACACTGCATATAAATGTGTATAAATGTGAGTATATGTATATAAATGTGTATTATGCATGTATATGTGTAAATGTGTATGTATATGACATGTGTGTATATATCTACATGTATGAAATGTATATATGTATATACATGTATGAATATGTATCTGTGTGTGGATGCACGCAAGTGAATGTGTATGTGTGTATATACATGTATATGTATGCAGATATCCCTGTGTATACTCTATAGGGCTACAGTGGTGGCTACAGTGGTCCCTTTGGGCTGAGCAACGTATCTGTGACCAGGAGAGGCATGTGCTCCACTGTGTTTTCTGATGCCTACAGCACCTCCCACACCCATTTTGATTGACCCAATCCCTCATGACAGAACTAATGACATGCATTGACCCTCAGAGAAGATCCTTGCCCATATCCTGTCAATGGCCAAATGGTCACTGATTTATGACAGCCTGCCAGTATGCCTCAAAGATACAACTGGCCCAACTTCTTGTCCCAGGAGTGCTGGGATGGCCTGAGCATGGGTAGAGCATCAGGGGCACCTGACTAGTGAACAGTGTGTCACTGGGGCTTGAACTCTACCTGAACTCATGTCCCTCCACAGCCTTATACACGTGGGTCATGTTTGGTGGAAGGTGAACTGACCCTGGGCTTATAAGATTGTCATCCACCATGACATTTTCCTAAGAGGAGGACAGCTTCTACCACAAACAAAGTATGCATCCTATCATGAAAACATCTCTCACCAACACCCAATACAAACTCTGAGTAGAGTCAGAACAGTGGCCTTCAGATGGGCAACTGGAGAGAGGACACTACCAGATCACCAAACCACTCATGCTCAGCCTACCTGCCTCACCCAGCACTGTCCCCATAAAGAATGCAGGACTCAAAGAGCCCTTCAAGGTACTCTCTGATTTTTCAGCATCTCTCAGACTGCCACATGCCCAGGTTCTGCAGAAATCTGCACACTGTCTGCTCCAAGCTCAAAATAAATGGAGGACAGGACAGAGAAACTGTGGCAGTCCCAGCACGGCTATCTGTCCCATGGTAGTGGGGGACATTTCCCTCCCATCCTAGTTCTTGGCTCTACCTCATGCCCTACTTCTCATCGATGGGGTGGAAGGTTTGGATGCAATCCAAGCCCCTTCTCCTTGAGTGAAAGACCAGAAGGAAAAACAGCTTCAACTCCCCAGGACCCTCTTCCTGGGGTTGGGGCAGCCAGCAGCCTGCACAGGACCATGATCTCAGACATCCAGCCTCCAAAACTGTGAGAAATAAATATCTGTTGTGTAGGCCATCTAGTCTGTAGAATTTTGTTATAACAACCCAAGAAGACTAAAATAGAGGCTAAGATTGGGGTTACATGGGTCATTTGGGAGGTCACCCCAGGAGGCCAGCAAGGAAGTAAAAGGCTCATGATCACAGTCATGCTGAACTATGGCAGTGAAGCTCTGCTACCTGGTGGCTCTACAGTCCATCAGTGTCTGCCCTGGCTCTAGGCCCTGAGGTGGAGCCCTCAAGACACTCAGTTTCATCAAGTCAATCCTATGTTGATGCCATAGTTGTAGACATCCCAACACAAAATGACACAAACATTTATTCATAGATACTTTTTCTATTTCTTTACTCTATTATTCTTTACACTTAAATCTGGACTTTATTTTGGCATTAGACTAAATAACTATATTTCTCTTCAAATGTGTGTCCACTTCAAGGCACCTGGGTGATTCAGTCAATTGAGCATCCAACTTTGGATCAGGTCATGGTCTCACAGTTTGTGGGTTCAAGTCCTGCATCGGGCTCTGTGCTTACAGCTCAGAGCCTGAATCTGCTTCAGATTCTGTGTCTCCCTCTCTATCTGCCCCTCCCCTGCTCACACTCTCTCTCTCTCTGTCTCTCAAAAATGAATAAATGTTAAAAATATATATCAATAAAAATGTGTGTCCACTTTCATAACATGAATGACCCACACTTTATCCAATCACCTGAAATATTAGGTCTATCAAGTCAATTTTCACATAATTTGGGAACTTAACTTTAAACTATCATTTACTGTTATTTCTGAGTTTGTACCAGATTATGTTAACAATCATAGTTTACAAGACAATTTCTCCTTGTTCTTTCTTATTTTTTGTGTTTCTCTTTACAAGCTTTTTCAGAGGTCTTGCCTTGCACTTGGGTTGGGTTTTTTTTCCTCATTTTTATCTGGAAAAAAGTTTTTTTAATGTTTTTATTTATTTTTGAGAGAGAGAGAGCATGAATAGGGGAGGAGCACAGAGAGAGGGAGACACAGAATCTGAAGCACGCTCCAGACTCCGAGCTGTCAGCACAGAGCCCTACGCGGGGCTCAAACCCACAAACTGTGAGATTGTGACCTGAGCTGAAGTCGGACGCTTAACCAACTGAGCCACCCAGGCACCCCTGGAAAAAAGTTTTTATCTGGTTGTAAAACAGTTGTGTTGAGACTTTTCTCAGTGTTGCTTTTTTTTTTATTCATGTCAGCATGACTGACATTCTATCTGCTCGGTCTTCCTCCTGAGAACCACTAACTGCAGACATTCAAGAGCTTCTAAAGCTTCCTAAAGTCTCTTGGAGTTTGCCCTTGGTATAGGTCTTGAATGATCACAGGAAGTTCACTCCTACATAGTTCATTTGCAGTGGTATTCTAAATAAGAATATTCCTGTTTGTTTCCCAAGTGTGCATTATGGAGACATAATTCCTCCAAAGACTTGCTCCACTCACAGTCAGAAGTCTGGAAACAAGGCAACAGAAGCTGGGAGCAGGAACAGAGTGTGTGCCTAAAGAATATCCACCGTAGACAAACAGAAACCAAGGCATGGGAAAGCTAGCACCACCAAGAAGTGCTATCCCAGAGCACTGAGTCCTGCACAGTCCTGCTCCCTTGAAATCCCATTTAGCATTTTATCTCCCAAGTCTGGATTCCCTAAATTGTACCTAGAACACCAAGAAGGTGCTTACCATTGTATGAAGACTGGGGTACTGGACCATTAATAAAGTCAAAGATGTGGAGTGCCTCACTCTGAACCAGGCATGGGTAGAGGATGGGGAGATATAGCTTCCTGCCATCTGCATGCTGATGGTACTCATGAGAACTTGGCCAGTCCAGTGCTCTCTTGGACTCACTTCTCTCTTAAGAAGTGACCAGTTCAGACAAGGTGGTCACTGCACTTCCAGAATGGAAAAGCCTGTGGAAATGCATGCTTTTATTGCTTTTTTTTGAACACACTTCATTTGTACAATGTGAATGACTGATGGTACAAATGAAACACATGTTTCAGAAAGATGTAATTTGGGCACAAAAGTCTAATTTCTAAGAGTTTCCAACAGGGAAGGTATTTAGCCTTTTATTTTACCAATACATTGAAAAAGAAGTCATTTTGAAATTTTTTGAAATGATAAAGAAACTCAATTCTTTATTGCTCATGGCTCTCATTATTTTTAATCCACAAGAACACCTACAGGAGATACAATCCAATGCTTTTGAAGGCAATGATTCAATTCCACTAAACTCAAAGACATTGCCTTATAATGCTACTTTGGCCCTCAACATAACACAACCACTCTCTATGGTGCCCTCTCCTTGAGAAGCTTCCCCGTCCTTGTCAGGACCCACTTGGAAGCTTGTCCCTCCAAAGATGTCCTAGAGACTAGTGGGCCCCTCTTGCTGCCCAACTACCATCATCACTGAGTGTGCTCTTGGCACATACAAGGACTCCATGGATAACACTTTCAGGATACTTTCTCCCTGCCTGGCAATGGCTTTGCTATACACTCCACTCCCCAAAACAACTGGCTCAGAAATACAGATATGCATCTCTTCCATTCAAATATTTATCAAGCATTTATATGCCAAGTGAGTGGAGGGACAGACATTAATAAGACATGGTCCCTGCTCTCAGAGAAAGGGGTCCTTACTTGGGGCACAAGACAGAGGGTATAAATGGCCACTGCCACAAGAGTAAAAGTAAGAAAGTAAACCATCATCCCAAGAGAGGAGTGGGACTTTTTCTCAATAAACTCAGAAGTAAAGTCAGAGGGGAAGGTAAATTGTCCAACAAAGTGATCCCTCCCCAGATAAATCTGACATCTCCAGGGCTGGCCTTGAGATACAAATCTATAAATAGCTGCCATATGTGGAGTAGCATTGTACTTCATCCTGGAGTGGAAGAAGGTAAGGGGTATCATGTGGGGCCTTACCCAGAGCTAGAGGTGCTGCAGCAAAATGCCCTGGCCCGTGAAAGTGACATCTGATGCTCTTTATTGACCAGCAGACATTTTCCTGGAAACTTACAACAGCCTGAAGAAAAGGGGAATCCTGATCCTCTAAGCTTGAGGGTCTGTCCAATGGTGAAAAAGGGGAATATTGGGAAAATGCTGTTCACATGTGTATCCACTTGTATGCCAAAGGCAAACTTGAATTGTTAGGAAGGATACCCTGTCCCTCCATTGATGAGAGGCAAAGCTCCAGGGTTCATCTACCACAAGCCCACTAGGAATGGTTAAAAACCAGGGACCAAGCCTGGCTAGCTGCTGTCCTCACCTCTTTTGCATTTGTATTCCTTCTTCTGTGGTAGTCATTATGCCCTTTTTTCTTTGCTTCCTCTCTTTTATTTGTCTCTTACACAGAGAAGAAGAGCAGTGATGCTGGAGTGGGGTTGCTTCCTCCGAATCTTCAGGCAGTCCTCTCCAAAGACACAGGAAGTACCCACAAGGGGCAAGCTGGTCTCTGGAACTCCACCCCTACCAGCTGTCCCCAGGTCTAGCACCCTTGTGCCTCTGCATTGTTCTGGGTCTGGACTCACATTCTGATCCCCCTCAGAGAGCAAACTGGGCACTTGGTTCAGTGAAGCAAGACCAACCTCAGGGCTTTTCCCTATACAGAAGGCCCATAGTGGTTGCCCTGGTTAAATAATGCTATGCCACTTCTCTATTTTTTTAAAGATCAGTGCTTGCAATTTTATTTTAGTTGCTCTTATGGATATATAGTAATAATCCTGGTGATCAAAATACTGCTGTCAAAAGCACAGAGAAAAATAAGTAAAAGGTTAAAATTTAAAAACTATTCCTTAACATGAAATCTGGAAGCCAAGGTTTTTAATTGGTTTGTCTGGTTCCAGACAAGACTTAATGAGGCTTGAAAGGCTACAGAAGCTATAATAAGATTGCAAATTTAAAGTTGAATATTATTCAGCCTTAAAAAAAGGAAATTCTGCAATGTGCTACAACATGGATGAACCTTGAGGATATCATGATAAGTGAAATAAGTCAGTTACAAAAAGACAAATACTGTATTATTCCACTTATATGCTGTATCTAGGGGAGTCAAATTCATAGAGATAGAAAGTAGAATGGTAGTTGCCAGAGACTGAGGGGAAAAGGGAATAGGGAGTGGTTTAATGAGTACAGAGTTTCAGTTTTACAAGATAAAAAGGATGGTGGTGATAGCTATATAACAATGTAATATATTTAATACCAGAAAACTATACACTTAAAAATTGCTAGGAGGTGGTAAATCTTCTGTTATGGGTATTTCTAGTGTAAGTGCCTGACAAAAATGTAAGTGCCTGATACTAAGCTTTCGATTGCCCTGCGGAGGTATCCACTTCAAAGATAACCACCCTGAGTAAATACAGCGTCAGCTACACAACTAGATAAAGTCAGGTGGCCCTATCCATCAAGTTCCTCTTTTAGAAAGCTAGGGTTGGTCTCGATAACTGACCATTTGACTAACCACTTGCTTTTCCCTTCCTTGCTTTTATTCATGCTCTTACGTTTAGAATTCACCAATAAGGAGTGAACCCATATAACCCTAAACACCCTACCCATGACCTCAGCAAAGGCAGAGTCCCTCCCTCTCTGTCTACTTGCAACCTTGCTTTTTGGCTCCAGGCATGCAGCACACCCTCCAGTATTGCAAGTAATAAACCTTGCCTTTACAACGTTCCTTGATGGTTGTTCCTGAGGTGTGTATTGCAGTCCTAAGAACCACAAGGGCAGGCCCAGCCTCAATTACTGGCTGCAGTCAGGAAAATATCTGTGTGGGCTGCAAAAGTAACATGGAGCTATGTGAGTGCCTCAAACACTGCTAGCTGATAACATCACCATCGAAAGACTAAGTCTGAAACAAAACAGCATTTTAACACAAAAAAAAAAGAAGGAAAAAACTTTTAAAAATTGGGAACAAGGATAATGAAAGTAGAGACATAAGGCAAGGAGGTTACCTTAAAAACAAGAGTGAGGGATGCCAATGCTCCACATACAGGTCACATGTTGGGACCTAGCTCTCCTACCCCAGGATTCTCCCTGACCTTACTTGAGACTGCATGACCACTGGTGGTCCTGGTGTGCAGGTGCATCTCCAGCCTTGCCCATCCAGCTTCCAACTATGCCCATTCAATCCACAGAAAGTCCACATCTCCTCAGACCTACGTCAAACCTGGGTTCCTGGCATAGCTCTTCCTCATTCTGCACACCCAGAAACTTCTGGAATCAGTCAGAAGTGTCCCTCCAGGGGCACTTGGGTGGCTCAGTTGGTTAAGCATCAGACTCCTGATTTCAGCTTAGGTCTTGATCTCACAGTTCATGGAATCAAGCTTCACATTGGGCTCTGCACTGATACACAGAACCTGCTTGAGATTCTCTCTCTCCCTCTCTGCCCCTCCCCCTGCTTATTTTATCTCCATAAAAATAAATAAACAAACGTTTAAAAAAAAAAAAAGAAAAGAGGTGGGGGGGCGCCTGAGTGGCTCAGTCAGTTAAGCATCTGACTTCAGCTCAGGTCATGATCTCACAGTTAGTGGGTTCAAGCCCTGCGTCAGGCTCTGTTCTGAATGCTTGCTCAAAGCTTGAAGCCTACTTCAGAGTCTGTGTCTCCTTCTTTCTCTGTCCCTCCCCGCTCATGCTCTGTCTCACTGTATCTCTCAAAAAATAAATAAATGTAAAAGAAAAGAGGTATCCCTCCAGTGCCCCCAGAAGGCCCTCCTGGCACAGGACCCTCAGAGTCTTACCTCTGGACCATCATTTCCATGGCTTTGGTCCCTAGAGGGGTGTGTGGGATTAGATGCTGCAGCCATCTATCTGTTTATGCCCTGCCCTAGGTGGCTGTGTTTTTTCCCTTGGGACCTCCAACAAACCCCAAAGGTGAATGGGATTTCAAAGCCTTTTAGAACAATTGAATTACTATTCAACAAATAATACATTAATAGGCAACAAACTTGTATATTTATTTAGAAGGAGCTTCAGGCATGCTCTCTAAACCCACCCCTGCCAGAACCTGCAAGCATTAGGGGGCGCTCAGCCAGGAAGGTGATGAGACAACAGCTCCTCTCTCTTGGGAGGCCAGTGATATATGCCATTGGGAAGCTGAACATGATCCAAGTGAGGCCCAGGATAAAGGAGCCCACCCAACATAGAGGTTCTGTAGTCCTTCTGTAGTCCTTCAGAATCACAGCTGAGGAACAGGGTGTTCTACCTGCCCTTACAACTCAGATAAGACTAGCTGAGTCCTGAGGATTGATGGTCAGGAGCATGAACAATTTCGCCAACCCTTTCTTAGAGTCCAAGCTCAGGCAGGTACCAGAGGAACTAGGAAGGCTCCCAAGGGTATCACCCAGCCTATGAGTGTATGAGAGACTTGGTGAGGAGGAATTGAGTACCCAGCCAGGGACATAGGCACTCAGGACAGTAGGGAAGTGTGGTCATTCTCTAACAAGAATAAAAAGTCCTGGATTCACCCCTTAGGAGCAACATCAAACACACAAGCCCAGGACAAAAAGGGCACAATTTATTGACTGCACAAGTGATGTGGACACAGAGCACCAGTTCCCACTATCTGCAGGACACAGGCAGAGCATGCAACACTTCAAAAGTGAATGAGGCTTAGAGATGGCTGAGACCCCATGGGCAGGTGACACACAGTGGCAAAGGTGAAGGAGATGAAAGGCCCTACCACTGGACCCTTGGCCATCATGAGAGGAGAAAAGAAAGCAATGCCATTTGCTATGACCACTGCACAATGGACAGTGTATTCCTTGAATACAGGGGAACAGTTCAGAGTCAAATATTCTGAGAGAGACCAGAAAGGAGAACACTGACCTCTATGTCCCCAAGATGGCAATGGACAGCACCCTTTTTACAGGCCAGTTGGACTAGAAGAGGTAATAAATGTAATATGCCAAAGCCCAGTCTAGCCTGGGCAGATGTTCAGCAGAGTCTGGTCTGTGGTGGAAACCCCTGAGAGGTCAGCATCTGAGGACAACTCTACTGGTACTGGATGAAAAGACATGGTCCCATAGGGTGCAGAGAAAACAATCGTGATGGCTGACCTCCACCAGGAAAGGGGAACATTCAGAAAATCACATATCACAAAATCACAATTGAAAAACTGACGTCTCTGAAGATGTGTGAAAGGCTGCATAAAAGGTCCATTTGAGTCCAGGCTCCTTCCTCTTCCCACAGAGAGTGCAGAAAACCAGAGGGGTAAGGCTGGTCCCCAGTGCACCTTGAGGATACTGTTTCCAGGGTGACAGGGTCATATAGAGCTAGGGAAATAGAGAGACAAAGTCAATCTACATTTGGAGAATATTCAGGCAGCTCCAGGAAGGGTGGGGTCAGGTCCAGAAACCTTTTCTATAGGTCAGGCCAGGAAACAAGTAACATTTCTCAGTGGAAGACCTCCTGACCCAGGAGTCATTTCCCACTAAGACACCACCAGTAGAAATGATGCTAAGACCACTAATTTGACTCCTTATGTGACTCCTTATGTTAGCAGAAAAGTATATATTGAATTGCCCAAATTTACACTACCTTAATTTCTGTGAGGAGAGACTAGAGCAAGCCCAAAGGCCATCATTGGCTTCCATTCTCTACTGATGGCATTTCCCCTCACAAACCTCCACTAGAGTCATTAGCAAACAAAGGCCAGGAAGCAGAAATTTTGCTATGCTTGTTGTCATCACAGACATCCCTGGGTACTTCACACCATGATCCTTACATGTGGAATTGATAGCACAGAAAATACAGGTCCAGTCCAGATAGCCCTTGTGTGACAAGGTAGTCCTGCCACAAAGAAGAGGGTGGGAGATGTGGTTGTTAAGCTCAGAGTTGGAAAGATAACCCCAACTCTTCAGAGTCCAATCCCTCAGTAGAGTCAAAGAGATGACAAGATTCACCAGCTCCATCTAGCATCAGCAGACAGTTTTGTACACATAACCAAGACATAGGGCTGTGGGTATTCAAGAGTGGTGGTCCAAATTTACTCTCTGAAATAGGAGATAGGGCCATTTGCTAGAAGAGAGAAAGATTGAAAAAAGTGGGGAAGGTGTGGGGCAGCTTCCATGGGTCATAAAATTGAGACTATTGAGAATATATAGAATCAACTCATGAAAAAAAGAGTTAGTTGCTCCTAGAAACATTGTGATGTGGAAGTTTGCAAGGGTAAGGACTTTGCAGTGGCCATCCTCTGCCAATGCAGTCAGCAACCTGAGAGTCAGAGTGGGAGAGCCAAAGCTTAGATACAGCTGAATGAGAAGGCACAAGGTGGCAAGAGAAACAAAGTGACATAGTGTGGGAGAAAAAAGAGGAGAAAAACACACCCTGGGGGCCAGGAGGAAGAAGCAGTGTGTGCATGAGAGAAGGCTGAGAAGCTTAATGAGTTTAAGGAAATGTTGGAATAAAGGATAAGAAAGCCAGAAAGGCAAGATACAAAACTACTCCAAGGCAGACATGGGCGAAGAAAGTCATAAGTGTGAGCCAGTGATATTGAATGTAGAGAAATGCCACCAGGGGCAAGGAGGTTGAGGGAACTTCAGGGTTGGAATTGCCCATGAGAGAGTGACTTATGAGAATGACTGTTAATGGAGGAAAAAGGAAAACAAGACTCAAGTGTCAAAATCCTCAAGAGATGCAGTGAGTGACCAGAACCCCAATGATGCCAGCAAGGAATTAGATGCTAATGAGCACTTAGGTAATCCAGTACCACCATAGTCAAGTTAATTCAAACAAGAAACATCAATAGATGCTAAAGCTATTGAGTAAAAAAAAAATCAGATGAGGAATGAGATATTGATATTTTCACAAAGTATTAATTACAGAAGAGAAAAGAGCAACTTCACAATGGGGAAGACCAGTGAACATCACTGCAATCAAGTGATCAAAGTGAACAGCAAAAGAAATGGGACAAAATGAAATCAAGCACCACCTAATAGGATGAAATGAAAAGGGCACAGCATCACTTCTCTGATGTGGCTGCCAAAAATGCATAACCCGAATCCAATCAGAAGGACACATCAGGAAAATGAAAATGAGGTAAACTTTTGTAAAATAACTAGACCCTAATCTTCAAAAGGTTCAACATCATGAAAGTTAAGAAGATTCAAAAAAAGTGTTCCAGACTGAAGGACACAAAAGAAACATCACAACAAAATGCAATATGTACTTCTGAATTGGGTATTTTGCTACAAAGGAAGGCCACTATTAATAAAGATGGCAAAATGTGACTGGAGTTTTTAGATGAAGGGAGTTTTTCAAATTACTCTATAAAATTTCTATAACATTAAGATTATTTCAAAATAAAATGAGTGGTGAAAGTCTAGAAATAAGCCTAAAATGAGGAGAAGAATAAGCTAAAACTACTGATCAGTCTAAATAACTAATGAGATTAAATAATATTCTACATAAAACTATGTGAAAAGAAGATTAATTTTTAAAGACTTTCCAATGTATTTTGCTTTCCAGTAATAGTCTTTTGCAGATTTTCCATTATATTGACCCAAGGGAGGGAAGGGTAAATACCATCTGAGAAGGAAGAATATTTGAGCATTCTTGGAATACCCACCATATAAGTAATTAATTAACTCACGTTCAATAAGTCAGCCCATAGTGCCCTTGATAAATGGGAGAATAAGATGCCAATTAGTAGTTGCTCAGTCTCCTATTTTCAGTAGACTATTTTTATGTATACATTAATTCAATTGAAGTTTCAAACTCCTAATCAGGACAGTTGCTCCTCTTCCAAGAAAGCCACACACACACAGTTGCACACCCCATGATGAGAAGGTTGTCAGAACAAGCACACACCTACCTGCCTCTCATTACAACTGTGCTGCTTCCACCAAGCCCTAAGGACATTATGCAAGCTTCTACTACTGCCTTTATCTCTTCTTCAAAATCCTTATATTTTACCTTTCTGGTCCCTGTCAGACTCCCCAGATGTGCCGGCAAGTGGGAGTTATAGGTCCTCAACATTTCAGCCCAGGATTAAAGACCAGGGATCTGTCACAAACCACTGATGTAGGCACTTCCTCAAGCAATGCTGACACACCCTCTCAGTGGAGCACTACAGCAGCGATGTGCCCAGCCAGAAAAGCACTTCACTGTCAACCTTGCAAAGCTATCACCCTGATATTGTGGGTGATTTTTAAATCCTAACTTGAAATACAAAAGTTAGCCATGACTTATTTGTTCTAAGATAAATCCAAACTTTCTGTACCCTTGCAGGGACAGAAATGTGCTTCCACTTAATATCTCAAAAATATTAGCTTTATAAGATGAGATAGATGTTCTTTCGAATAAAATCAACAGGAGATAACAGTTGGAATGGCAGAGTAAGAACCAGCAAAAATTTTCTCCACAAGAGCAACAAAAACATAGATAAAAATTGCCAAAATAATACTTTCAGAACTTTAGAAATTAACCAGTCTACAACAATTCAAGGAGCATTAGTTGCAAAAGTAAATAAATAAATAAATGATAAAAGCCTGACTCTCTCCTCTCTCTTTTTTAGTATAACTGACACACACCATTATATTAGTTTCAGGTGTACAACATTAGTGATTCAACAAGCTTATGCTATGTTCATCACAAATATAGCTCTCATCTGTTATCATACAATGCTATTACAATATCACTGACTATATTCCTTATGCTGTGCCTTTTATTCTTATGACTTATTCATTCCATAATGAATAGAAGCACACCCCTTCACTCATTTTGCCCTTCCTTCACTCCTTTCCCCTCTGGCAACTATCACTTTGTTACAGGTCTGACTCTGCTTTTTGTTTGTTTATTAATTTGTTTTTTGAGATTCCATATATGAGTGAAATCATATAAGATTTCTCTTGCTCAGTCTAACTCATTTCATAGCATAATACCCTCTAGATCCATCTATGTTGTAAAAATGACACAATCTCAATTTTTGGAAGGATATGAGTATGTGTATCCATCCACACACATCTGTATATATGTATATATGAATGTATGTATATACAGAGAGATGCTATAGAGATATAGATAGATATAGATACAGATATAGATATAGATATAGACAAGATGTTCCTTATCCATTCACCTATCAATGGACACTTAGATTGATTCAACATAGGGATACATATGTATTTTTCAATTAGTATTTCTGTTTTCTCTGAGTAAATACTCAGTAGTGGAATTATCAAACCTCATGGTATTTCTATTTTTAATTTTATGAGGAGCCTCCATACTGTTTTCAATAGTTACTGTACCAACTCACATTCCCACCGACAGTGTACAAGAAAGGGTTCCTTTCTCTCACATCCTCCCCAACACTTGTTATTTAGTGTCTTTTTGACACCAGCCTTTCTAACAGGCTTCAGGTGATATCTCATTGTGGTTTTCATTTGCATTTACCTGATGATTAGTGGTGTTGAGCATCTTTTCATGTGTCTATTGGCGATCTGTATGTCTTCTTTGGAAAAATGTCTACTCAGGTCTTCTGCCCATTTTCTAATTGAGTTGTTTGCAGTTTTTGGTGTTGAGTTGCACAAGTTCTTTATATATTTTGATATCAACTCTTCATGAATATATCATTTGCAAATATTTTCTCTCATTCAGTAGGTTGCTTTTGTTGTTGTTGATAATTTGGCAGGGTTCTAGAGCTGGCTCTTTTACATGCGAGTTGTATTGTGGATTTTGAAAAGCTCCAACACATTTTGGGACTCTAGAATCCACATGTATCCACAGGCTATACCTGTGTGCATTTCCAGGTCCAGGAAATACCTGAGAAGGCCCTAGGCTGTCATGTTTAGCTGGCCTTGAGACTTGGCACAAACAAGAAGTGAAAAATAAGGCAAAGTGCCTGACTGAATGTTAAAGGTTTATCCCAACACGCACATATGGCTCCTTGGCAAAAAGGGAGACTTAGGAGTTCTAGATATTTTAGAATATCTCTGTCGGGGTCCTAGGTGGCTCAGTCGGTTAATGACTTTGGCCTAAGTCATGATACCGTGTTTCATGAGTTCACAACCTGCTTTGGGTGAGCTCAAGCACTGTTTCAGGTTAGCATGAGCCCCACTTCAGGTGATCTTGAACCCTCTTTGGACTTCCATTCTCTCAATCTCTTTCTCTCCCTCACTCTCTCTCCCCCTCTCTCTCTGCACCTTGTGGGATTTTCTGTCTCTCTGCCCCTCACTCACTTGTACTCTCTCTCTAAATAAATTTTTTAAATCTCTGTCATTAACTCACTAAACTAATGGAACAGAGAACTCCATGACAATACAGAATAAATAATACAGACTTAACAAAATTCATTCAGGAAAGTCACTAAAGAACAACAACAACAACAACAACAACCTTAGGAAAGGAAGAATTTCTCCCTTAGGAAAAAAAACTTAGGAAGAAACTGATTTCCAGAATATCCACACTATATCATTTAAAATATCCAATTTCAGGGGAAGGGGCAAATAGCAGAGAAGTAGGGAGCTCTGTAATTTTCGCCCACCTGCATCTATCAAACTGAGAAGGACTGAAGTCACAGTACTCTGATCTGCAAGAGTGAGAGGAAAACACACAGAGTCCAAAAAGAAGACGGCCTCATAGGTGCCTGAGTGAATTCGAACTAAGGAAATAAAAAAGGGCCGGGTCCCAGAGACATGGAGGGGAGAGAGCCACCCTTCAGCACAGAGCTGGGAGAGCACACAGAGCTGTGGAGAGACAAGGGGAAGAGAAAGAGAGACTGAAAACACTATTGAGCTGTCTCTAGAGAAGAGAAAACCCTCGGCCAAGGATGGAGAGGGGTACTATTATGCCATATATAACCATTGGACACAGGGAGAGAAATCTGTCCCCTTTAGCTGGCATACTTTCCTTGGGCTTGGCGGGCCAATTCCAGGTATATCCAGGAGAAAGCTGATCCCCAGTCCCTCTACTCAATCCCAGCTAGGAAGCTGCCCACCTGCAGAAGTACATCTCATCTCGGACAGTAGCATTAACGTCCAAGGACTAGAATTTGGAAATGAGGTGGAGTTTGGAAAATACAACTAGGCCTGCCCGCAGCACAGGGAAATCAGACTCAAAAGAGTGGTATGCAATGCTTGGTTTGAGAAGGATTCGGGGCACCAAAATTCTTCTCCCACAACCACAAAGGCAGGGCCTCAGAGAGTAGTGCAAGAGACCTACCTACAACAAACCACACCCAGCTGAGCTTAAGAGCTGCTTTTTGTTTTTTTCTTTTTCTCCCTTCCCCCCCTGGACCCAGTGAAAGACCAACATTGATGCATTGCCATTCAAATATATTTTCTCTTATCTCATTCCTATCTCTCCCCTCCACTGGTTTTATGCTTTTAGACTGTCCTTTGTCTTTTGTTGCTTCTGTCCTGCCACCCCTGTTTTTCTTTTCAATTCTTCCCTTTTCTTTTCTTTTCTTTTTTTTTTATCTCCTCTTTTGGTTTCTTAGTTTGTTTGATTTGTCTGTGCGTTTGCATGCTTCTGTTCTCTGTGTGTTGGTCTGTCTGTTTTCCTTTTCAGGGCTACGTCAAGAAAGAAGCCAAAGTACGAACGCGGAGAGACTCAAATATCACTGAGTATGGAAATAAAATAACCAAAGGCACAATAAGAGAAATCAAGGGACAACATTAAAAGAATACCTACTAAACGGACAAGCCCTGGACAGTCATGAGTCTTCTTTAATTAGCAATACTAACAGGTGCAGAGTGCATAACGAGCTTTTAAAACTGACAAGAGACAGAAAGATAGCCAGAATGATGAAACAGAAGAGCTCTCCTATAAATTCCAGGAAGAAGTCACAGCCACAAACTGCTTAAAACAGATATAAGTGACATAACAGAGCAAGTTTTAGAACAATTCTCATAAAAGTAATTACTGTGCTTGAAAAAAATGTAGAAGTCATCAGAAAAGCTATTGATAGAAAGACTAGGGACTTTCAAAATAAATGTGACTAGTTTAAAAAGGCTATAAATGAGGTGCATAATAAAATGGAGGTGGCCACTGCACCGATTAAGAATCAGAAAGGACAATAGGTGAATGAGACAACACAGTTATAGAAAAAGAGGAAGCGGAGAATGAAAGGAGATTTCAAGACCTGAGTGATGCAATCAAACAGAAAAATATCCATATCATAGGAATGCCTGAAGAAGAAGACAGAGAAAAAGGTCCTGAAGGGGTGCTTGATCAAATTATAGCCTAGAACTTCCCCGGGAAAGGAAAGAGACATTGAAATCCAAGAGGCAGAGAGAACTCCCCTCAGACGTAACTGAAATCGATCTTTGGCATGATATATCATAGTGAAACTGGCAAAATATAAAGATAAAGAGAATTCTGAAAGCAGCTAAGGAAAAGAGGGTCTTAACATACAAAGGGAAACCTATCAGAGTGGTTAAGACCTATCTACTGAAACATGGCAGGCCAGAAAGGAATGGCAGGAAATCTTCAATGTGATAAACAGAAAAAATATGCAGCCTAGAATCCTTTATCCAGCAAACCTGTCTTTCAAAATAGGGACATAAAAGTGTTCCCAAATAAACAAAAATTGAGAGAATTCAGCACCACTAAACCATCCCTAGAAGAAATCCTAAAAGGGACTCTATGAGAAAAATGTTGCAAAGAATACAAGGGACCAGAGACACCACTACAAACATGAAGTCTACAGAGAACACAATGAATCTGAACCCACATTTTTCAATAATAACACTAAATGTAAATGGACTGAATGCTCCAATCAAATGAAACCGAGCAGCAGAATGGATAAAAAACAAAATCCATTTATTTGCTGTCTACAAGAGACTCATTTTGGGCCTGAAGACACATTCAGATTGAAAGTACGGTGATGGAGAAATATCTATCATGCAACTGGAAGTCAAAAGAAAGCCAGAGTAGCCATACTTATATCAGACAAACTAGACTTTAAAGACAGTAACAAGAGATGATGAAGGGCCTTATATGATAATTACAGGGTCTATCCATCAGGAAGATCTAACAATTATATCTATACACTGAATTTGGGAGCACCCAAATATATGGAACAATTAATCACAAACAGAAACAATCTTATTGATAAGAATGTGCTAATTACAGGAGACTTTAATGCTCCACTTACAGCAATGGATAGATCAACCAAACAGAAAATCACTAAAGAAACAACGGACCTGAACTACACATTGGAACAGATGGAATTGATAGATGTATTTAGAACTCTGCATCCTGAGGTTGGAAATTCACTTACTTCTCACATGTGCATGGCACACTCTCCAGATAGATCACATACTGGGGCATAAAGCAGCCCTCTATAAGGATAAACGAATAGAGATCATACCATGCACACTTTCGAATCACAATGCTATGAAACTTGAAATCAATGACACGAAAAAGGCTGGAAAACTTCCAAAACCATGGAGGTGAAAATCACCCTACTAAAAAATGATTAAGCCAATCAGGCAATTAGAGAAGAAATTAAAAAATATATGGAAGCAAATGAAAATGAAAATACAACAATCCAAACTCTCTGGGATGCATCAAAGGCAGTCCTAAGAGGAAAGTGTATTGCAATCCAGGCCTATTTCAACAAACTAATAAAAGCACAAGTTCAAAATCTAACAGAGCAACTAAAGGAACTAGGAGGGGAGCAGCAAGAGCACCTGAACCCAGCAGAAGAAGAGAAATAATGAAGATCAGGGCAGAAATAAACAATACAGAATTCAAAAGAATAGTTGAAAAGATCAATGAAACCAAGAGTTGGTTTTTTGAAATTCAAACGGGGATAGAAAATCTGAACAGACCCATAACCAGTGAAGAAATTGAATCAGTTATCAAAAACCTCCTAATGAATAAGAGCCCGGGCCAGATGGCTTCCTAGGGGAATTCAAACAGACATTTAAAGCAGAATTAATTCCTATTCTTCTCTATTCCAAAAATAGAAATGGAAGGAAAACTTCCAACCTTATTCTATGAAGCCAGCATCACCTTGATACCCAAACCAGACAGAGACCCAGCCAAAAAAGAGAACTACAGGCCAATATCCTTAATGAATACAGATGCAAAAATACTCAACAAGATACTAGCAAATTGAATTCAACAGCATATAAAAAGAATTATCCATCATGATCAAGTGGGATTCATTCCTGGGTTACAGGGCTGGTTCAATATTTGTAAATGCATCAATGTGATACATCACATTAACAAAAGAAAAGATAAAAACCATATGATCCTGTCGATAGATGCAGAAAAAGCATTTGACAAAATACAACACCCTTTCTTAATAAAAATCCTTGAGAGTGTCATAATAGAAGGAACTTACCTAAACATTATAAAAGCAGTTTATAAAAAGCCCACAGCTAATATCATCCACAATGGGGAAAACTGAGAATTTTCCTCCTGAGATCAGGAACACGACAGGGATGTCCACTCTCACCACTGTTGTTTAACATAGTGCTGGGTGTCCTAGCATCAGCAATCAGACAGCGAAAGGAAATAAAAGGCATCAGCATTGGCAAGGATGAAGTCAAACTTTCATGTTTTGCAGATGACATGATACTCTACATGGAAAGCCCTATAGACTCCACCAGAAGCTTACTAGAACTGATCCATGAATTCAGCAAAGTCGCAGGGTACAAATCAACATACAGAAATCAGTTGCATTTTTATACACCAATAATGAATCAACACAAAGAGAAATCAAGAAATTGATTCCATTCACAATTGCACGAAAACCCATAAAATACCTAGGAATCAACCTAACCAAAGATGTAAAAGACCTATATGATGAAAACTATAGAAAAGTTATGAAAGAAATTGAAGAAGACATAGAGTAATGGAAAAACATTCCATGCTCATGGATTCATGAATCAGAAGAATAAGCATTGTTAAAATGTCATTATTACCCAAAGCAATTTACACATTCAATGCAATCCCAATCAAACTTGCACCAGTGTTCTTCACAATGCTAGAACAAACTAGCCTAAAATTTGTATGGAATCTCAGAAGACCCCAAAGAGCCAAATTAATATTGAAGAAGAAAGCCAAAATGGGAGGTATCACAATCCCAGACTTTAGCCTCTATTACAAAGCTGTCATCATCAAGACAGCATGGTATTAGCACAAAAATAGACATATAGACCAATGAAATAGAATAGAGAACTCAGAACTGGACCCACAAATGTATGGTCAATTAATCTTTGACAAAGCAGGAAAGAGTAATCAATGGAAAAAAGATAGCCTCTTCAACAGGTGGTCCTGGGAGATCTGGACAGCAACATGCAGAAGAGTGGATCTAGACCACCTTCTTATACCATACACCAAATTAAACTCAAAATGATTGAAGGATCCAAACGTGAGACAGGAAACCATAAAAACCCTCTAAGAAAAAGCAGGAAACAATCTCCTTAACCTCAATTGCAGCAATTTCCTACTCAACACATACCCAAAGGCAAGGGAATCAGGAGCAAAAGTGAACTATTGGGACCCCATCAAGATATAAGCTTCTGCAATGCAAAGGAAACAATCAAGAAAACGAATAGGCAACTATCGGAATGGGAAAAGATAGTTGCAAATGACATATAAGATAAAGGACTAGTATCCAAAATCTACAAGGAACTCACCAAACTCCACACCCGAAAAATGAATAATCCAGTGGAGAAATGAACAGAAGACATGAATAGACACCTCTCCAAAGAGGACAGCCAGATGGCCAACAGATACATGAAACAATGCTCAGAGTCACTCATTATCAAGGAAATACAAATCAAAACCACACTGAGATACCATCGCACATCAATCAGAGTGGCTAAAATGAATTAATCAAGAGACTATAGATGCTGATGAGGATGTGGATAAATGGGGACCCTCCAACACTGTTGGTGGGAATGTAAACTGGTGCAGCCGCTCTGGAAAACAGTTTGAAGGTTCCTCAAAATGTTATCAATAAAACACCCCTATGACACAGCAATTCCATTGCTGGGGGGTTACCCAAGGGATATAGAAGTGCTGATGCATAGGGACACATGACCCCAATGTTCCTAGCAGCACTTTCAACAATAGCCAAATGATGGAAAAAGCATAAATGTCCATCAACCTATGAATGAATCAAGATGTGATTTATATATACAATAGAATACTACATGGCAATGAGAAAGAATGAAATATGGCCATTTGTAGCAAAGTGGATGGACCTTGAGAGTGTTATGCTAAGCGAAATAAGTCAGGCAGAGAAGGACAGACACCATATGTTTTCACTCATACGTCTAACAGGAGAAACTTAACAGAGGACCATGGGGAGGGGAAGGGGGAAAAGCACTAAAGGAGAGGGAGGGAGGCAAATCATGAGAGAGTCTTGAATATTGAAAACAAACTGAGGGCTGAAGGGGGAGGGGGAAAGGGGAAGGAGATGATGGTCATGGAGGTGGGCACTTGTGGGGGAGAGCACTGGGTGTTATATGGAAGCCAACTTAACAATAAGCTGTAATAAAATAAAATGTCAAATTTCAACAAAATTTATGAAATACAAAGACATGCACTGTCCATACACAGGGAGAGCATGGTTAATAGTCACTCTCCTGGAAGAAAGTTAGACATTGGACTTCTGAAACAAAAACTTTAAATCAGTGATTTTAAACATCTTCAAAAAGCCAAAGGAAACCATATTTACAGAACTACATGGAAGCATAAGACTGATGTCTCAGAAAATAGAGAATATCAATAAAGAAAAATATTAAAAAGAACAAATAGAAGTTATATAATTGTAAAGTACGACAAATTAAATAAAAAGTTCAAAAGGGTGGCTCAACAGCATGTTCAGGAAGAAGGCCTATCAACTAATAATTCAACAGTCTGTAAAATGAGTCTTCAAAATAAAGGAGAAAGGAAAATGGCAACCTGGGAAGCTCTAAACCCTCTTTTCCTCACAGAAACGTGAAAGAAAGAAAAGAAAGAAAGAAGGAAAGAGAGAGAGAGAGAGAGAGAGAGAGAGAGAGAGAGAGAGAAAGAAAGAAAGAAAGAAAGAAAGAAAGAAAGAAAGAAAGAAAGAAAGAAAGAAAAGATGGAAGGAAGGAAGAAAGGAAGGAAGGAAGGAAGGAAGGGAGGGAGGGAGGGAGGGAGAAAGAAAGTGTTGGGGCCCAGCAGGCCAAAAAACCTCCCGCAGAACAACCTTTGATGGCCAGACCTCTGGGACACAGGAGAATCTACATAAGCGACCATGGATGCTATGCCTCCGGGGCGCAGGAGAAAAAAAATTTGGATTTTTCTCAATGCTTTGCAAAAGCAATGAAGGCATATACCTTTAAGTTTTAAATCAACTTGGGTCAGTTAGTGGCACCCGCTTTCCCTTACTTTATTTCTGTTCCCAGCTCATTGCCTGCTGTTGGGGCAAACACAATCCTCTGTCTAAAATTAACCCCTTGAATGATAAGCGTCTTGCCCAGACATAACTGCTAAAGGACCTTGAAGAAAAGAAGATTCTTTGAGAGACAGACTCCCTCATTCCTGGTTTTTTACTTCTGTTTTCACAGCTGTTCTCTTTTCTGTGATAAAAAAAAAAAATGATCCTTCCCAGGGCATGTTTTTACTCTCTCAAGGACCATAAGCTTTATAATCATTAAAGAGAAGAAACCCTTATGGCATAAAAGACACTGACTTTCTTAGTAAAGTGTGGTTTTACCACCATTCATGTTGTCTGTCTTCCTTCCTATAGATATTTCGCCGACACCAACCACCTACTCGGGGACCATTCGACTGGGGTATATGGGCTGGTCCTCAGAA
>NC_043708.1:114109024-114111031 GCF_006229205.1 Suricata suricatta | reverse complement strand
GAAAGAAGGAAGGAAGGAAGGAAGGAAGGGAGAGAGAGGGAGAGAGAAAGAAGGAAGGAAGGAAGGAAGGAAGGAAGGAAGGAAGGAAGGAAGGAAGGAAGGAAGGAAGGAAGGAAGGAATGACTGTAAGCTGTAAGGATGCAGGTCTGAATCAAACTGACTCCATGACAGGCTTCAAGTTTCCCCTCTGACCTTGAGGCCTAAATGTTGGTTTCTCAGAATCATTAGACAATAAAAGGGCACACATTGCCCAAGGCAGGAGGGACTACCCTTGTAACACCCAAACAGGAAAGACCAGCTAACACCCTTAACATTCCTAAGGGCAGGCCTAGAGATAGAAGCTATAGATAATCACTTATTGCTTAAGGCTAGTTATACCCTAAGTGAGGGTCCTGGGTCCTGGGTCCACTCTGTAATTAGTTAACACTCTAAATGTTGTAATTGGATCCCACCAAAAGTAGCGAATACTCTGGACAATGTGTATGGTTAGTTATTGCCAATGATGTTATGCGATAATGATTGGTTCACTGTACCTGTGTCACAATTTCCTGTAACTCCCCCTTCCCAAACCCATAAAGGCCCTGACCCACCTTTGTTTGGGGCTCTCAGCACGGATCCACTGCGCTGGTAAAGTCTGTGAGCCCAAGCTTAGGCCTGGCCAGCCTAACCCCGTAACAAAGCCCTTTGCTTTTGCATGCGTGACTCGGTTTCCCCAGCGGTCTCTGGTTTTGGGGGACAATATTGAAGTCCTGGGCATAAGAAAGCTTTTTGAACAAACTTTGTAAGAGCTCTGGAAAACAAAGATTTACATCAAGCAAGCAAAAGCCCAAACATTAACAAGCCATCTTCAAAGCATATGAAAGTTTGGGGGCATTTCCTTTGCCTTTGACCACACCGTCCCTGATGTGGAAGTGATCTGGGTCTTGAGCAGGTGGCAGTCTGGTTCTCAGTTCCCCCCAACCCTTCAAAGTAGCAAAGGCAGAAAAAACTTCATTTGAAACATATTGAACATCCCTCTTCTAAGTTTTCTGGGGGCTACTTCAAAGATTCATGCATGATGAAAGTGCTCATCTCTGTTTCACATAACTCAGTGCAGGTAGGAAAATCAGCAGACATCTGCTCATAAACGCTTCAGGTGGATTACATACCCACAAATATCTGGGGCAAGATATTACCGGTGGAGGTACACAATAGATCATCTAAGGCCATAAAAGAACCTGGGGTAAGAATCTTTGAGAAATTAGGACATTCAAAAGTAGTCATGTATACAAGGGAATCCAGAAAGCCACACACATACCCAGGATGGACAAATATCCAGAAAATTCCTGAAAAGAACTTTAAACTTTTAACTCAAGTTGATCTCTAACTCAGAGGAAGCTTAGCTCAATGTAAAGAAAGAGGAGGACTGAAGGTTCACTCTAATCACCAACTGCCGATGATTTAATCAATGTTGCCTACATAATGGAATCTCTGTTTAAAAAAAAAAAAACCTAAAAGACAGGTTGGGAGAACTTCTGAATTGGTTAATGCATCAAGATACTGGATGTGGAGAGAGCATGGAAGCGCTGTGCCACCCCTAATCCCACAATCTGCCTTATCCATACCTTCTACTCAGCTATTCCTAAATTGCATCCTTTCCAATAAACCAGTAAGCATAAGCCTAAAGCCAGCAAAAGAAGGGAAATAATAAAAACCTAGAGCAGAAATGATGTTAAAAAAAAAAACAATAGTAAAACAGATCAATAAAACTAGGAGCAGACCTCCACCGCAGCATTCTCCTACACGACACATCCTCAAAGGCAAGGGAAATTAAAGCAAAACTGAACCCTTGGGACTTCATCAAGATAAAAAGCTTCTGCAAGGCAAAGGAAACAATCAAGAAAACTAATAGGCAACCGACAGAATGGGAAAAGATAGTTGCAAATGACATATCAGAAAAGGGCTAATATCGAAAATGTACAAGGAACTCACCAAACTTCACAATCACAAAACAAATAATCCAGTGAA
>NC_043708.1:114084366-114108924 GCF_006229205.1 Suricata suricatta | reverse complement strand
TATGTTTGCACTCATAGGTCTAACAGGAAAACAGGAGAGACCTAATGGAGAACCAGGGGGAGCGGAGGAGGGAGAGAGAGTTGGGGAGAGAGAGGGATGCAAAACTTGAGGGACTATTGAATGCTGAAAATGAACTGAGAGTTGAAGGGGAAGCGGGAGGGGGGAAAAGCAGTGGTGGTGATGGTGGAGGGCACTTATGGGGAAGAGCACTGGGTGTTGTATGGAAAACAATTTGACAATAAAATATTATGGAAAAAAAGAAGAAAAAATAAAGTAATATATATTTTAAAAAATAAAACTAGGAGCTGATTCTTTGAAAGAATTACTAAATTTGAAAATCTCTAGCCAGATTTATCAAACACAAAAGAGGGGCATCTGAGTGGCTCAGTTGGTTGAGCATGTGACTTCAGCTCAGGTCATGATCTTGCAGTCAGTGAGTCTGTGCTGACAGCTTGAAGCCTGGAGCCTGCTTCAGATTCTGTATCTCCCTCTATCTCTGCCCCTCTCCTGCTCATGCTCTGTCCCTCTCTCAAAAATAAATAAAAATATATTTTTTAAAAGCAAAAATGATTGAATAGGTAAAAATCATGAAAGAGGAAAGATCATAATCAATACCACAGAAATACAAGCATTCATAAAAGTTTATTGTGAAAAATTATAAACCTACAAATAGGGCAATATGGAAGAAATTAATAAATCCCTAGAAACTAAAAAACTACCAGAACTGAAATAGAAAGAAATAGAAAATTTGAATAGACCCATAATCAGCAAAGAAATTGAATCAGTAATCAAAACTCTCCCAAAAAACAAAAGTCCAGGACCAGATGATTTTTCAGGGGAATTCTACCAGACATTTAAAGAAGAATTAATGCCTACTTTTCTCATACTGTTTCAAAAAATAGAAATTTAAGAAAATGTCAAAACTCCTTCTACAAGGCCAGCATTACCTTGATTCCAAAACCAGACAAAGACTTCACTAAACAGGAGAATTACGGACAAATATTTATGATGAACCTGGATGGATAAATTCTCAACAAGATACTAGCAAATTGAACTCAACAGCACATGAAAAGAATTGTTTAACACAATCAAGTGTGGATCTATTTCTGGGCTGCAAGAGTGGTTGAATATTTGCAAATTAATCAACATCATATATCACATTAATAAAAGAAAGAATAATGACCAAATGATCCTCTCATTAGATGTAAAAAATCATTTGAAAAAATACAGCATCCATTCTTGATTTTAAAAAATCTCAAGGAGGTAGAGACAGAGAGAAAATATCTCAACATCACAAAGGCCATATACAAAAGACCCACAGCTAATTTCACCCTGAATGGGGAAAAACTGTGAGCTTTTTCCTCTATGGTCAGAAACAAGACAGGGATGTCCACTCTCACCCCTGTTATTTAATATACTACTGGAGTTCATAGCCTCAGCAATCAGACAACAAAAAGAAATAAAAGACAATAATATCAACAAGGAAGAAGTCAAACTTTCACTATTTGCAGATGACAGAATACTCTATGTAGAAAGCCTAAAAGACCTCATTAAAAACTTGCTAGAACTGATACCTGAATTCAGCAAAGTCAGAAATAATGTTGCATTTCTATACATCAATAATGAAGTAGCAGAAAAAGAAATCAAGGAATCTTTCCCATGTACAACTACACCAAAAACCATACACTTAGGAATAACCCTAACCAAAGAGGTAAAAGATCTGTACTCTTAAAACTATAGAACACTTATGAAAGAAATTGAAGAGGACACAAAGAAATGAAAACACATTCCATGCTCATGGATTAAAAGAACAATGTGAAAATGTTTATACTATTCAAAGCAATCTACACATTTAATGCAATTTCTATCAAAATGCAACCAGCATTTTTCACAGAGCTAAAACAAATAATCCTAAAATTTGTATGGAACAACAAAAGATCCTGAATAACCAAAGAATCCTGAAAAAGAAAACTAAAGCTGGAGCATCACATTTCCAGGCTACATGCTATATTACAAAGCTGTGGTCAAGACAGTATGGTACTGGCACAAAAACAGCACATAGATTAATGGAACAGAACTGAAAATCCAGAAATGGACCCACATCTATATGGCCAATTAATTCTCAACAAAGTAGGATAGAATATCCAATGGAAAAAAGACAGTCTCTTCAACAAATGATATGGGGGAAACTGGACAGCAACATGCAGTATGAAACTGGACCACTTTCTTACACCATATAGTAGAATAAATTTAAAAAGGTGAAAGATCTAAATGTGAGACAAAAAACCACCACACTCCTAGAAGAGAACACAGGCAGGAAGCTCTTTGACCTTGGCCACAGCAACTTCTTAACAGACACATTGCCCCCTAGGCAAGGGAAACAAAAGCAAACATGAACTATTGGGACCTCATCAAGATAATCTTCTGCATAGCAAAGGAAACAATCAACATTACTAAAAGGCAACCTATGGAATGGGAAAAGATATTTGCAAATTACATATTGGATAAAGGGTTAGTATCAAAAACCTATAAAGAACTTGCCAAACTCAACACCCAAAAAAAAAAAAAAATAATAATCCAGTTAAGAAATGGGCAGAATACACGGACAGACATTTTTCCAAAGAAGACACCCAGATGGCTAACAGACTCATGAAAAGATGCTCAATATCACTCATCATCAGGGAAATACGAATCAAAAACATAATGAGATACCAACTCACAATTGTCAAATTGGCTAAAATTAACAACTCAGTCAGGAAACAACAAATGTTAACGAGGTTGCAGAGAAAGGGGAACATCTTACACTGTTGGTGGGAATGCAGCCACTCTGGAAAACAGTATAGAGGCACCTCAAAAAGTTAAAAACAGAACTACTTTACACCAGCAATTGCACTACTAGGTATTTACCCAAAGGATACAAAAGTGCTGATTTGAAGGGGTACATGCACCCCAATGTTTAAAGCAGCCTTATCAACAAGGCCAAACTATGGAGAGAGCCCAAATGTCCATCACCTGATGAATGGATACATAAGATGTGGTATATATATATATACATATATATATATATACACACATGTATATGAAATACATATATGGAATATTAGTCATCAAAAAGAATAAAATCTTGCCATTTGCAATGATGTAGATGGAGCTAGAGTGTATTTTACTAAGTGAAATAAATTAGTCAGAGAAAGCCAAATATCATATAATTTTACTCATATGTGGAATTTAAGAAACAAAACAGATGAACATAGGGGAAAGTGAAAAAAGAGAGAGAGTGAATCAAACCATAAGAGAGCCTCAACATAGAAAGCTGAGGGTTGACAGAAGGAGGTGCATGGAGGATGAGCTAAATGGGAGGTGGGTATTAAGGAGGTCATTTGTTATAATGAGCACTGGGTGTAAGTGATGAATCACTAAATTCTACTCCTGAAACCAATATTACACTATATTTTAACTAACTAGAGTTCAAATAAATTTTGAAAAAATGTTTACATTTAATTTTATATTAAATATTTTCCCAAAGACTGTATTTCTACTTGTATGTGATCACTAACGTCTATATTCCTTTGGTTCATGCTGAATTACTGTTTTGACAGAGATTTTCTTGAATACCAAGAATTTAAGTAAAGAAGCCAAAAAAGAAAAAGGAAAAGAAAGAAAAAAGTACACACTCAAAAAACGCAAACACTTTTCTCAGTCTTTGCAGATTGGCTCTGTTCTGGGGTATTCCATCAACATTTAATTAATCTTCCCCTATAACTAGGGCTACACTTGAGGTGAAAGTTTAGGGTCTTCTCCAATCTTTTCTGGACATGGATCTTGCCCTTACCATATATAGCTTTCTAAATTGCCCCTATGCATGGTTATTTTTTAATATCCTATTTTTCCAAAGAATCTCCCTAATTTTGGCACCTGAGAGGGATTCTATGATACATTGCAACAAGTAGCTTTTGTCCCTGGCAACTGCAATTCGTTAGATCCCCTTACAGTGTTCCAAGCAATACCCATCACTTTCCTTCTTTTCAGAATTAATAGAAAATGAGCAGGTTGCAAGGGGACTGTTCTCAGAGAGTTAAAATATATAAAATCCCAAATTACCTTTTCACATAATATAAAGCAATGTATTTGTAGTATTTCATAGCATTCTTTAGTTTCATTCTCTTCACAAACCTGTATGTTAATAAGTTTTAAATTCTTTGAGACTAAAGAGTTGGTTGCTTTTTGCATATTCAGCGATTTCCATCTTGCCTTACCTAGCTAGATTAGGTTTGAAAGACCTCTGTGTTTTATCACCCACACGAACACATGTATTTTCATGAAACAAGAATTGCAAAAGGTAATGAAGCCTTTGAATAACCTTTAAAAATAGATTTTTCTGGTTGCCCCAGCACATGCATGTCCAGGAAAAGTATGTTGTTTCAGGGGTTCACCTAAGTGCACATCTGAGGATGACACTACTCTTCACACTCACATCAAGCTGATCCTTCTCCTAAGGGCCCACACCACAGGAGGACTAGCCAATAGCCATTCTCCTGGGTCTTTAGTGAGCTACCCCTACAGGTTTCCTACTTGCTGTTGCTCCCTCTCCTGGAAGAGGCTCTACAGGGGAAGTTGTGGCTCAGGAGTGCTCATCTCCAGAACAGCCCTGGGTCCTGTCCTCATCTATGGCCGTTATCTCCTGGCAGCCACCTACTGTCATCTCCCTTACTCCCAACCTATATGAACCATCCTTGCATCCCTGAGGTCTGGCCCTTTGCCCTGATGCAGAGGTCCCCAGATTAGCTCGCTAGACTCTTCCTTTTGTCTTCCTATTGAGGAGGGTAGAAATTTCTGAGCTCTACCCCCACAAGATGGGGACAGAAGGGTTGAGAGAGCTGCACAGAGGCATTATTTTGTCCCCAAGTTTTCTCCAATCCTCAGGCAGCTGCTGGGGCATCCCAAATGACTTTCCAGAGCCCTCAGCACACCTTCCTCATGCTCTCCATCCTACTGTGCCTGGAAGCAGGTCCCAAGGGACAAGAGCTCTTGCCTATGAGGCCCACAGTGGGCATCCTCTGTTTGCCTCCTGATACACTAAAGGTAAAAGAATTTGGAAAAATACTCCCTCCTTCTCCTAGTTGTATAGACTCTTGCCTCACTGTAAATAAAGTCTTACTCTGTAAATAAAAGCTCATTAGCTTTTCATCCCACTCACATACTGGCTGGGACCATCCTAATACCCCAACCAACTGATACATGTGCCCATGAGCCCCTTACACTGCTTTTGACCAGTCTCTTCCTAAATGAGTTTATCTGTTGTTGTATTCTTTCACTCTCAGCCTTTGACATTTCTTACTTATCCTGACTTTAAAGGTTAAAAGTATTAGTATTCAGTTTATTGAACATCTGACCTTACATGCATAAAGCAGGAAGTAACTCAATTTTCTTTCCTGTCACAGCCTCCAAATGAGTTACAGGCATGCCTTGTTTTATTACTTCCTTGTTACGGGGCATTGCAAATATTGCATTCTTTTACAGATTGAAAATTTGTGGCAACCCTGTGAGGAGCAAGTCTACTGGTGCCATTTTTTCCAACAGTGTTTGCTTACTTCGTGTCTTCCACATTATGGTAATTCTTACAATATTTAAAATTTTTTCCTTTTAAAAAATATTTACTTATTTTAAGAGAGAGAGAGCAAGCTGGAGGAGGGGCAGAGAGAGGAGAGAAAATCCCAAGCAGTCTCTATTCTATCAGCAAGGAGCCTAACATGGGGCTAGATCCCATGAACCATGAGATCACAACTTGACCCAAAATCAGGAGTAGGACACCCAGATGCCGTTGCAATATTTCAAATTCTCCTCTATTATATTTGTTATGGTGATTTGTGATTGGCGATTAGAACCTGTAAAAGCTCAGATGATGGTAAGCATTTTTAAAATGTTATTCTCAAGTTACTTAACATACAGTGTAGTTTTGGCTTCAGGAGTTGAATCCAGTGATTCAACACTTACATATAACCAGTGCTCATCCCAACAAGTGACCTCCTCAGTCCCCATCATCCATTTTCTCCACTGTCATCAACCCTTACTTTGTTTACTGTATTTATGAGTCTCTTATGGTCTATCTCTGTTTTTATCTGATTTTTCCTTCCCTTCCCCTTTGATCATCTGTTAAGTTTCTCAAATTCCACATATGAGTAAAATCATGTGATATCTGTCTTTCTCTCACTACACTTAGCATAATACCCTCCAGTTCCATCCACACTGTTGCAAATGGCAATATTTCATTCTTTTTCATTGCTGAATAGTATTCCATTGTGTGTGTGTGTGTGTGTGTGTGTGTGTGTGTGAGTGTGAGTGTGTGTGTGTATACACCACATCTTCGTAATTCATTACTTGGTTGATGGACATTTGGGCTCTTTCCATAATTTGACTACTGTCAATAGCACTGCTATAAACATTGGAGTACATATTCCCCCTTAAAACAGCATTGGTCCTTTTGGATAAATTCCTAGCAGCCCAATTGCTTAGTCATAGGGAAATGCTATTTTTGATTCTTTGAGGAACCTCCACACTGTTTTCAAGAATGGCTGCACCACATTGCATTCCCAATAACAGTGCATGATGGTTCCCATTTCTCCACATCCTCTCCAACATCTGTTGTTTCCTGAGTTGTTAATTTTAGTCACTTTGTTCAGTGTGAGGTGGTATCTCATTGTGGTTCTGATTTGTGTTTCCCTGATGATGAGTGATGTTGAGCATCTTCTCATGTATCTGTTTGCCATCTGGAGGTCTTCTTTGGAAAAGTCTCTATTCATGTCTTCTTCCCACTTCCTCACTGGATTATTTGTTTTTAGGATGTTGAGTTTGGTAAGTTTTTATAGATTTTTGATACTAATCATTTTTCTGATATGTCAGTTGCAAATATCTTCTCCAATTCCATCAGTTTTGTTTTAGTTTTGTTGATTGTTTCCTTCACTATGTAGAAGCTTTTTATCTTGATGAGGTCTCAATAATTCATTTTTGCTTTTATTTTTCTTGCCTTTAGAGACATGTCAAGTAAGAAGTTGCTGCAACTGAGGTCAAAGAGGTTGATGCCTCTTTCTTCTGCAGGATTTTGATGGTTTGCTGTCTCACAGTTATGTCTCTTATCCATTTTCAATTTACTTTTGTGTATGGTGTAAGAAAGTAATCTAGTTTCAATCTTAAGCATGTTGCTGTGCTGGTTCAATATTCAAAAATCCACCATTGTGATACATCACCTTAACAAAAGAAAAGATAAAAACCATATGATCCTGTCGATAGATTCAGAAAAAGCATTTGACAAAATACAGCAGCCAATCTTAATAAAGAACCTCAAGAATGTCGAGATAGAAGGAAATTACTTAAACATCATAAAAACCATTTATGAAAAGCCCACAGCTAATATCTTCCTCAATGGGGAAAAACTGAGAGCTTTCCTCCTGAAATTGGGAATATGACAAGGATGTCTACTCAAACCACTGTTGTTTAACATAGTGCTAGAAGTCCTAGAATCAACAATCAGACAACAACAGGAAATAAAAGCCATCAGCATTGGCAAAAATGAAGTCAAACTTTCAGTTTTCACGGATGACATGATACTCTTCATGGAAATCTGACCAACTCCACCAGAAGCCTACTAGAACTGATCCGTGAATTCAGCAAAGTCGCAGGGTACAACATCAATGTACAGAAATCAGTTGCATTTTTATACACTAATAATGAAGCAACAGAAAGAGAAGTCAAGAAACTGATTCCATTCATAATTGCACAAGAAACCATTTTTATTCCTAGGAATAAAAAACCTAGGAATAAACCTAACCAATGATGTAATGTATGGATATTTTGAATCACTATATTTTACACCTGAAACTAATATAACACTGTATGTTATCCATACTGGAATTTTTTAAAAAATGAATTATCTTTAAAATTTTTTAAAGATGTGATTTATATATACAGTGGAATGCTACTTGGTAATGAGAGAGAAGGAAATCTTGCCATTTCCAGCAATGTGGATGGTACTGGAAGCTATTATGCTGAGTGAAATAAGTTAGCCCAGAGAAAGATAAATATTTTATGTTTTCACTCATATATGGGCCTTGAGAAACTTAACAGAAGACCATGGGGAAAGGAAAGGTAAAAACTAGTTACAAACAGAGAGGGAGGAAGGCAAACCATAGAGATTCTTAAATACAGAGCAAAAATTGAGGTTTGATAGGGGCAGGAGAGAGGATAAAATAAGTGATGGGCATTGAGGAGGGCACTTGTTGGGATGAGCACTGTGTGTTGTATGTAAGCAATAAATCATGGGAATCTACCGCCCAAAACCAAGAGCACGTTGTATACACTGTATGTTAGCTAATTTGACAATAAATTATATTTTTTAAATGAAAGAAAGAAAGAAGAAAGAAAGAAAGAAAGAAAGAAAGAAAGAAAGAAAGAAAGAGAAGAGGGAAGGAAGGAAGGAAGAAAAAGAAAGAAAGAACGAGAGAAAGAACAAACGAACGAACGAAAGAAAGAAAAAAGAAAGAAAGAAATCAGTTTGTCTGTGATAAGTATGGCTACTCTGGCTTTACTTTGACACCCAGTATCATGATAGCTGGTTTTCCATCCCCTCACTTTCAATCTACAGGTGTCCTTAGGTCTCAAATGAGTTTATTGTAGTCAGAATATAGATGGATCTTCTTTTAAAAATCCATTCTATGTCTTCTGATTGGGGAATTTAGTCCATTTACATTCCAAGTAATGATTGAAAGATATGGATTTAATGCCATTGTATTATCTGCAGGTTTCATGTTTGTGGTGGTGTCTCTGGTCCTCTGTAGTCTTTGCTGCTACTTTCCATTCAGAGTCCTCCTTAGGATTTTCTGCAGTGCTGGTTTAGTGGTCATGAACTCCTTTATTTTTTGGGGGGGCAGGGGGGAGGCATCTGGGAAAGCCTTTATCTCTCCTTATATTCTGGAAAGCCTTGCTGGATAAAGGATTCTTGGTGGAATTTTTTTCCTATTCAGCACATCAAATATTTCCTGCCACTCCCTTCTGGCCTGCCAAGTTTCAGTGGACAGGTCTGCTACTAACCTTACATATCTATCCTTTTAGGTTAAGTACCTTTTGTACTTAACCTTTTGTAACTTCTGCTTTCAGAATTATCTTTTAAGTCTTCGCATTTGGCAAGTTTCACTATGATATGTCATGGTGTTGACCTGTGTTTCTTAGTTTGAAGGGAGTTCTCTGTGCCTCTTAGACGTGGATGCCTGTTTTCTTCCCCAGATTAGGGAAGTTCTCAGCTATACTTTGTTCAAATAAACCTTCTGCCCCTTTTTCTCACTCTTCTTCTTCTGGGACTCCTACGATATGGATATTTTTTAGTTTCTTGGAATTATTTAATTCTCCTAGTCTCCCCTCATGTTCTAGGAATTTCCCTTTTCTACTTTCTCAGCTTCTTTTTTTCTGTAATTTTATCTTCTATTTAATCTATTCTCTCCTCTGCTTCTTCCATCTTCACTGTCACTGTATTGTTTATTTTGCATCTCAGTTATAGCATTTTTTAATTTATCCTGATTAGTTCTTAGGTCTTTGATATCTGCAGCAAAGTTTTCTCTGGTGTCTTGTGTGCTTTTTTAAAGCCCAGCTAGTAGTCTTATGACTGTTATTCTAAACTGTTGTTAGATATATTGTTTACCTCTGTTTTGAACAATTCTCTGGCTGTCGTTTCTTCTTGAATTTTCTTTTGAGGAGAGTTCTTCTGTTTCATAATTTTGTCTAGTTTTCTGTCTTTTACATGTTTTAATAGCTTGTTATATGTCCTGTACTTGCAAGTACTATTAGATTAAATAGGGGTCATACACTGTCCAGAGCCTGGCACTTCAGGAAGTGTTTTTTGGTGTGCTGCATACACTCTATTGTTGCATTTTGGCTGCTATATCCCACTGGTCAGTCCTCTGAAAAGTTCCTCTTTGCTTGTGGTGGTAGACTGTTTGGACCTTCGGCCAGATGTGCTTCAATTTGTTCATTGAAGTAGCCCTGGAAAAAAAAAAGAAAAAAAAAAGGGCGGGGGCGGAGGGAGGCTGATCCCAAGCAAAGAGAAAAATGAAAGGGGAGAAAAGAAGACTAAACAGAGAGTATAAGGCTTAATCCAGAGAGAGAGAGAGAGAGAGAGAGAGAGAGAGAAATAAAAAGGGGATATAGAAAGGTGTAAAAAGAGTAAAAATGCCTGATTAAACAAAAAAAAAGTTTACACACACACACACACACACACACACACACACACACACACATTTATATGAATTGACCAAAAACAAATAAAATCTATGGGCCTGATTCCAAAAGGGAAAAAGAAGAGGGTAGAGAGAAGAGAAGACCAAACAGACAATCCATCAGACAGAGAGACAAACAGACAAAAACAAAGAATAGTTATCTCTTGGTGCCTTGGCCCAGTGGCTGTGCTGGTTTGGAGGAGAGGCTGGCTGTGTTGGCTCAGTCTTGCTCCAAAAAGCAGTTGTCAGGCACCCAGGGTGAAGTTTGGTGTAAGCATGTCCGCTTTCACTGGGGGGGGGGGGGGGGGGGGGGGGGGGGGGGGGGGGGGGGGGGGGGGGGGGGCGCTGCTGTGCTGCTTCCCTGAAGTCCCACCGTGCTGCTGTCTGGGAGAAGAATGGTAACACTCCAATCTCTCCTCCCCCGAACAGTGTCTCAAACCATGCTTGTTCAGGCAGGAAATCACTGAAGTGTAGGTAGTCAGCATGCCCTGCTCCACAGTTCTACTGTGCCTGCTAGGCATTCAGCTAGGATTCAAAACCCCATGTCTTAAAGGGCCCTGCACTGTGGGGACTCTGTTCTGGTATAGGGCCCCTCAGCTCTGCTAATAAAAGGACTTTGGCTGCCGCCTGCAGGATCTTTTGTCCTTGGGAAGGCAATAAAGCCTCTTCCCACAGTACTGGAGGAAAGGAAAGTACTAGAAATAGTATTCTCTCCCAGTGAGCCCCTGAGCCAGCTCCTTCTTTCGCCAGGCATGCACACATGACTGGCTCCAGTCCAGAGAAAGTCAGGCACTTCCATACCTCCAAGTTTCAGGTCCTAAGGCTGTCTGCAAAATAGAAACTGTAACTCTCCATATTTCTCATTCCTCGGTCTGTAGTCTGGAGAGGTTTTCCTCTAATGCTAAGTAGATACTGGAGCCTTCTCTCTTTCTCTCCCTTTGGTTTTTCAACAGAATGGGTTCCCTCCCCACCATTTTATCTCCCTCAATTCATATACACACACCTCAATCCTGCCAAGCTATCTCCCTCCACCTGCAGAGACCCTTCTGCCACTCTGCAGATTGATTTCCTGGGTGTTGCAAGTGATCTGACCTCAGATCAGATCAGCTGTGTTTGAGGGAAATCCCGATTCCCCTACTTCTCAGCCATTTTGGACGGTTAGAATTTTTAAACAATAAAGTATTTGTTAATTAAGATATATACATTGGCTTTTAGACATAATACATTGCACACTTTAATAGACTACAGTATAGTGTAGACATAACTTTTATATTCACTGTGATACAAAACGGTCATTTGACTTGCTTTATTGAAATATTTGTATTGTTGTGGTGATCTAGAACCTAACCAGAAAAATCTCTGAGGTATCTTGTATATAGATTTGTTCTTTCACTCTGACTTAGGTGGAGTCCATAGCTCTCTCCTATCTCCAGGTGTAAATCTACATATGTCAATTGAGGATGTGAGAAAGCCAGCCTCACACCCAGCCTTAGCCAACCTGAGGCAGTGGGTGGTGGTGGAGGGGGCCCTTCTCCTTTGCCTACTCTTAACTGCCTGCACAGTTGGGGTAGTGGAGTGTGGCTAGGAGTCATGGCCAACCTATTCTCTTTTCTCCTCTCTCTCTCTCTCTCTCTCTCTCTCTCTGGGGCTTCTCAAGTAAGGACCTGTCCCACCCCTACGATTCCAAGTGTGGAAGACAAACAGGCAATGGCCTTCTCCAGCCCTTTACAGAAGAAAGATGGCCCTCACAGCTGCCCACCCACCCCAGGCCAGTGGGAAGCCCTCCCATAAGCTAAGTTGCCCTGTGTGCATGCCTTGATAAGTGGACCCAGCCCCACCATGCCTGCAGCCCTATACTGGCTCAGGTGGGCCAGGCACCAACAACGCACCTGAGTTCCAGCTCAGCTCCAGAGAGGCACACACATGGGCAGGTACATTTCCCCATCTACACACACCTACTGTGCCAATGTCCTCTATCCACAGGAACACAGCAGAGGGGCAGTTGAGCCAAAGATGCTGATGACAGACAACACCCAGGCATCAAAGCAGATTTCATGCAAAGCCAGGACCTGAGAAGGCAGTCCCACCACCTGGCCAGCAGAGCTGTCACAGGGGATAACTATGGCCAGCCACCTTTGGCTCGCAGGAGCCCTAGTCTCCAGAGAAGAGAATATCCTGAGTAACAGGTGGTCAGATTTAGCAAATAAAAATAGAGTGCTTGGGTAAATTTGGTGTCAGGTAAACTACAAATAATATTTTAGTATTAAGTACTTCCCCCAAATATTCATTATTATATGAAATTCACATTTGCAACCTGCATTCTATCTGGTGGCCTTCAGAGCATAAGATGCAGATATGACCTTGGGTCTGCTGATGGTGTGCTGGCAGACATGAAGTGGCAGAGACTTATGACCAGCTTCTACTCCTGAGTGATGAGACCTCTGAAAGGATAAGAGGCAAGTGGCCCATGGGGCTTCTAAGTTAGCTGGCACCCACTGGCAGTCCAGCCGGGAGGGGTTGGACCACCACCCTACCACCCACATGGTGAAGTCTGAGTTTGCAGACTGCACTATTATTGTGACAAGAGATAGCTGATGTACCAGGTCAATACAGCTTCCAGAGAAGATCTCCAGCCCCAGCTTCTCCACAGAGTCTGCCATATGGCAATCCTACATGGCAATTCTTCCAAGGGTGCTCTTAAGTATTCATGCATTTCAGACCTAAAATTTTATTAAAGACTGCATTGAGTTATTTTTGGTATGTATTAATTTTTTAAGCAATAAAGAAGGAATGAGGAAGGGAAAGAGGGGAAGGAAGATTTAAAAATAAATTACAGGCAGGTAAAGGAGCTAAATCTAGGGAGCAAAGTTTAAAACTTTTAGAAAACAGGATAAGTTTTTTATGAAATCAGAGAAAAAATGAAGTTCTTAAAAATATTAACCCTCCAAAATAGCATAAAACCATGAAAGATTTACAGATCTAAACATATTAAATACTTTACTTTTTAAAAAACCATAAATAAAAACAGATAATCATCTGGCTTGGAGATGATTGGTCCAACAACACAGGATCAAAGAGGATTAATGTGAAGATTTTTTTAAGCCCTCATCACAGAGAGAAAAATAGAAACAACTCTTAGAAAAATGAGCAAAATATACGAGGTGGCACATTATAAAAAGCAAACCCAATTGTCTGATAAACATATAGGAAGAAGGTCTGCTTTCCTGCTCAACAAGGAAATGCAAATGAGGACAGCCATGACATAGCACATCACATGTATCACATCTTCTCATGTTAAAGTCCTCTGGCACCAAATACTGGAAAAGCGGGAGGATTAGTTTATACAATTATGAATCTGGTATCATCTAGTAAATCCCAAGGTGCACATACTTTAAGAGCCAACTTTCCTTCTCAAGTGGAGAGATACTGTAGAGAATCCCCCCGTTTATACCCTAGAAAACCTATCCGAGAAAACGTGCTGTAGGCAGTTTTTCACAGCAAAATACTAAGGGGTGGAGGAGACACTGAATAACTACCTACAGGATAAAATATGTAAATTGTAGCATATTCATATACTGACATTTTATGTGAATAATCTAAATGAACTAACAAGAATGATAGGGTCCACATTAACAAATCTCAAAAGCATGTTGAATAAAAAAGAGCAACTCAAAGTTTCACCATTCACAAAACAAAAGCATATACTATTTAGTGATATATAAACACACAATAAAAGTATGAACCTGTGCATTGGTGAAATCAACAGTAAATTGGGATAGGTCTTATTCTAGACAAGAGGGGACAGGATCATGGGAAGCAGCAGGGTTAAAACCACACTTGTATGTATTTCTGTGATGCTTTGCCTTTTTCAACATTAGACCACTGCTACTACATGCATGGGTCATGGTTCTGGCTGAGCAACTGCTCCAAGCAGGATTTATTGCCTGTGGGGACCAGGATACTCATATCTGCAGGGTAAGCAATATGTCCCTACATAGGTATGAATAGACACTTATAGCACACTTTTATATCTATTTATTGTTTTACTTTGGCTAATATTTAAGGGTTTACTATCAATAGAACTCCCCTGTGACCCAGCAACAGCACTGCTAGGGATTTACCCAAGGGATACAGAAGTGCTGATGCATAGGGGCACATGTACCCCAACGTTCATAGCAGCAATGTCAACAATAGCCAAATCATGGAAAGAGCCTAAATGTCCATCACCCGATGAATGGATCAAGAAGATGTGGTATATATATAGAATGGAGTATTACATGGCAATGAGAAAGAATGAAATATGGCCATTTGTAGCAACATGGATGGACCTCGAGGGTGTCATGCTAAGCGAAATAAGTCAGGTGGAGAAGGACAGATACCATATGTTTGCACTCATAGGTCTAGCAGGAGAAACCTAATAGGACCATGGGAAGAGGAAGGGGGAAAGAGAGCTGGAGAGAGTGAGGGACACAAATCATGAGAGACTATTGAATACTGAAAATGAACTGTGGACTGAAGGGGAAGGGAGGGGTCATGGTGGGGGGCACTTGTGGGGAGAAGCACTGGGTGTTATATGGGATCCAATTTGAAAATAAACTATTTAAAAGAGTTACTTTTTATGTAAATCAAGATTTTTCTGACATGAAAAACAATATTCAATTGATTCAGTTGACATATTTATAGGAATAAAGCATGTTTTAAGGTACATATATATAAGCATATAAGTATACAGTATATGCTTTTTAAAATCATGGAATACTTTTAATGCCATAAAATAAATAATAAATGCCACATTCATGCTATTTTTATAATCTTTCGAAGTTATGTTAGCCACATTTTAGAAAGAGCATTCATTTGAAACAGGCCAGAGAAATGATCTAACGCTAGAAAGATTCTTGCATTCCTTGTATAACATTTGAAATTTTTCCCACAAAGAATAGGGGAACTATACTCATAAAATACAATATTTGTGAATTCTACATTTATAAGACAAAACTATTATAAACTCACCTCTGCTCTGTAGGGAATGAACCAAAATCCTGGTCCACAGAAGCCAAGCAGCTCTGCCCAGCTGCCCTGCTGGGGTAGGTGATTGTGGGGTCCGCCCTGTTGACTCCTTGCTGTAGCCTGCAGTTGCTGGTGGCAAGTCCCACCAGCCCTGGCCTTCCCAGGCCAGCACGCATAGGAGCAGATGCCTGATGTAGCTCCATCTCCAGCACACCAGAGGTCAGCCCATCATCTTTGTTCTCTAGATGCATGTTCCGTTGTCACTCTTCTCACTAGGTCAGCCAGAAAGAAACCACTGCTGATGAAAAGCAAACTCGGAATATTGTTTGCACATTGGGGTGTTCAAATAGAATGCATGCAGTCTCTCTCTACCCTTGTTATTTTTTGGCCTCTTATAATAAGGCCTTTCCAATGTTCCAGCATTCTAACATCACGTGGGAAAGAGGGTATGCTCATCTCCAAGGATGAACACTGGAACACATTTCACACCAGCCATGACCTAAACATTCAATAAGAAGCATTAGTTAAGTAAATAGTAATGTGTGCACAGTATGAAATACTATGCAAGTAAAGTGCTCTAGAAGGATATTGATTGATATAGGGAAATATTAAGGACATGTAAGAAACATTGATAAACTAGGATATTTTTATTGAAATAAATATATACATAGTATGCACACAGAACAGAAGACCAAAAATACCCAGACTCCAAAACATGGCGACCTCTGGGTGGTGGGGGCTTTCTCCTTTGTTCCTGTCTATGCTATGGTTTTATGGTTTCTGCAGCTAATAAATTAATACCTTTGTAATAAGAAAATAATAATACCTACTATGAAAATGAAAATAATTGCTTATTAAGAGTAATTAATTGAAAGTAAAATTAAAAGATTATGATGTCCTACTCTTGTGTTATGTTTCTAATCATTACCACTTTATTATTTTACATTTTCTAGCATCCCACAACCCCAGCAATGACCTTTGACTTGTAGCAGAATGGTTTATTATCAATGGTTGCTTTGAAGCTAACATTCAATGTGAGCTTTGGTTGAGCAGAACTTGCAACATTGAGAAGCAATGTACATGACTATGGGTTTCAATGGGTACAATACATGGATTCACCACTCCTTTTGACTCACTCATCAGTAAGGAGACGTTGGAGTGTTGGTAGAATATGACTGTATCGAAAAGCAGAGTAAAGAATTCTACATTAGTTTCATGCAATGTTTCCATTTTCTGTTAAGAGCAAAGCCCACGTGCATGTATGAACTGCAAAATACACATTATACAAGTTAATGTCTCACATTTGCATTTAAAATGATACTTCAAGATAAAAATGAATGACATTCATGCTAATAATCTAGATTTTTAATTTTTCCTTCCTTAGAATAATGACATTAAGTAGCAATTTTAAAATACTGTGATAGGTCAAGAAAGAGATGGTGGAAGAAAGGAAAAAGCTTTACATTTTAGTATTCTTAACATCACTTTTTTCCTGTTTTTTGAAAAAGGAGCCCTACATTTTCATTTGCATAGGGCTTCAGAAATTATGTATTAGTCCTACATAATTAGTTTGGGAAGTTATCCTCCTTGTTCTCCACTGCAGTCTTCTCCCTTCCCTAAAGTACTCCAGCTGCTTTAGAATATGTCATTGGAATCCCCACCAACCCATTACTAAAACAACTATCTAATATCTTCCTGGTCATATTTCTTCATTCTCTGAAGATCTGAATCATAGCTTGTGGTCTTGTTCCACCTTTGTTATATTTTGGTTTCAGCACCTACAGAGATGATGCTTTCCACCCCCTGGGCTCTCAGTTATGTGACCACCTCACTGGCAAGGAGCTTGTCTGCTTCCTCATCAGCCAAACACCCTCTGTCTTCACTCCTCCTCTCAGCAAACACTCTCCTCCTACTTGCCCCAACTCATTCTGTCAAGCTTGCCTAATGTGTGAGTTTTATATTGTTGCATAACAAATTACTACAAAATTGGTAAGCTTAAAACAACACATGTTTATAATCTCAGGGTTTCTGTGGGTCAGGTGTTGGGGCACACTTATCTGGGTCATTTGCTATGGATCTCAAGGTGTCATCAGGCTATGTTTTTATCTAGAGGCTCAACCAGGGGAAAATCTGCTTCCAAGAAGACTCAGTGTTGGCAGAATTCACTTCCTGGTCCTACAGGACTGGGGCTGTGGTTTCTTGCTAGCTCATAACTAGAGACCACACCAAGCTCTCAGAAGCTGCCCTCACCATCTACAGGGTTCCTGCAGTTCCTTGCCATGTGGACTCTTCTAAAATATCTGTTTACTTCATCAAGCAACCATGAGAGTCTCCAGAGTGAATCAACTAGCAAGGCAAAATTTTACATAATGTAACATAACCACAGGAGTGACATCCTTTCAACTGCCTTTGCCTTATTCTATAGGTTGGAAGCCAGGCACAGGTCCTACCTTTACACAGGGGAGGGGATCACACATGGACATGACCACCAGGCAGTAGGAATCATGGGGGCTACCCTGGGGTCTGTCTGCCACCCATGGCAAAACTCCCACCACTGGCTTTCCTGCCCTGTGCCAGCATCTAAGCAGCTGAATGTAGCCATAGAGAACCCTCTGTGATCCTGACAGTCTTACATGAACTCTGTGTGTAGTGTTCCCACTGGGTTCTAAAACTGCTCAACAATTTTAACACATCTCCCAAGGAAAGATTCACTCCTGTTCTCCTCCATATACCTCATCAAACTCTCATATACCCTCATTCCTTTTCAGGCTCAGTTGCTGCCATTGACTCTTCCTTCCTTCACTGACTAAATCAGCCAGGGTCTAAGAAGGAAATAGAAGATTCTCTGAAGACATAATCATAGAAACTGTTACACAAGAGATGGACATGCTGTGACACCAACCAAAGGCTAGCAATTAGCAGCAGTGGGAAAATTTCCATCCCACCTTGGCTGAGAAGCAGAAGAAGGTGAATGCTGGAACTATGATGGGTCTTTCTGAAAGAAGGTGGAGCTCCAGAAAAGATGCCCCCCAAAGCAGAGGGGAATGGCAAGAGATAACAGCTTACCTGTTCCCCTCCCTCAATCTCCCAGCAGAGCTTCCTATTGGCCAAATTCAGCAGGAAGATGCTGACCTGAGAGCCCAAGCAGGAGCCAGACACTGAGATTCAGAGCAGAGAACAGTGAGGGTGATAGATAACTCCAAGAGCAAAAATCCCAGGATTGGCACACTGACAAAACTAGTAGGAATGAGAATAAAATGTCCAGCCTCCCAAGTACACAACTGTTTGCAACCCTACTGGGTACGTTGGAGTCCACCCACTCTCACCTACTCAGCTGTGTTGTTGCAATTCTCTCCTGAAGAATTCAGGCCAGCATGTAAATACACTGAGATATCTGCCAAAACTAGAAAGATACCCCTCAGGATTATTGCTCCCAGGAAGGCAGAGTGGACCTACTTTTCACTCTTTCCCTTGCTAAGTACAATGAAAAACCTGACATTTTGTATAAAACAACAATAAGAAGACTCTGAAAGGTAAGAGAAGAAAGAAAAACTGGTTAGGGACCCAAGAAATGACAGAGCAGTGAGGCCTCTGAATTTTTATTTTGCCTCATATATCTCAGACAGGGTACTGAAGGTACTGGAAACACCAACAAGCACAAACCAAAAAAGTCCCAAGAAAAGCCTGCTTTTTCTAACCCAAAGGAATAGTTAAGGTGCAGCTTAGCAGGACAGAAAAATTTTAGGCAATAACGGCTTTACTGCAGCCAAACACTGCAAACCCACATCCACCCAAGACAGCAAACAAAGGCCAAGTGGGGAGTCTAAACCTCCCCCCTCCCTAGGCTGAAATAAAGGACTCAGGCTCCCATTCCTATTGGTGGTGCTAGATAGTCCCACCTCCTCCCCACACACCTCTCACCCCCTTTATAGGCAGAGAACTCACAATGGGAACCTAAACTTCACTTTTCCTTGCAATAAAAGGAACCTCTCCTCATCTTTGCTAAGATGTCAGAGGAGGCTAAGTGGGAAATGAGGACTTTAACCACTGCTTGGCAATAATAAGGGGACCCCCAATGGTGTCACTAGAAGCCACATAAGAAGTAATACAGTGCTCTACCCGCTTCCAGCCAGGATGGTATCAGTGGAGGCCCAGTGAGGGAGCCAGAGCTGCCTTCCTCACCCAGCAATAATAGAGAATCCTTCCTCATCTAGATGTAAACTGAGGCCAAGTGAAGAACTTGAACATCTAACTTCACCTGGAAGCAATGATGCAGTACCAGGTCTTTCTGTTGGTGTGGTGTCAGAGGAAGCCAACTGAAAGAAATGTTAAATAGGAATACAGAGTCTCATAATACCCAAAATGTGCAATGTAACTTAAAAGATTTTAATAAAAAAAAAGTCAACTGTTACAGTGATAACTAGGAAAATCTCAACTTGAAACAAAGGCAACATTTAGATAAAAGATGTTAGAATTATCTGACTGAAATTTTTAAAGCAGCCAAAATAAAAACACTTCAACAAGCAATAACAAATGGGAAACAGTAACTTGAAACAAATGGGGGAAAAAAGAGAAAGTCTCAGCAAAGAAACAGTCTCAGAAAAGAAGAGCCAAATAGAAATGAAAAAAAAAAAAAAGCAAAATTATAACTCAAAGATGATCTCAACAACAAAATGGGGGGGGGTGCTGAGAAAAGAACTGATGAAGTGGAAGACAGAGCAACAGAAATACAATCTGATAGAGTTAAAAAAAATTAACAGAACTTCAGAAACCTGTGAGACAATAATAAGATATTTAATATTCATGTAATCAGAATCCCAGAAAAAGAGAAACACTGTGTAGCTGAAAAATCATTTAAAGAAATAATGGCTGAAAACTCCCCAAATTTGGCAAAACATATAAACCTAGAGATCCAAGACACTTAATGATATTAAAATAGGATAAATTCAAAGAAATCCACACCAAGATATGTCATAGACAAATTTCTGAATACTAAAGAAAGACAAAGAAAAATTCCTGAAACCACTAGCAAATGAAAATATACTTAAAGGGTAAAAACAATTCAAATGAAATAAACCACTGGGTAGAAGTGGAATATTTTCTCAAGTAATTAAAAAAAAAAACTATCAACCTAGAATCCTCTATTCAGTGAAAATATCTTTCAATAATGAAGATGAGGGATGCCTGGGTGGCTCAGTCGGTTGGGCAGCTGACTTTGGCTCAGGTCATGATCTCACAGTTTGTGGGTTCGAGCCCTGCGTCAGGCTCTGTGCTGACAGCTCAGAACATGAAGCCTGCTTCTGATTCTGTGTCTCCCTCTCTCTCTCTCTGACCCTCCCCTGCTCACACTATGTGTGTCTCTCTCTCTCTCTCAAAAATAAATAATAAAATGTTAAAAAAAGAATAATAAAAAAAGAATGAAGATGAAATCAGACCTCCTTAGAAGGAAGAAAATTAAAAGAACAATCTTAAAAGAATGGCTAAGGGAAGTTATCTAAGTGTAAAAAGATAGATAAAAGAAGGAGTTTGGAACATCAGAAAGGTAAAAAAGAAAAAATGTTAATAAGAAAAGTATGGGTAAATTTACAGTTTTCCTCTCTTTTTGGGTTTTCTAGATTATGTTTGATTTTGAAGCAAAAATTATAACTCTTCAATGTAGTTCAAAGGGAGGAAGTAAAAGGATGTAGAGAGGGGTAAAGTTTTTCTAAATTTTACTGAAGCTGATAAAATGATAACGTTATGAAACTATGACAAGTATTGCATATATAATTTAACACCCATAGAAACCAGTTGAAAAAGCTACAAATGAGATATATTCAAAAATACTAGAGATAAATAAGAATGGAATTGAAAAATAAGACAGTTAACCCACATCCCTAACATATTAAATTTGCACTGAATATAAATGGTATAAATATAATTAAAAGAGACTGGTAGAGTGAATTATTAAACATGATTCAGCTTTGTAGTCTACAAAAAATTTACTTCAATGAGGAAGCATTCTAAGCATTAATCCAAAGAAAGCACAACTGACTGAATTGATATAAGACAGACTTCAGAAAAATTAAGCATATTATATATATACATATATATACATATATATATAGACATTATATAATAATAAAAGGATCAACTTACTAAAAAGGCATAGAAATCTTAAATGTGCATGCACCAATCAAGAGAACTGCAAAATATGTGATGCAAAAAACTAATAGAGCTTAAAGAAGAAAGAGACAGGTACAATTATATAGTTGGAAATTTCATTTTCCTGTCAGCAATTAATAGAACAACTATACAGAAAATCAGCAAGGATATAGGAGCAATGAATGACACAATCAACCAATACGATGTAATTGACACATATGGAATACTCTACCCAACAACAGTAGAACAGACTTTTTAGGTGCCAGTAGAACATAAACCAAAATATACTACATCTTGGGACACAAAACACACCTGAGAAAATTTATTATCAAATTGGATATAAAATACAGTGCATACAGTGTGCTCTTGGTTTTGGGGGTAGATTCCCATGATTTATCACTTACATGCAACACCCAGTGGTCATCCTAACCAGTACCCTCTTCAATGTCCATCACTCATTTTCCCCTCTCCTCCACCCTCCCGTTAATCTTCAGTTCATTCTTTATATTCAAAAGTCATATGGTTTGCCTCTCTCCCTCTCCGTCTGTAACTATTTTTCCCTTCCCTTCCCCCATTGTCTTGTGGCAAGTTTCTCAAGATACATATATGAATGAAAATATATAGTATCTATCTTTATCTGACTGACTTATTTCACTCAGCATAATACCCTCCAGTTCCATCCACATTGCTGGAAATGGCAGGACTGAATCTTTCTCATTGCCAAGTAGTATTCCATTATAAATATAAACCACATCTTCTTTATCCATTCGTCAGTTAATGGACATTTAGGCTCTTTCCATAATTTGGCTATTGTTGAAAGCACTGCTATAAAACATTGGGGTACATGTGCCCCTATGAATCAGCAATGTGTCCTTTGGATAAATTCCTAGTAGTGCTATTGCTGGGTCATAGGGTACTTCTATTTTGAATTTTTTGAGGGACCTCCATACTGTTTTCCACAGTGACTGCACCAGTTTGCATTCCCACCAACAGTGCAAGAGGGTTCCCATTGAATGTAAACTGGTGCAGCCTTTCTGGAAAACAGTGTGGAGGTTCCTCAAAAAATTAACAATAGAACACCCCTATGACCCAGCAATAGCACTGCTAGGGATTTGCCCATGGGATACAGAAGTACTGATGCATAGGAGCACATGTACCCCAATGTTCCTAGCAGCACTTTCAATGATAGCCAAATCATGGAAAGAGTCTAAATGTCCGTCAACTGATGAATGGATCAAGAAGATGCAGTTTATATATACAATGAAATACTACATGGCAATGAGAAAGAATGAAATCTGGCCATTCGTGGCAATGTGGATGGACCTCGAGGGTGTCATGCTAAGTGAAATAAGTCAGGCAGAGGAGAGATACCATGTTTTCACTCATAGGTTTAACAGGAGAAACCTAACAGAGGACTATGGGGAGGGGAAGGGGGGAAAATAGGGAGTGGGAGGGAGGCAAACCATGAGAGACTCTTGAATACTGAAAACAAACTGAGGGCTAGTCGGGGAGAGGGAGTGAGGAAGGGGGGTGATGGGCATTGAGGAGGGCACTAGTTGGGATGAGCACTGGGTGTTATATGGAAACCAACTTGACAATAAACTATAAAAGAAAAAAAAAGTGTTCCCATTTCTCCACATCCTCTCCAGCATCTGTTTCCTGAGCTGTTAATTTTAGTCATTCTGACCATTGTGAGGTAGTATCTCAGTGTGGTTTTGATGATGAGTGATGTTAAGCATTGTTACATGTGTCTGTTGACCATCTGGATACATTCTTTGGAAAAGTGTCTATTCACGTCTTCTGCCCAATTCTTCACTAGATTATTTGTTTTTCATGTGCTGAGTTTGGTAAATTCTTTATAGATTTTGGATATTAACCCTTTACCTGATATGTCATTTGTAAATTCTTCTCCCATTCGGTAGGTTGCCTTTTAGTTTTGTTGATTGTTTCCTTTGCAGTGCAGAAGGTTTTTGTCTTGATGAGGTCCCAACAGTTTTTTGCTTTTAATTCCCTTGCCTTTGGAGAGCAAGAAATGTTGAGGCTGAGGTCAAAGTTGTTACCTGCTTTCTCCACTAGGGTTTTGATGGTTTCCTGTCTCTCATTTAGATCTTTCATCCATTTTGAGTTTATTTTTGTATATGATGTAAGAAAATGGTCTAGTTTAACTCTTCTGCATGTTGCGGTCCAGTTCTCCCAGCACCATTTGCTAAAGAGACTGTCTTTTTTCAATTGGATGCTTTCCCTGCTTTGTCAAAGATTAATTGGCCATACATTTGTGGGTCCAATTCTGGGTTCTCTATTCTATTCATTGGTCTATGTGTCTGTTTTTTGCCAATACTGTACTCTCTTGATGATTACAGCTTTGTAGTAAAGGCTAAAGCATGGGATTGTGATGTCTCCCACTTTTTGGTTTTCTTTTTCAATATTACTTTGGCAATTCAGGGTCTTTTGTGGTTCCATACAAATTTTAGGATTGTTTGTTCTAGCTTTGAGAAGAATGCTGGTGCAATTTTTATTGGTATTGCATTAACTGTGTAGATTGCTTTGGGTCATATTGATATTTTAACAATATTTATTCTTCCAATCCATGAGCATGAAATATTTTTCCATTTCTTGGTATCTTCTTCAATTTCCTTCATAAGATTTCTATAGTTTTCAGGACACATGTCTTTCACATCTTTGGTTAGGTTCATTCCTAGGTATTTTATGGTTTGTGGTGCAATTGTAAATGGGATCAATTTCTTGATTTCTCTTTCTGTTGCATTATTATTAGTGTATAGAAGTCCAACCGATTTCTGTACATTGATGTTATTCCCTGTGACTTTGCTGAATTAATGGATCAGTTCCAGTAGCATTTTGACTTTCCATGTAGAGTATCACATCATCTGTGAAAAGTCAAAGTTTGAATTCATCTTTGCCAAATCTGATGCCTTTTATTTCATTTTGTTGTCTGATGATGTGAGGACTTCAAACACTATGTTAAACAACAGTGGTGACTATCTTTTCCCATTCTGTTGGTTGCCTATTAGTTTTCTTGATTGTTTCCTTTGCATTGCAGAAGCTTTTTATCTTGATGAAGTCCCAAGAGTTCAGTTTTTCTTTCATTTCCCTTGCCTTTGGGGATGTGTCAAGTAAGAGATTGCTG
>NC_043708.1:114076431-114084266 GCF_006229205.1 Suricata suricatta | reverse complement strand
TTCTTGAATGTTTTTATTTTAAAAAAAGATGCTATATTTTGTCAGATGCTTTTTCTATACCTATTGAGAGGATCATATGGTTATTATCTTTTCTTTTATTAATGTGATGTATCACATTGATTTGCAAATACTGAACTAGTCCTGCAGCCCAGAAATAAATTCCACTTGATCATGGTGGATATTTCTTTTTATATGCTGTTGAATTTTATTTGCTAGTATCTTGTTGAGAATTTTTGTATCCATGTTATCAGAGATATTAACCTGTCATTCTCCTTTTTTGGGGGGTCTCCATCTGTCTTAGGAATCAAGGTAATGCCATCTTCATAGAATGAGTCTGGAAGCTTTCCTTCTGTTTCTATTTTTTTGGAACAGCTTGAGATACATAGGTATTAATTCTGCTTTAATTGTATGGTATAATTCTGCTGGGAAGCTATATGGTCCAGGACTCTTAATTGTTGGGAGATTGTTGATAAATGATTCAATTTCTTCCCTACTTATGATTCTGTTCAAATTTTCTATTTCTTCTCATTTGAGTTTTGGTAGTGTGTATGTCTAGAATTTTGTCCATTTCTTCCAAATTGTCCAGTTTGTTGGCATATAATTTTTCATAGTATTCTCTGATAATTGATTGTATTTATGAGGGATGGGTTGTGATAAGTCCATTTTCATTCATGATCTTATCTATTTGGGTCCTCTCTTTTCTTTTTGAGAAGTCTGGCTAGGGGGTTAACAATTTTGTTTATTTTTTCAAAAAACAGCACTAAGTTTCATTCATTTGTTCTGTTGTTGTTGCTTTTGTTATTTGATTTTGTATTGTTTATTTCTGCTCTGATCTTTATTCTCTTCTTCTGCTGGGTTTAGGGTGTCTTTGCTGTTCTGCTTCTAGTTCCATTAGGTGTGTTGTTAGGTTTTGTATTTGGGATCTTTCCTGTTTCTTGTGATAGGCCTGGATTGCAATGTCTTTTCCTTTTAGGCCTGCCTTTGCTGCATCCCAAAGGATTTGGGCTGTGGTGGTTTCATTTTCATTTGTTTCCATATATTTTTTAAATTTCTTCGTTAATTGCATGGTTGACCCATTCATTCTTTAGTAGGATATTCTTTAATCTCCACGTACTTGGAGGTTTTCCACACTTTTCTCTGTTGTTGATTTCAAGTTTCATAGCATGGTGATCTGAAAATGTGCATGGTATGACCTCAATCCTTTCATATTTTTTGAGGTCTGTTTTGTGACCCAGTATGTGATCTATCTTGGAGAATGTTCCATGTGCACTTGAGAAGAATGTATAGTCTGCTGCTTTAGGATGAAAAGTTCTGAATGTATCGGTCAAATCTATCTGGTCCCATGTGTCATCCAGGGCCATTGTTTCTTTACCAATTTTCTGCCTAGATGATACATCCACTGCTGTAAGTGGAGTATTAAAGTCCCCCACAGTTACCACATTCTTACCAATAAGATTGTTGATTTTTGTGATTGTTTTATATATTTGGGTGTTCTGAATTGGGTGCATAAAGATTTATAATTATTAGCTCTTTTTGATGGATAGACCCTCTAATTATGGTATAATGCCCTTCTTCCTCTCTTGTTACAGCCTTTAGTTTAAAATCTAGTTTGTCTAAGTATGGCTATCCAGCTTTCTTTTGACTTCAAGTAGCATGTTAGATGGTTCTCCATCCCCTCACTTTCAATCTGAAGGTGTTCTCAGGTCTAAAATTGGTCTCTTGTAGATAGAAAATAGATGGGTTTTGTCTTTTATCCATTCTGATACCCTATGACTTTTGATTGGAGCATTTAGTCCATTTACATTCAGTGTTATTATTGAAAAATATGGGTTTAGAGTCATTGTGTTCTCTGTACATTTCATGCTTGTAGTGATGTTTCTGGTCCTTTGTGGTCTTTTCAACATTCCACTCACAGAGTCCCCCTTAGCATCTCTTGTAGGGCTGGTTTAGTGGTGATGAACTCCTTCAGTTTTTGTTTTTCTGGGAAAACCTTTATCTCTCCTTCTATTCTGAATGACAGGCTTGCTGGATAAAGGCTTCTTGGCTGGATATTTTTCCTATTCAGCACACTGAATATTTCCTGCCACTCCCTTCTAGCCTGACAAGTTTCAGTAGATAGGTCTGCCACTACCTTATGTGTCTACCCTTGTGGTTAAGGCCCACTTGTCCCTAGCTGCTTTCAGAATTCTCTCTGCATCTTTTTATTTTGCCAGTTTCACTGTGATATGTTATGCAGAAGATCGGTTCAAGTTACATCTAAAGTAACATCCCTGTGCTTCATGGACCTCAATGTCTGTTTCCTTCCCAAGGTTGGGGCAGTTTTCAGCTATGTTTTGTTCAAATACACCTTCTGCCCCTTTCTCTCTCTTCTTTTTCTGGAACTCCTATGATACGGATATTATTAAGTTTCATTGAATCACTTAACTCTCTAATTCTCCCCTTGTAGTCTAGAATTTTTTTAATCTCTTTTAGCTTTCTCAGCTTCATCTTTTTCTATAATTTTATCTTCTATTTCACTTATTCTCTCCTCTGCCTCTTTAGTCCTTGCTGCCACCATCTGTAGTTTGTTCTGCACCCCATTTATAGCATTTTTAATTCCTCAGGACCAATTTTTAGTTCCTATATCTCTGCAGCAATAGATTTTCTGCTGTCTTCAGTCCTTTTTTTCAAGCCAGTGATTAATCTTATGACTATTGTTCTTAATACTTGTTCATTTATATTGTTTATGTCTGTTTTGATCAATTCTTTAGCTGTCATTATTCCTGGAATTTGTTTTGAGGAGAATTCTTCTGTTTTGTTATTTTGGCTAGTTTTCTGTCCCTTGTGTGTTTTAAAATCTTGTTATGTGTCCTGCACCTGCAATCACTACTATATTAAAGAAGGGTCATATACTGCCCATGACCTGGCCTTAGGAGGTGTTTTTTGGTGTGTGTTACTTGGTCTCTGTTGTTGTGACTTTTTTGCATTATCTCCCTACCCATAGTGATGTTCTGGACCCTCCATCAGGTGTGCTTTGATTTGTTTGTTGAAGTAGTCCTGGAAAATAAAACAAACAAAAAACCAAAACCAAACCAAATCAAAACAAACAAAAACTACCAGCTACATACAACAAAGCAATGGGGTGGGGAAAAGAAAAAAAAAGAAAACTGACCAAGTAGAGAAACTATATAGCTTAATCCAGAGAGAGAGAGAGAGAGGAAAATAAAGAAGATTAGAAAAAGTATAAACAGAATAGATTACATATGTCTGCTTAAATAAACCAACAACCAGAATAACCAGACTCAATGAGGGAAGAAATAAAAAGGAGAAAAGGAAGAAAAAAATACATATATATACTAAAATTGTCCAAGAATTAAATCAGAAAATGCAAAACTGCTGGGTGTCTTGGTTCTGCACTTTCATCCCACAACATTCCAGGGAGGGGATTGCTTTCTCCCACTGCAGACTGTGTCTCTGAACTAGTTACGTTTTTTTGTTTTTTTGTTTTGTTTGGTTTTTTTTTTTTTGCCAAATCTTCTCAAGAGTTTTCAGTTTTATTTTATTTTATTTTTTTATAATACTTTATTGTCAAATTGGTTTCCATATAACACCCAATGCTTCTCCCCACAGTGCCCCCCTCCATGACCATCACCCCCCTTCCTCCCTCCTTCTCCCCTTCAGTCTTCAGTTTGTTTTCAATATTCAATAGTCTCTCATGATTTGTTCCTCTCTCTCCCCCACTCTCCCCCTTCCCCTCTCTATGGTCCTCTGTTAGGTTTCTCCTGTTAGACTTATAAGTGCAAACATATGGTTTCTGTCCTTCTCAACCTGACTTATTTCGCTTAGCAGGACACTCTCAAGGTCTATCCACTTTGCTACAAATGGCCAGATTTCCTTCTTTCTCATTGCCATGTAGTACTCCATTGTATATATATACCACATCTTCTTGATCCATTCATCAGGTGATGGACATTTAGGCTCTTTCCATGATTTGGCTATTGTAGAAAGTACTGCTATGAACATTGGGGTATATGTGCTCCTGTGCATCAGCACTCCTATATCCCTTGGATAAATCCCTAGCAGTGCTATTGCTGGGTCATAGGGGAGTTCTATTGATAGTTTTTTGAGGAACCTCCACACTGTTTTCCAGAGTGGCTGTACCAGTTTACATTCCCACCAACAGTGTAGGAGGGTGCCCATTTCTCCACATCATTGCTAGCATCTATGGTCTCTTGATTTGTTCACTTTAGCGACTCTGACTGGTGTGAGGTGATACCTCAGTGTGGTTTTGATTTGTATTTCCCTGATGATGAGTGATGCTGAGCATTGTTTCATGTGCCTGTTGGCCATCTGGATGTCCTCTTTGGAGAAGTGTCTGTTCATGTCTTCTGCCCATTTCTTCACTGGATTATTTGTTTTTCAGGTATGGAGGTTAGTGAGTTCCTTATAGATTTTGGATACTAGCCCTTTGTCTGATATGCCATTTGCCACTATCGTTTCCCATTCTGTCAGTTGCCTATTAGTTTTTCTTATTATTTCCTTTGCATTGCAGCTTTTTATCTTGATGAGGTCCCAATAGTTCATTTTTGTTCTTGATTCCCTTGCCTTTGGGGATGTGTCAAGTCGGAAATTGCTGTGATTGAAGTCAAGGAGCCTGTTTCCTGCTTTCTCTTCTAGGGTTTTTATGGTTTCCTGTCTCACATTCAGGTCCTTTATCCATTTTGAGTTTATTTTTCTGAATTGTATAAGAACGTGGTCTAATTTCATTATTCTACATGGTGCTGTCCAGCTCTCCCAACACCACCTATTGAAGAAGCCTTCTAGAAATGATCAATGAATTCAGTAAAGTTGCAGGATACAAAATCAATGTACAGAAATCAGTTGCATTCTTATACACCAAAAATGAAGCAAAAGAAAGGGAAATCAAGAAACAGATCCCATTCACAATTGCACAAAAAATCATAAATTACCTAGGAATAAATATAATCAAAGGTGTAAAAGGCCTATACGATGAAAACTATAGAAGACTTATGAAGGAAATTGAAGAAGACACCAAGAAATGGAAAAACATTCCATGCTCATGGATCGGAAGAATAAACCTTGTGAAAATGTCATTATTACCCAAAGCAATTTATACATTCAATGCAATCCCCATCAAAGTTGCACCAGCATTCTTCTCAAAGCTAGAACAAACTATCTTAAAATTCGTATGGAACCACAAAAAACTCCGAATAGCCAAAGTAATATTGAAGAAGAAAACCAAAACAGGAGGCATCACAATTCCCAGACTTTAGCCTCTACTACAAAGCTGTCATCAAGGCAGTATGGTATTGGCACAAAAACAGACACATGGACCAATGGAATAGAATAGAGCACCCAGAACTGGACCCACAAGTGTATGGCCAATTAACCTTTGACAAAACAGGAAAGAGGATCTGAACTAGTTACTGAGCCCAAGCCCACAGGAAAGAGGATCTGAACTAGTTACTGAGCCCAAGCCCAGGGCTAGCTCCCTTCCTCCCTAGGTATGTTAATGGAGCAACTGGCCCCAGTCCAGAGAAAGCCCCGCCGTTAGTGATCAGCTTTTCCTCTGTCCCTGTCCATGGTTTTTCTCTTGTTCAGATATGGTCCTAAGCTTCCACAGCCTCCCTTTCTCTTCCCTTTGTCTCTTCACAGAAGAGGATCCCTCCCATCCATGCCTATGCTGTCTGCTTTATATCTCCCAGTTTGCAACCAGATACCTATGGCCTGCAAAGTTGTCCCTGTGGGTCCCTGAAGACCTCTCTATCACTCTGCAGCCTGGACTCTTGGAATTCAGAGTCCTTCAGCCTCAACACTGCTGTGTTGGAGGGACGAGGGAACTTCAGGTCCCCCTACCACTCTGCCATGTTGGAACTCCTAAACTCAGAAAATTTAAAGAATTGAAAACACACAATGTGTTCTATAGCCACAGTTGAATCAAATTAGAGACAATAACAGAAAGACAAGCAGCAAGCATACCTGAAAATTAAACAACACACTTCTAAATAACCCAGAAGTCAAAGAGGAAGTTTTAAGAGAAATCAAAATTGTACTGAACTGAACAAAATTAAAATATAACATTTTAAAATCTGTAGAATAAAGCTAAAGCAGTAAGCAGAGGAAAGTTTACAGCATTAAATGTTCATACTGGAATGAAGAAAAGATCTCAAATCAATAATCTAAAGTCTCATCAAATTGGTTAACTAATTAATTAATTTTCATCTCAATAACTTTAAAAAAAGAAGAATAAAATAAACCAAAGAAAGCAGGAGTAAGAAAATAATAAACATAAGAGTAAAAATCAATGAAATAGACAGAAAAACAACAGAAAAAATCAGTGAAGCAAAGAAACTGTTCTTTTTTTTTTAATAGTTTATTGTCAAATTGGTTTCCATATAACACCCAGTGGTCTTCACCATAAGTGCCCTCCTCCATTACCACCCCCTCTCAAGAAGATGTGGTACATATATACAATGGAGTACTACATGGCAACAAGAAAGAAGGAAATCTGGCCATTTTAGCAAAGTGGATGGACCTCGAGGGTGTCATGCTAAGTGAAATAAGTCAGGCGGAGAAGGACAGATACCATGTTTTCACTCATAGGTCTAACAGGAGACTAGGAGAGGTGGTGGAAACTGTTCTTTTAAAACATCAATAGAGGGGTGTCTGGGTGGCTCAGCTGGTTAAGCATCCGACTTTGGCTCAGGTCACGATCTCACAACCTGTGAGTTCAAGCCCCTCATTGTGTTCTGTGCTGACAGCTCAGAGTCTGGAGCCTGCTTCAGATTCTGTGTCTCCCTCTCTGTCAGCCCTGTCCCCTGCTCTCTCTCTCTCTCTCTCATTCTCTCTCTCTCTGTGTATCAAAAATAAATAAACATTTAAAAAAGTAAACATCAATAGAATTGACAAACACCTCTAGTATGACTGACAAAGAAAGAAAGAGAATAGAAATTACCAATGTCTGGAATGAAATGGAAAACATCACTACAGACCTTACAGATAAGAAAAGGATAATAATGGAATATTATGAACAACTCTGTATACATAAATTTGGCAACTTAGATGAAAAGGACCAATCTCTCAAAAAGCTCAAATGAGTAAGACTCACTCAATATAAAATAGATAATTTGAATAATCCTATAATTATTAAGTAAATTGAATTTGAATTTTTGAATTCCCAAAATACAAATCTCTAGGCCCAGATGGTTTTATTGAAAAATTCTACCAAACATTCAAAGAATAATAACACCAATTCTACTCAATCTCATCTAGAAAATAGAAGATGAGGTACTCTTCTCAATTAATTTTATGAAGTTAGTATTGCCCTTATACCAAACTGAGAAAGAGCCAAGAAGATGAGGTACAATTAATTTTATGAAATTAATGTTCTCCTTGTAAAAAAATCAGATAGAATAAGTATGAGAAAGAAGAGAAAAGAAAACAAGGAAAGAAAGGAAAAGGAAAGAAGGGAAGAAGAAACAGAGGGAAAGAGGAGGAAGAGATGGAAGGGGAAGGAAGGAAGAAAGGAGAAAGAAAGAAAGAAGAAAGAAAGAAAGAAAGAAAGAAAGAAAGAAAGAAAGAAAGAAAGAAAGAGAGAGAGAGAAAGAAGAGAGAGAGAGAGAAAGAAAGAAAGAAAGAAAGAAAGAAAGAAAGAAAGAGAGAGAGAAAGAGAGAGAAAGAAAGAAAGAAAGAAAGAAAGAAAGAAAGAAAGAAAGAAAGAAAGAGAAAGAAGAAAGAAAGAAATGAAGGAAGGAAGAAGAGAGGTAGAGAGGAAGGTAGGCAGGAAGGAAAACATAGAGAAAAGAAAGAAAGAAAGAAAGAAAGAAAGAAAGAAA
>NC_043708.1:114069858-114076331 GCF_006229205.1 Suricata suricatta | reverse complement strand
TCATTGTTATTAGGAGAGGAGTGAAAGATACAAGGAAAATGAAGAGTAATCATGCATATAGGGTTTTGTTTGAGATTAGTGAAAGTGCCCTAAAATGGATTGTGGTTATTGCCATCCAATTCAGTGGATATAATGAAAATCATTGAATTGTACCTTGAAATGGACATATTATATAATATGTTAATTATATATCAATAAAGCTATTAAAAACATCAATTGATATAATCTGCTGTGTTAATAGGCATAAGAAGAAAAACCATGTCAATTGTAATCATATCAGTTTGACAAAATTCAATACCCATTTATGATAAAACATGAAGAAAATTGGAATAGTGGGGAACTTACTCAACTTGATAAAGAATATCTACAAAAAAGCTATTATTAACAACATTCTTAATGTTAAGAAACTTGAAGATTTCCTGCTATGACCAAGAGCAAGGCAAGGATGTCCACTCTCATCCCTCCTATTCAATGTAGAACAGGAAGGTCTAGCCAGTGAAGTAGGGCAAAAAAGTGGAGCGGTAAAAGGCAGAGAGAGCAGAAAGGAAAAAATAAAACTTCCCCAATTTGCAGATGATATTATTATTTTCTACACAATAAAATCCCAAGTAGTCTACAAAAACATCCTCATGGAATTGAGTTACTCAAGGTCACAGAATACAAGATAAATATTTTTAAAAACTATATTCCATATACTATCAATGAACATGTTGACATCAAAATTGAAAATATAATACAATTTACAGTTGCTAAAAAATTAAATATTTAGATGTACATCCAATAAGACATGAAGTGACTCATATGCTGGAAACCATAAAACACTGACGAAGGAAATAAAAAATCTAAATAAATTAAATCATGTTTATGGATTGGATGACTCAACATAGTAAACATGTCAATTCTCTCCAAATTTATATACAGATTTAATGCAATTCCTATCAAATTCCAGAAAAATTTTTTATAGATATACACAAGATAATTCAAAATTTGTATGGAAAGGCAAATGATCTAGAATAACTAATATAGTTAGAAAAAAACTAAAAAGGGAGGAATCAATCTACCAAAATGCAAGGCTTCCTCTATACAGTTACTCTTAGTTACAGTAACTAAAAGTGTGTGGTGTGAGCAAAGTCATACATACATGGATTAACAGAACAGGCATGAAAATATGTCCAGTGGATTTTGACAGAGGTGCAAAGGCCACACTGAGACACCCCCTCACACTGGTCAGAGTGACTAAAATGAACCTATCAGGAAACTACTAATGCTGGCGAGGATGTGGAGAAATGGGAACCCGATCACACTGTTGGTGGGAACGCAAACTGGTGCAGCTGTTCTGGAGAACTGTGTGGAGGTTCCTCAAAAAATTAAAACTTAAAAATAGGACTACCCTGGTAGAGAGGGGGCAAGATGGCCAAGAAGTAGGGAGCTCTGTAGTCTCGGCCTGCCTGCATGTATTAAACTGAGAAAGACTGAAGGGACTATACTCTGATATGGAAGAGCAAGAGGAGAACATACAGACTCCAGAAAGAGGACAACACCAAATGTCTGAGTGAGTGAATGCAAACTGGGGAAATTCAAAAAAAAAGGGCCAGCCCTGGAGGTACAGAGGGAAGGGATTCCCAGATCAACACAGGGAGAGTGCGCGGTGTGCCAGAGAAACAAGGGGAAGAGAAACAGAGACTGAAAACGCTCATAGAGCGGTCCCTAGAGAAGAGATAAAGAACTTACCCTGGGATGGATAGAGATATTGTCACCCCACAGATAACCACGGGGTGCAGGGAAAGAAAATCCATCCCATCTAGCTGGTGAATCCTTCCTTGGGCTCGGGGTAGCCTCCATGCCAGGAGACACCAGGAGAGGCAGCCCCCATCCCCTCCCCCTGTGAGATTCTGGTTGGGAAGCCAGCCTTGATAGTGAGCACATCTCACTCCAGGCAGCAGTGACACCAGGAGAGACAGCCCCCATCTCCCCCTGCATGACCCTGGCTGGAAGGCTGGCCACTAGGGGGAGCACGTCTCATCTCCTGTGGTAGCATTAAAGTGCATGGACTAGGATTTGGAAGAGAAGCGAAGATGGGAAAGTGTGGCTTGGCTCGCCCGTGGCACAGGGGGATTGGACTCAAAAGAACAGCTTGCAATGTTTGGTTGGAACAGAGCTTGGGGAACCACCATTCTTATCCCTGCAACCACCAAGGCGGGGCCTCAGAGAGCAGCCCCCAAGACCTACCTACATCAAAACCATACCCATTGGTGCTAGAGAGCAGCCTTTTTTTTTCTTTTTCTCCTTTTCTTCTTTTGTCTCCATCACCATCCAGAAATATTTTCCCTTATCTCATTTTTATCAATCTCCTCCGCTGGTTATACCCTTTGAAACTGTCCATAAACTTTTGTTGTCTCTGTCCCCCATCTCCAGTTTTTTTTTTTCTTTCCTTTCCTTTCCTTTCCTTTTCTAACTTTCCCCTTTTGGTTTGCTTGTTTGTTTGATTTGTCCATGTGTTTGAATGCTTTGTTCCCTGTGTGTTTGTCTGTTTTCCTTTTCAGGGCTACCTCAAGAAACAAGCCAAGGTAAACATGCAGGAGAGTCCCAAATATCACTGAATAGGTAAATGAAATAATGAGAGGTACAACAAGAGAAACTGAGAGACACCATTAAAAAAACTTCCTGAAATGACGGGCCCTGGACAGTCAATGAGCCTCCTTTAATACAGCAATACTAAGAGGTGCACAGTGCATAACAAGCTTTTAAAACTGACAAGATACAGAAAGCTAGCCAAAATGATAAAATGGAAGATCTCTCCTCTAAAGAAGTTCCAGGAAGAAGTCACTGCCACAGAACTGCTCAAAACATATTTAAGCAACATAACTGAACAAGAATTTAGAACAATTGTCATAAAATTAATCACAGGACATGAAAAAAATCATCAAAGAAGCTATTGATACAAAAACTAGGGATCTTGAAAATAGCTGTGACGAGTTAAAAAAAAAAGGCTAAAAATGAGGCGCAAAATAAAATGGAGGCAGCCAATTCACGGATAGAAGAGGCAGAGAAAACAAAACATGAATTAGAAGACACAGTTAGAGCAAAAGATGAAGCAGAGAAAAAGGGAGAGAAACTGATACAGGAACATGAAAGGAGAATTCGAGACCTGAGTGATACAATCAAATGGAATAATACCCGTATCAGAGGAATTCCAGAAGAAGAAAAAAGAAAGAAGAAGAAGAAAAAAGAAAAGAAGAAGAAAAAGAGGAAGAAGAAGAAGAAGAAGAAGAAGAAGAAGAAGAAGAAGAAGAAGAAGAAGCAGCAGCAGCAGCAGCACAGGAGCAGCAGCAGCAGGAGGAGGAGGAGGAGAAGAAGAAGAAGAAGGAGAAGAATGAGAAGGAGAAGGAGGAGGAGAAGAAGGAGAAGGAGAAGAAGAAGAAGGTGAAAAAGGTCCTGAAGGGGTGCTTGATCAAATTATAGCTGAACACTTCCCAAATTTGGGGAAAGAAATAGACATTGAAATCCAAGAGGCACAGAGAACTCCCCTCAGATGTAACTGGAATCAACCTTCGGCATGAAATATCATAGTGACACTGGCAAAATATAAGGATCAAGAGAGAATTCTGAAAACAGGTAAGGATAAAAGGGCCCTAACATACAAAAGAAAACCTATCAGAGTGGTTACAGACCTATCTACTAAAACTTGGCAGGCCAGAAAGGAATGGCAGGAAATCTTCAATGTGACGAACGGAAAATATATGCAGCCAAGAATCCTTTATCCAGCAAGCCTGTCATTGAAAATAGGAGAGAGAAAGATGTTCCCAAATAAACAAAAATTGAGAGAAATCATCACCACCAAACAAGCCCTATAAGAAACCCTAAGAGGGACTCGATGAAGGAAATGTGGCAGAGACACCACTACAAACATGAACTCCACAGAGAACACAATGAATCCAAACCACATTTTTCAATAATAACACTGGATGCAAATGGACTGAATGCTCCAATCAAATGACACAGGGCAGCACAATGGATAAAAGAACAAAATCTATCTATTTGCTGCCTGCAAGAGACTCATTTTGGGCCTGAAGACATATTCAGATTGAAAGTAAGGGAATGGAGAAATATCTATCATGCGACTGGTAGTCAAAAGAAAGCCAGAGTGCCATACTTATATTAGACAAACTGGACTTAATAGTGAAGGCAGTAACAAAAGATGAAGAAAGACATTATATAATAATTACAGGGTCTATCAATCAAGAAGAGCTAACAATTATAAGCATCTATGCACTGAATTCAGGAGCACCCAAATACATGAAACAATTAATCACAAATAGAAAGAATCTAATTGCAGGGGCTAATTACAGGGGAATTTAATACTCCACTTACAGCAGTCGGTAGATCAACCAAACAGAAAATTACTAAAGAAACAATGGACCTGAACGACACATTGGAACAGATAAAATAGATATATTTAGAACTCTGCATCCTGAAGCTAGGAAATTCACCTTCTTCTTGAGTGAACATGGAACATTTTCCAAGACAGATCACATACTGGGGCATAAAGCAGCCCTCCATAAATATAAATGCACTGAGAGTATACCCTAACAGTTTCAGATCACAATGCTATGAAACTGGAAATCAATCACAGGAAAAAGGTTGGAAAACCTCCACAAACATGGAGGTTAAAAACCACCCTACTAAAGAATGATTGGGCCAATCAGGCAACTAGAGAAGAAATTTAAAAATACATGTAAACAAATGAAAACGAAAATACAACAACCCAAACTCTCTGGGATCCAGCAAAGGCAGTCCTAAGAGGTAAATATATTGTAAACCAGGACTATTTCAACAAACTAGAAAAAGCAAAAACTCAAAGCCTACCAGAGCACCTAAAGGAACTAGAAGGAGAGCAGCAAGAGCACCCCAAATCCAGCAGAAGAAGAGAAATAATAAAGATCAGGGCAGAAATAAACAATATAAAGTCCAAAAAAAAAAAAACCCACCACAGTTTAACAGATCAATGAAACCAAAATTTGTTGTTGTTTTTTGAAAAAAATAAACACAATTGATAAACTTCTACCCAGGTTCTTCAGAAAGAAAAGAGAGAACACCCAAATAGACAGAATCATGAATGAAAATGGATCTATTACAATCAAACTCTCAGAAATACAAGCAATATTCAGATATTATTATGAAAAAATATATGCCAACAAACTAGACAATCTGGAAGAAATGGACAAATTCTTAAACACATAGGAACTACCAAAATTCAAATGGGAAGAGATAGAAAATCTAAACAGACACATAACTAGTGAAGAAATCAAATCATGTATCAAAATCTCCCAATGAATAAGAACCCAGGGCCTGATGGCTTCCCAAGAGAATTCTTCTAGACATTTAAAGCGAAGTTAATAACCATTCTTCTCATGCTATTCCATTAAATAGAAATAGAAAGCAAACTTCCACTCATTCTACAAAACTAGCATCACTTTGATTCCCAAACCAGACAGAGACCCAACAAAAAAAGAGAAATATGGGCCAATATCCTTGATGAATGCAGATGCAAAAATACTCAACAAGATACTAGCAATTTGAATTCAACAGCATATAAAAATAAGTATCCATCATGAGCAAGTGGGATTCATTCCTGGGTTACAGGGCTGGTTCAATATTCACAAATTCATCAATGTGATACATCACATTAACAAAAAAGAAAAGATAAAAATCATATGGTCCTGTTGATAGATGCAGAAAAGGCATTGATGAAATACAGCATCCTTTCTTAATAAAAACCCTCGAGAAAGTCGGGATAAAAAGAACTTACTTAAACATTATAAAAGCAATTTATGAAAAGCCCACCGCTAATATCATCTTCAATGGGGAAGAATTGAGAGCTTTCCCCCTGAGATCAAGAACACGACAGGGATGTCCACTATCACCCCTGTTGTTTAACATAGTGCTAGATGCCATAGCATCAGCAATCAGACAACGAAAGGAAACAAAATGTATCAGATTTGGCAAAGAAGAAGTCATACTTTCACTTTTCACAGATGACATAACACTCTACATGAAAACCCCAATCGACTCCACCAGAAGCCTTCTGGAACTGATCCATGAATTCAGTAAAGTTGCAGCATACAAAATCAATGTCAGAAATCGGTTGCATTTCTATACACCAATAATGAAGCAACAAAAAGAGAAATCAAGAAACTGATCTCATTCACAATTGCAAGAAAAACCATAAAATACCTAGGAATAAACCTAACCAAGGATGTAAAAGACCTATACGATGAAAACTATAGAAAACTTATGAAAGAAATTGAAGAAGACACCAAGAAATGGAAAAACATCCCATCTTCATGGATCAGAAGAATAAACATTGTGAAAATGTCATTACTACCCAAAACAATCTACACATTCAATGCCATCCCCATCAAAATTGCACCAGCACTCTTCTCAAAGCTAGAACAAGCTATCCTAAAATTTGT
>NC_043708.1:114048263-114069758 GCF_006229205.1 Suricata suricatta | reverse complement strand
ATGAAAACTATAGAAAACTTATGAAAGAAATTGAAGAAGACACCAAGAAATGGAAAAACATCCCATCTTCATGGATCAGAAGAATAAACATTGTGAAAATGTCATTACTACCCAAAACAATCTACACATTCAATGCCATCCCCATCAAAATTGCACCAGCACTCTTCTCAAAGCTAGAACAAGCTATCCTAAAATTTGTATAGAACCACAAAAGACCCCAAATAGCCAAAGTCATATTGAAGAAGAAAACCAAAAGGGAGGCATCACAATCCCAGACTTTAGCCTCTACTACAAAGCTGTCATCATTAAGACAGTATGGTATTGGCACAAAAACAGACACACAGACCAGTGGAATGTAATAGAAAACCCAGAACTCAGCCCACAAATATACAGCCAGTTAATTTTTGACAAAGCAGGAAAGAGTATCCAATGGAAAAAAGACAGCCTCTTTAGCAGTTGGTGCTGGGAAAACTGGACAGCAACATGCAGAAGAATGAAACTACCCCACTTTCTTACACCATACACAAAAATAAACTCAAAATTGATGAAAGACCTGAATGTGAGACAGGAAACCATCAAAACCCTCTAGGAGAAAGTAGGAAACAGGCTCCTTGACCTCAACCACCACAATTTCCTACTCAACACACCCCCTTTAAAGGCAAGGAAATCAAGAACAAAAATGAACTATTGGGACCTCATCAAGATAAAAAGCTTCTGCAATGCAAAGGAAACAATCAAGAAAACTTATAGGCAACCAATGGAATGGGAAAAGATAGTGGCAAATGGCATATCAGATAAAGCGCTTGTATCCAAAATCTACGAGGAACTCACCAAACTCCACACCCAAAAAACAAAAAATCCAGTGAAGAAATGGGCAGAAGTCATGAATAGATACTTCTCCAAAGAGGACATCCAGATGCCAACAGACACATGAAACGATGCTCAGCATCACCCATCATCAGGGAAATACAAATCAAAACCACACTGAGATACCACCTCACACCAGTCAGAGTGGCTAAAATGAACAAATCAAGAGACTATAGATGCTGGCGAGGGTGTGGAGAATCGGGCACCCTCCTACACTGTTGGTGTAAATGTAAACTGGTACAGCCGCTCTGGAAAACAGTATGGAGGTTCCTCAAAAAACTATCAGTAGAGCTCTTGTATGACCCAGCAGAGACACTGCTGGGGATTTATCCAAGGGTTAGAGAAGTGCTGATGCATAGGGGCATGTGTACCCCAATGTTCATAGCAGCATTTTCAACGATAGCCAAATCATGGAAAAAACCTAAATGTTCATCAACGGATGAATGGATCAAGAAGATGTGGTTTATCTACACAATGGAATACTACATGGCAATGAGAAAGAATGAAATATGGCCATTTGTAGCAAAGTGGATAGACCTTGAGGGTGTAATGCTAAGCAAAATAAGACAGGTGGAGAAGGACAGATACCATATGTTTTCACTCATAGGTCTAACATGAGAACCCTAACAGAGGACCATGGGGAGGGGAATGGGGAAAAAGGTCAGGGAGAGGGAGGGAGGTAAATCATGAGAGACTCTTGAATACTGAAAACAAACTGAGGGCAGAAGTGGGAGGAGGAAAGGGGATGGGGGTGATGTTCATGGAGGAGGGCACTTGTGGGGAACAGCACCAGGTGTTATATGGAAACCAACTTGACAATAAACTATATGAAAAAAATAGAACTCCCCTATGACCCAGCAATAGCACTACTAGGAATTTACCCAAGAAATACAGGAGTATTAATGCATAGGGGCACGTGTATCCCAATTATATAGCAGCACTTTCAACAATAGCCAAATTATGGAAAGAGCCTAAATGTCCATCAACTGATGAGTGGATAAAAAAGATGTGGTGTATATTTACAATGGAATACTACTTGGCAATGAGAAAGAATGAAATCATGCCATTTACAGCAACTTGGATAGAACTAGAGGTATTATGCTGAGTGAAATAAGTCAGTCAGAGGACAGATATCATATGATTTCACTCATATGTGGATCTTGAAAAATTTCACAGAAAACCATGGGGGAAGGGAAGGGGAAAATATAGTTACAAACAGAAAGGGAGGGAGGCAATCCACATGAGACTCTTAAATACAGAAAACACAGAGTGAATGGGGGAATTAGAGGCGAGGGTAAAATGAGTGATAGGCATTGAGGAAGGGCACTTGGTGGTATGAGCACTTGGTGTATTAAGCCAATTTGACAATAAATTATATATTTTTTAAAAAGTACAAAAGAGAGTCTCTTCAGCAAATGCAATGGGAAAACTGATCAACTACATACAGAAGGATGAAACCAGACCATTTTCATACACCATACACAAAAATAAATTCAAAATGGATGAAAGACCTAAACCTAAGACAAAATCCTAGAGGAGAAAACAGGCAACATCCTCTTTGACCTTGGCTGCAGCAACTTCTTACTAGACATGTTTCCAGAGGCAAGGGAAATACAAGCAAAAATAAACTATATCAAAATCAAAAGCTTCTGTACAGCAAAGGAAACAATCAACAAAACCAAAAGGCAATCTACAGAATGGGAATTTTGCAAAAGACATATATGATAAAGGGTTGGTATTCAAAATGTATTAAGAGTTTATAAAACTGGACACCCAAAAAACAAATCATCCAACTTAAAATAGGCAAAAGACATGAACAGACATTTCTCCAAAGAAGACATACAGACAGCCAAAAGGCACATAAAAAGATGCTCAACGTCACTCATTATCAAGAAAACACAAATCAAAACTAAATGACTAAAATCAACAACATCAAGAAACAGCAGGTGTTTGTGAGGCTGTGGACAAAGGGAACCCTCTTACACTATTGGTGGGAATGCAAACTGGTGCAGCAACTGTGGAAAGTTGTATGGAGTTTCCTCAAAAAGTTAAAAATACAACTAATTTGTGATCCAGGAATCACATTACTGGTTATTTGCAAAAAAAAAAAAAAAAACCCACAAATTCAAAGGAATACATGTACCCCAATGTTTATAGAAGTATTATTTAAAATAGACAAATTATAGCCCAAGTGTCCACAGACAGATGAATGAATAAAGAAAATGTAATTTCCTACATAAAAGGTAGCTACTTTTTTGCATGGACCTCAAGCATATTGTAGTATAGAGGTGGAATTTAAGGAAAGGTATTAAGCAGACTGTGTTGTAGCCTATGAACAAGTAATATATTGTATCATTTATCTTGAATGTATCATAGACAAGCTGCTATATAACGATTGCCACTTCAGATAGCTGTGAAATTAGGTGATTAACTAGTTGTTACTTAACCTTCTAATTTCTGTATAAGTCTAATTACATGAAACAGAAGTTGGTGTATTGATTTTTTACTTTGCTTTTCTGTTTTGAGTGTCATTGCAACTACTGTATTGTAAAGGATGGAAAATAATTGCATACGTTAAAAAAATATGAAACTTTATAAAGTAAAAAAAAAGAAAATGTAGTATATATACAATGGAATACTTATTCAACTATTAAAAAGAATGAAATCTTCCATTTGGAACAACATGGATGGAGGTAGAGAGTATCTGCTAAGTGAAATAAGTCAGTCAGAGAAAGACAAAAACACTCATATATAGAATTTAAGACACAAAACAAACAGGGGCACCTGGGTAGCTCAGTTGATTAGCTGTACAACTTCAGCTCAGGTCATGATCTCAAAGCTCATGAGTTGGAGCCCTGAATCAGGTTCTGTGAAGCCTGGAGCCTGCTTCAGATTCTGTGTCTTTCTCTTTCTCTGCCACTCCCAGCTTGCACTCTGTCTCAATTTCTCTTAAATATAAATAAACATTTAAAAATTTTTAAAGAAACAAAACAAATGAACAAAGGGGAAAAAATGAGAGAGACAAGCCAAGAAACAGACTCTTAACTATTGAGAACAAATTGATGGGTTACCAGAGAGGAGTGGGGTGGGGGATGGGTGAAATAGGTGATGGAGATTAAGGAGTGTGCTTGTCCTGATGAGCACTAGGTGATGTATGGAATTGCTGAATCACTATATTATACATCTGAAACTAATATAACACTATATGCTAACTCTACTGGAATTTTAAAACATATTTATAAATAATAATATTAATAAAGAATACTCAAAACTCAACAGAAGGAAAATTTAAAAATTTAAAAAATACCAAACAAGAAAAAGTGCAGATATGAAGCATCACTTTACTTAGGAGGATATACAGATAGTAAATGAGCACATGAGAAAATGTTCATCATCATTAGCCAGTAGGGAAACACAGACTAAAACTATGATATATCACTACACACCTAAAAGAATAGCTAAAATGAACAAAATAGAGACAACAGCAAATGCTGGCAGAAGATGCAGACTGGACCTCTAATACACTGTTAGTGGGAATATAAAATTACACAGACCCTCTAGAAAGCAGTTTGACATTTTCTTTAAAAACATACAATCTAGCAATTGCCCTTCTGGACATTTATCCCAGCAGATAAATGAAACATATATTCACACAAAAACCTGTACATGAATACTCAGAGCAGCTACCCATAATAGTCTAAAACTGGAAACAACCCAAATATCTGTCAATGGATGAGTGGTTAACCAAACTATGGTACATCTATACCATGGAATCCTAGCTATCATCAGAAAGGCACAACCAGTAATACAACAACTTGCTTCAAGCTACAGAGAGAAAGTACTGAGTTAAAAAAAAAAAAAAGCAAATCCCCAAAGGTTGTACATTGTATGATTCTGTATGTATAGCTTTCTTGAAATAACAGAGTTACAGAAATGGAGAACAGATTAGTGGTTGCATAGGTAAAGCAAGCCATAAAGGCAAAAGGGATGTGGGTGTGGCTATAAAAGGGCTACATGAGGGGTCCCTGCAGTGATGGAAATTCTGTATCTTGACTGTGTCAATGTGAATATCCTGGTTGTGATACTTTTGTAAGATGTTACCATTGGATGGAAATGGGTAAAAGGTACATGTAAATCTATAATTACAGCAAAATAAAAACTTTTCTCTCTCTCTTCACCTGTAGAGGTTTCTAGCCACTTCCCAATTTCTCTCCTGTCCTTGATAGGAAACTTCTCAAGACCACTGTATTAACTTCTCCTTTCTTTTTTGAACCCACTTCAACAAACTTCACGTCCCCCCAACATGATAGAAAACAATCTGGTCAGGGTCACCTCTGATAACATCCAAGCTCTGGCCCTTTCTTAGGTTCTCAGCAGCTTTCCCTTTTAGTCTCAGGGCTCACTGAGGTTCTTGCTCTTCCTCATTCTCCTTTGCTGGCTCCTTCCACTCTTCCCGGCCTCCACCTTAGGCCTGCCCTCCCTAGGAGATCTTATTCTCAGCTTTAAACACTGGCCACTCTCTGGAGAGGTCTATCTCTTGACCCCGCTGGCTTGAGCTGAGTCTCCCACCCACAGCTTCCTCTGCGTGCTGGCTCAGCAACTGCCCAGTGCCTCTGCTCTTGTTCAGCCCACTTTCTGGATGCCTTCTGGGGTCACAAAAGCTTCTGCTCACCTAGAGATTCCTCTCTTTCTCTTACATTTCTCCCCCATGTCTTCTAAATGCATCCCAAATCCTGCTGCTTGCACCTGGTTATTAATTTTCATTCAGGTGGCTGGAGCACTCCAGTCCTATAGACTGTCCTCTGGGGGGAACCCTAACACCCTAGTCCATGGCCCACTCTCAACTTCCCAACACCTTCCAACACCCCAGCTCACAATCTGTCCTCTGAGGATCCCAATTCCCAATTCCACTGTCCATCCTCTAGGAATGCCCACCCCCCAGTATCCCAGCCCACAGCCCATCCTCTGAGGGGGATCCTCTCAACATCCTACCCCATGGACTCATAACCTCTGGAAACACCCTCTCCAGCACCCTAGCCTGTGGCTGCTCTTCTTTTGAACTCACAGTCTCAGCCTGGCCTCTCCCCACAGAGCTCCCCTCCCCCAAATGCCTGACATGAAAAGAGATGCCTGGGGCTCACCTCTAAAGACTCCACAGAGAAGGGCCCACCCTAGGCACTGGGCTGAGCCCAGACTGCAACAGACATCTGCAGTCAACAGGGGAAGAGCTGCACCCCTGAGCATCTGGGTGCAGCTGTGTCCTGAGCAGGGGCAGATGACATAGCAGGGACCAGCTGGGGTGGGTCTGAGTGGTAACAGAGGGTCTATGGCCCTCTGCCAGCTAGGCCTCACCATGGCTGAGCCCAGGCCTTTCCTTCTAAGCAAGATTCATACCAAATTGACCAAATTGCCACCAACTTTTATAAAAAAAAAAGTAGATATTGTGGCTGACATTTCAAACCCCATGGAATGTTCTATCTTCACACCTGGCTCTTGCAGCTACTGGGTCTGCCCTCTGGCTCTGCTTCCTTCCCGAGCAGCCTTTTAGCAGTACTTCCCCATCCCTCCAGGTCCTACAAGGACCCTGCCCACCCAAGGGCTTGTCCTGCCATGCCTCGCCTGGAGACATAGCTGAAGTTCACCAACCCTACTTCAGGTTGTGCAGTTTGGCCTTGCTGCTCCTCCCACAGATGTGCCTGTGACATGGTGGAGGGGCTCATGTGTGGGCATGGCAGGGTTTGCTGGCATTTGTGGAGCACAGCTCAGTTTTGTTGCAAATGGCCTGGCAGAGCATGAGGGACAGGAAGCGAGAGGAGAACAGGGGCCCCAGGAATCTGCCCTCGATGCCCCCCAGTCCAGCAACTATCTTTTTGGCACACTGCGTGCCTCCCATCCTGAGGATTTGGTGCCTTCCCCTGCACGGGCATGCCAATTAAACTAATTAAATTACTGAATGAAGAGCCTCATGTTGGTTTTACAGTAGTGCATAAATCAGCAGCAGCAATATACATTGTTTGGAATATAGTATCTTTGTAAATTAAGAACACTTTCCTTCAAGTTCTTTAATTACTTGACATGATACAATAATGAAAAGAGAAGCAGGAAAAAGTATACCAGCTGCTGTGAAAACTTCGTTATTGAAAATAAATCACTCCACAGCTAATCTCGTCTTGTGGAAGGTCCTTAAAAAGCACTCGAATCATCTAATGTTCCTTTCCACAGTAAGCACCACTGAGGCCCAATGCTCTGCAGTCAGCGCGGAGCTGGGCGCCTCCGAGTTGCGTGGGTGTGTCTCGGGGGTGTGGCTGCCTCTGGAGGATAAATGCTGCATTTGCAGGGCCTTGACTGCCACTGCAGCTTCGAAGTGTGGCTGCAGGAGGGTCTGCGTCCGCACAGGTGTGGCTGTCCGTGGGGACGCAGCTACAGCCAACGTGTCTGAGCCCAGTGCCCCTTTCTAATTGATGAAGCCTGGAAAGAGGACAGCCCCTAGTGTGAGGAGGCTGCTACAAGCCAGCTTCACGGTCAGCCTACTTCTCAGTCCACTCTGAGAAAAGGCAGATATGTCTGTGGTGGACAGCGCAGGTGGGCTGTGCGTCTGCCCCTACACCAAGTCAGGGCGCAGGAGTCTGGCCCTGTATCTCTTCAGATGGGATTTGCAACATGAGAGTTTGGGTGGAAGCTTCTAGAACATGCCACGTAACAGGATAGTTTGTAAACCTTTTATGCTTTCATTGTAAATAATCTCTAAGCCTGTACCAGAGTTGCCCTACCCATGCTGTGCCCAGGGAAGGTAACTAATGAGCAGGCTTCTGAGTGGCTCCGGCCAGGCGGGGGTGCACTATCCTTGCTGCAGTCTGCAACTGGGCCACCCTGCCCTCCCCTCTTTAGGACACCCTCTCCCTCTCACGCCAGGCCCTGCCACCAGCCCCCCAGGTGAAGAGAGGCCTTCTCTCCTACCTGCACTCCAGGCTGTTCTGCTTATTCCTGTGTCGCTGTGTTGTTGACTTTTCACCCATCCTGAAAACCAGTTTGAAACTGTCCTTTGCCCCTCAAAAAAGAGACCTGTGCTGGAGTGAGTCCTCACTCCCTTCTCTCTCAGAGCATGCCTCCTGCTGCACAGTGCACAGCAGGTTGGGGGTGCGGCCAGAACACCGACCTCATCACAAAGTGGCCTGACAGGCCACCCAGTAGGGCCCCACATCACTAGGGCCTGGGCCACTCAGACAGTGCCAGTGCCCAGTGCATGGGCAATTGGCAGAGAGGAGACTGCTCTCTGAGGGTGCCACGAGGGTGCCACAGGAAGCACAGGAAAGTGCCTCCTCGAGGTGGTAGGGCTGACCCAGGAGCTAACCAGAGAGGCATGGTGTGTGGGGTCTTTTCTCCTATTTTCCAATATATAGGAAAGATTGAAAACTCCCCAAACTACACAATGGATCACCCCTTCCTGTGAAGGCCACTTCTGGGCCTCCAGCCTCTAGATTGTCCTCCTTTTTTCTAGCCTTTCATGTTTCCATAGCAAGCCAAATCCTCCGCACCCAACCCCACCCTTCCCTCACTAACCCCAGAGTTAAAAGGCCCTACTCCTCTCCCTCTCCCAAAAGGCTTAGATCTCACTAGTGGGCAGGTAATGCCCCCAAGCTACCCTCTGCAGCCTAGATCACTGTGTGCAGCTGCCTTCTTGTCTCCCCTGATGTTCCCCATCCTTCTAGATGCACCCATCACAAACCCTGAGCCTGAGAACTGTCCTCATCCTGCAGACCCTTTACCTATGAAGTGCCCCCTACCACTGCCCTGGTTGTGCAGACACCTCTTAGTAGGCAAGACTCAGCTACCAGCCAACCACAGTGATCTTTCCAAAATACACATCAGACCATGTGCTCCTCTGGCTTAAAACCTTTCCCAGATATCCCAGGTGTTAGCACTGCTAAATCTCCAGACAGAGCGTTTCTTTTCTCTGCAATTCCTGATGTTCCTCAGACCTCAGCTAACTTCAAAGGGGCCATAACCTTCATGAAGAATAAAAACAGTATCACTATTTGCTTTTCATCAGTATAATAAAAGTTATGCTCCTAAATCACTTGCGCTTTATATTGGATATGAACAACTGTGCTCAAATATTTGTAAACTAAATTGCAATAACAAGCAGTTTTTGTTCAGTTGTTCATGGTTTACCTAAAGCTTTCACCTCTGTTGTTTTTAATGAGATTTAATCCTCATTAGCAAGTATGTGAGTTCCCAGCCCCCACAAGTCCTACTCCAGATGGCAGGCACTTTCCCAGGGACCTGGACGCCAGAACTCCGTGCCACCCCCTATAAGCAAACCACAGGCACTGTATTTCCTAGGCGGTTTAGGTTACAGTGGACTGCCCTGTATTCAGGAGATAACTGCCCACAGCTGACAACAGCCTCCTGTTTGCTTTTCCTCAGAGTCACTCCATATTGTGGAGTTGTCACATCCCTGAATTGCTCAGAGTCACCTGCGGAGATTCAGGAGCAGCCAGTTCTGTGTGGTGGAATGCTAGGCACCTGCCCTGGGCCCCTGAGCCAGGCCTGGGTCTGTAACCCCAAGAATGTTCACACACAGGGAAGCTTGTGCTTAATATCCACTTCCTTGGAAGGAGCTAGCGACATCCAATCCATTTATTCCGCTGTGTGTGGCCAGAGTGAAAAGAAGAGGCTCTGGGGGATTTAATGTCCCCGCCCGGTGCATTCCATTCCTTAGAAACGCCTGACTAGCTCTCACGTGTGTGAAGCCAGCGGTGGGAGCAGATGCCACCCTGCAGTTCAAGCAGAACATTCGCTGTCTGAACACGTCCAAACGCCCCCTCAGTATCCGCCATGACCCACTCCAGGGTGAGGGGTCTGGTTTGTCCTGGGAACCTGCCTCTCAGTAAGTCGCTCCCGTTAAATTTAGAAAATGCCTGGTGTGATAATGAGCGCCCTGTGCCCACACCAGCTATTCATTTTCCCCTCCACAAATCAACAACCCAATCCAGGCTTTTTAAAACCCTACCTGCTCCCCAGAACAGACAGATTAGCTCCTCACCTCCTCTCTCCCACTGGCCCGAAGACTTGGTCTTTCTCCAAAAGTGAAGTTGTAAGGTACAAACTGATAGCTCCCGAACGGTGAGTGGAGAGGAATACACAGAGTTAGGAAAACTCGGCGCTGGAAGCAGGCCTGGGTGGGCACCGGGGAGGCGGGGCGGGCCTTTCTACGCATCCAGTCTGGCCACGCCCACAGTCGGCACAGCTGAGACTCATCAAGACCCTGGGCAGCCTGCCCTAAAGAGGAGGAGAGGGCTCTCTCACCCCAAGAGACGCGGGAGATCCATCAGGAAATGGAGAAAAAAGGCTCTCTTGGTAGAAGGCCAGACCCTCTCTGAAAGCAGACAGTCTGCTTGCTGTGCCTATTTCAAGATCTAGTTTATAGAAGATAGTCATGAAGGAGATTTGGGAAAACATAAACTGAGTGAATATTTTGCCTACTTTTCTTCTCTTCTGCATTTTAAGAGTTCTCAGCTAGAACTGATAAACCCGACCAGAATTCCTCTTATTTTCTCATTGCCTGTTCCCCCAAGCGTAGGTCTATGGCCAATGTTATATTTGTGGAAGGCTCACAGTTTCTCTCATACGACACACACGAAGAGACATAAACACAGAGACACACAAACACATGCACCGATGCATCAGACACACAAACAGACACCGAGGCACATAAATTAAACACAGATACAGATAAGTACACACACGGCCACCAGCACACCAGACAGACACTAAACACACATAGACACATAAACTACATACTGACACAAATACACAGGGAAATACAGGCACACATATAGACACACACAAATACAGAACAGAAACTACACAGACACACACACAGAGACACACATATCACAAGCATACACTATACACAGACACATTAACCACACACACAAACAGGGACACACACACAAACACACAGAAATCTAAATGGACAGAGAGCCACATAACTACACACACACCAACACACATGCACAGACACACTCAAGACACAGAGCCACACACAAACACATAAACTATATAGACATAGACACTCAGGCCTGCAGTGGCCCAGGCAGCTCAAGTGGGTTCTCGGCCCCATCCCATCCCAAGCACTTCCCAAGGATTGGCAGGAAGTTAGAGGCTCTTAGGTCCTTCACCATGTAACAGGCAAAACCCAAAAGTTCTCTTTCTGGAAAATGTTTCTTTAAACCTCTCTTGGAAAATTGTCTCTTCATGGAGTCTGGCTGGCTATGGTAGGTATTTGGAAGGCACAGACTTTACAACAAGTACGTTGCATAGGACATAGTGTGGTCATACTACCCAGGAGCAGGAACCAGGAATCCAAAGAGCCTCTGGGCCTCCTAGAGCATGGTGGGCACCGTTACACTGCAGTCCCTGGGCTGGCCACAACCACAAGAGCGCTCAAGTTCTCTACAATAAGGTCCAGTACGGCATTTCAGACACTTCATATCATATCACTGGGCATATTGGGTGTGGACACAGTTCACAGATGCTGTGCCTGGGGACTCCATGTGGGGCAGAGCAGTACAGAGCCTGTCAACACAGGAGAAATGCTGGCTTTTCCGTGCTCATCTCTGAGCCTGCCCATCCTCCTCCAACACCTCAAGAAACACCAATAGATAGAAAGTGTCAAGGGGGGGGGGCGCCCAAGCATGAATGTGCAGGCACCTTGAATGGTTGGAAGGTTCTGGGTTGCTGCCACCCTTACAGAATGGTATCCACACTTGAAGAACCTTGGTGTGCAGGCCAATAGGTTCAAATTTGGATCATGAAGCATTAGAAGGGCAACCATGGCCAAATACATGGTGCCTAGTGCCTATGTTACTAATGTCCACCTACTGACTCTAAGCCTGACTGCATGCTTCCTTCTTCCTCCCTCATCATAAGCCCCTAATGTCTGTGGTGGGATAAACTACCCCTGCTCCAGAAATAAGTGCATGTGCCCTAAATTATGGAGGAAATCCCATCCCTGCAAGAGACTGGCATCTACATGTCCCAACCCACAGAGCAACAAAGCCCCCACAGTGCAGGTTTCCACACTGGACAAGGTGTGAAGCTCTCCATCTCTTGGCTCCTTAGTTATTGTCAACCCATCCAATTCGGTGTTCCTTTCAAGCAGTTAAGAATAAGGACTGGATTTACTTATCTCTTGAACATTGGAGCTCCTTAGCATTTTCTTGTGTCCATATCTTTTGTTACTCTAGTCTGACCTTAGATACTTTCATCTACTACTTAATTTTAAGATTCATCTATATTCTGGCATTGATTTCTGGAACTGTATAATAAAATTCTTGTCAAATGTTAAAAAAAAAGAATAAGGACTGGAGGGTCAATCATATCTACACAAGAGACTGAGCTCAATAAAACTGGCTTAACAACGCTCAGAACCTGAGACAGTCCTAGCATGAAACACTTGTCTGATGAATGTTTTTCGAACTGAAGAAGAATGGATCCCCATTCTTACTCCAGTGACCAAACACCAGAGAGGCAGAGCCCGCTCAGCTTGGGGATCTAGCATCTGAGTGGCAGCTGGGAACAATGCCTGCTGCCCACTCTGGCATTTTAGAGAGCTGGCTCACTGGCACATACCCCATTGCTTAAAGTGTGCCGTACTTGGGACAAGGCTACAGAGAAGACATCTGAGATTGTTGGATGAGATGACACCTGAGATTGAATGAGAAAGTAGTTGTTTATTTCTGAGATAGCGACACTTCTAGAAAGTCTTCCAAATGTTGTGCTCTGCTTAAGCTTAAAATGTCTTTGATCAAATGGCCAGTGGTTGGCATAGAGCTACGGCATGTTGGGAGTAGCCCATGTGATCCTGAGTTCAGCTCCGAGCTGCTGTCTCACAATATCCCACACGTTTTCACATCCACCAGGTTAATGACTCCCCTAATCAAGATGGGAAATTCACTATATGCCTCCACTGAAAAAAGGACATCATCCAATTATATTTTCCTATCATTGTTTCTAGGCTAAACACAACAGACTTAAAATGGAACTATTCGCCACTGAATTGAATACCAAGAAGATTTAATTCACCAAACAGCTGAGTACCTATTATTTATGGCATAGTATATACATAAAAATATTTTTAAATGCCAAGAAACTCTACTGAAGACCAATATAGATGTTCAGTGAATATTTATCAGAGATATGGATAGAGTTGATTATCATAATCTCACAGTAAAATACTTTTAACACATTTTAATTCCTTATATAATGCCAAATACTCCATTTATTATCACTTTCTACCTTTTTCTTTCTTTCTCCATCTTTTTGCATGCATACTTAGTCCCTGACTCTCTCAATTAATTACTCTTGTCTTCCCATTACTTCTCTATTTCTCCAGGTAGTTGTCTTGTTCACTTCTTCATACTTTATCATTAAACAACTTGACCTCTCTGGGTTTCTCTAGTTGAACAAATGTTTCCATTGTACTGCTCAGCTCAAAGCCTATATATAGCCCATCAATTTAGATATAACTTTCTTTTCAGGAGCAAGAATACAGGTTATTGTAAATGCTCATGACTTTGTTTCTAGAAACCCAATTTTTTGTCTATGATTTTCTTATACCTTTTGCCTTATATTCTAATAATATGTGTTAACTAATTTGTGATGGGATTGCATTTACCAGGAGTGAATGCAACTGATATCTAATTTTAGTGGCCTAATGGATGACCTTTTACGTACTGTGTGGTTGATATATGTTTGTTAAGTGGAAAGGTGCAGAGGTATACCTAGTCTATTAAATAAATTTAATAATATTTATACCAAAAAAAGAGAATGATTGGATGCAGATAATGTTACTGGAAACCTGCGGCATAATTTATGGTGCTGGTGCTGTACCATGGAGAGGTTCTGAATTTCTTCAGTAAGAAGTGATTGGGGATAGTCTCAGAAATGATGTGATTCCATGAGCTGGGCAGGAAGATTTCACCAAAATCTAACCATACAATCACACTTTTCTTGAACGACTCAGGAAATTCCTGAGGGAAAGTCCAAAATAGGGACTTTCTAAATATTCTCAGCAGAGAGCAGTATCATTGGAATCTGACATAAAGGCTAACGGTTGCTATTTTCAAGTATATACAGTACTTGAGGGGTGCCTGGGTGACTTGGTCAGATAAGCGTCCGACTTCAGCTCAGGTCATGATCTCAGGGCTTGGGAGTTCGAGCCCTGGGTCGGGCTCTGTGCTGACAGCTCAGAGCTTGGATCCTGCTTCAGATCCTATCTCCATCTCTCTCTGCCACTCCCCAGTTTGCACATGCTTGTGCTCTCTCTCTCAAAAAAAATTTTTTTTAAGTGTACACTACTTGAATGTATAAATTCCAATACACCTGTAATAAAATTCCTTTGCTTACATTATATTAGTGATGAGTTTTAAATGGATGTGCACATACGCATATTTTCTGCATTTGTGGGTGATCCAGTGAAGTGCCCCTGGCTTCTCACACTCAACAGACAGGTGTGACTCAGAGTGATCTCCATCCCAGTCTTCCACACCCACTTCACACGGAAACCTGTCTGCAACTCCCCTTTGGAAATCCTACCTTCTCACAGGGATCCCTCTGACTGGCCGCTGTGCAGGCCTCTCTGGCCACCAGCCTTTGCCTGCTCTGACTGCATAGGCCACACATCCTGTTCTCTCACTGCTGCCACAGGTGGTTCAATTTGCCCAGCCTGTGCACTGACCCCTAAAAGATTAGGAGAGAGGGGACAGTGGACAGCCAGCCAGGGCATCTTCCTTTTCTCTCTTAGCCCAACCCAGAGAGTGACCTGAGAAAGAATAAAAATCAAATGTAGACTCACATGGCCTCTGTTTATCTACTGCTGTGTAACAAACCACCCCAAGTGTAGTGGCAAAAATAGCAACCATTTGTCATGCTCCTAGATGCCATGGGTCTTGTAACTCAGAAAGGCACAGTGGAAATAGTTCATCTGGGCCCCAGTACAATCAAGGTGGCACAGAGGCAGGAAGAAACTTGAGACTGGGGACTGGAAGCATCTGGAGGTACCCTCACTTCTGTTGTGGGACTGCCTGCCCTGCCATGTGGCTTCTGCCCTGACTCTTGGACTTGCTCCCAACATGGTGGCTGAGGCCTAAGGGACAGAAATTGGAAGCTGCCAGTTCCTTCAGCCTTGCACCCAGGACTGACGAGTGTCACTTACATCCTGCTCCATTGGTCAAGCAGTCACAAGGCCAGGTGTAAGAAGGACACAGTCTCTAGTTCTTGATGGGAAAAATGTCAAAGAACATTAGAGCCATGTTTAAATTGCCACAGGCTGCATCCTAGCCAAGGATGTAGCAAGGGAATAAAGAAGGCATGATGCAAGCAATGGGAGAAATCCTGGGATTCAATCCTGCACTTTGTTCTTTTACTCAGGGGGGGAGAGAGAGAGAGAGAGAGAGAGAGAGAGAGAGAGGGAGAGAGAGAGAGAGAGAGAAGGGGCAGAGAGAGGGAGAGAGATAATCCCAAGCAGGTTTTACACTGTCATCTCAGAGCTTGGCATTGGGGCTTATCTCACAAACCATGAGACCATGACCTGAGCCAAAATTAAGAGCTGGTCGTGTAGTTGGCTGAGCCACTCAGGCACCCCTTTCAAGTCTGCACTTTAAAGGCATTTTGAAATGTAATGAGGTGTGGAGCAACAGGAACTCTCATTGCTGGCGGGAATGCAAAATGGTACAGCCACTTTGGAAAACAATTTGGCAGCTTCTTACAAAACTAAACATACTCTTACCATACAATCCAGCAGTTGCATTCCTTGCTACTTACCCAAGGAAGTTCAACCTGCACACAGATATTTATAGCAGCTTTATTCATAATTGTCAAAACTTAGAAGCAACCAAAATGTTCTTCAGTGGATGAATGCATAAATAAACTGGTACATTTAGACAATGGAATATTATTGAGCACTAAAAAGAAATGAGCTATCTAGCCATGAAAAGACATGAAAGAACCTTAAATTCATAGATAAAGTGAAAGCCACCAGTCTAAAAAGATTCCATTCTGGAAAAGGCAAAATTATAGAGACAATGAAAAGATCAGGGGTTTGGGGTAGGGAGAGAGAGATAAGTAAGTAGACAGAGCACAGAGGATTTTTAAGGTAGTAAAACTATTCTGTGTGATACCACAATGATAAATACATTGGTTGCAACAAATGTACCACTCTGGTGGGGGCAGTGCATGTGTGGGAATAAGGGGGTGTATGGGAAATCTCTGTACCGTCTGCTCAATTTTGCTGTAAATATAAAATTACTCTAATAAAAGTCTATTTTTTTATGTAATGAGCTAGAGGAAAATTCATTGTGCAGATTCCATTGTATATAGGGGAGAAAAACCTTTGAAAAGTGGCTGGGAATGAGGCCCACCAGGCAGGGCTCCTTGCAGTGGAGAAGGGCCTGCTCCTCACACCCGCTCACCCATGAGGATGATGTCCTTGAGACTCACTGCCAACAGTAGGTCTAGCCCTAGCCTCTAGCCTTGGTGAGGCAGTGGAGCAAAGCCCAGAGTCCTGCACTTGTGCTGGCTTCACCAGGACCAATGTGTCAACTACAGGTTTTTCTGTGCCCTGCACTGAGACTGGGATGTTACTGCTTTAAGAAATCGTGGTCCTTCCCTCTAAGGGCCTCTTTCCATCTAAGCCAACTAAAGGAGGAGTGATAGTAAGGGGTCCTGGGCACTGGTGCCTCCACTGGGCAGGCACATACACAGCAGAGTGCAAAGCTGAGGCTGAGGTCACAGCAATGACAAAGAATTTTCCAAAAACAACAGAGATCCCAAATGCCTATGACCACAATGACATGCCAACAAGAGCAAGTGCAGGAGGCCAGAGACTACTCTCAGCCTTATGGCAGACAGCAGAGCTCACCTATCCACGGGCCAAAAGACCCCACAGTATGGCAGGGTTGGTGGAACAAGTTCTCAAACCTCCTGTGCTCCCTGCATGTCCCTGCACTTGAGCAGACAGCTTGGGACCCACCTCGTGCAGCCTGTGGCCAGGATGAAGTGGTACCACTGGAACATTCATCTGTGTCTTCTGAGAACAGCATTAAGCTGCCCAGCCAGTGGGGTGATGATGTAACCAGGTAACCCTGGATGCTGCCATGATCATGTTAGTCTCAGATGGGTCCCTCAGGGGTATAAGTCCCATGGTCATGGACTCCCTTTTTGATTCACAAAGGGTCAGAGGTTCACTGTGGGCAGCCCTGCAGTTGGAAGGAACTAAGGCAGAAGTGGGTAACTGTGGCCTATTCCTGCAGTCTTGGGCATGAGCCCTGGCCAGCCTGCCTAGTACCCTGGAGCTCTGGCAGGACAGAGCCTAGGCTCCCAGGGCAGATACACCCACAGAAGGAGCCGTGCTCCCAGGCCCTCCACACCAGGATTCATGATACATGTCCTTCTTATTAAGCACATCAGGATTTCCAAGAGACATACCCTATCAGAGATACTTGCTATAAATTATTTACCTACAATAAAGGAGTGATTAATCAGCTTTGTCAGTGCTAAAGCCTGATCTGTACTGAGACTGAGGGCTAGGAAGGATCAGAAGACCCTAGTCCACAGAGCAGACTCAAATACCAAAGGTCTCACACTCCAGGTTTCCTAGCTGCTCAAGCCAGCAGACCCAGCCTGGAGAAGGCCTCGACCCCAGTGCCTGGTAAGTATGTGAACAGCTAGCATATGAAAGACCAGGCTAGGTCACCTATACCTCAGACTTCTCTCTTTTCTTCCACTGTCCCCAAAAGAAAGTATCTGGCCAGTTTTGCAAGTCAAGACAATTCACATGTACGTGGACTTAGGAAGCTCTTTCTGGTATGCCCACATTTCTAGTTAACCCAGATGTTTCTAGTTAACAACTTCAGAAGCCAGTGGTCACCCTGATAGTGGGCAGTATTCCATGCTGGTGAAAATTAATAACTTGCCTTAGTGTTCATTGTTGAACACCTGTCAGCCAGGTACTGCATCCACATTCTCTAGTGTTCAAATAGCCACTGAGACAGGGGTTGCCAGTTATAGATGATGATATATGTCTTCCAGAAGTTGACCTGTCATACTTGGGCCCAGTGTTCAGCAACAACACAGAGCCAACAGCCACTTCTGAGGTCATGGATCAAGTGGTAGAGCAAAAGCTACCAACTCTACACCACCCTGCACTCTTCACTCAGGCCTGGTCCCAGGACTGGGACATCCTCAAGGAAACAGATCCCAGCTCCTGAAGCATGGACTTGGGCTTTAAATGATGGAGTGTGCCAAATGAAAAACTGCAGAGCAAGGCAGTTGGCCATGTGGCTGTGTGGAGGGTATGCAAGTTCAAACAGAAGCATAAGAGGCTGGCAGCCCCTTGAGAAAGCACTAGGGAAGGGAAGGCTATCAGGCCCTGAGGGACAATAGTGAAGATGCTCTAAACTAAGACAACCAAAAAGAATTTGTTGGGGATAAGGGTGAACATTGGTATCAGGCATCACATTAAGTTTTTATAAATCTAAGTAGATGTAGCTTCATATGCATTGTAAATGTACATCCACTACCACTTTTATTGGTAGAAAAACAAACATGATGTATCACACCAACTAACTGCCTCAGAAAGAATTAATCCATTCAAAATGTTGATGGAACCTGCCAATAAAATTAAGTAGTCTTTATCAGTGATGGAAGATTTCCACTCCTAACAGAGATGGGTCTGTCTTTCCTACAGTTTATCTTTCCATAGGTTCTGCTGTACTATTCAGTCTGCCAAAATGAATTATAACTTTATGGGGCACCTGAGTGACTCAGTCAGTGGAGTGTCTGGCTCTTGATTCTGGCTCAGGTCATGATCTCAAGGTTTATGGGTTTGAGCACTGCATCAGGCTCTGTGCTTGACAGTGCAGAGCTTGCTGGGATTCTCTCACTCTCTTTGCCTCTCCCCCAAACGATTGCATGTGCACACACACTTGCACCCTCTCACTCTCTCACAAAATGACTTACTTATTTTAGTGTTCATTATTTTAAAAATGAACTATACCTTTAGGCTTCATAAGTAAGATAAAGAGATTAAATTGAAGAGGATATGTAACCATATTAGAGATTTGTCTTTGACAAAAATGAAACTCTTCCTAAAAAATTCAAAGTCTCTGCTATTTTGAGGGGGGGGGGAAGAGTATAAAAATAGCAAAAGATAATCCTCCACTACTTCTGAAGTTAAAAAGAGCTCATAAGAAGTAGGTCTTAGACAAGTGCTTCCGAACAGTGCAAACCCAGCAAAGACAAGCCAGTGTGGTAGAAGGTATGGCTGCCCAATCTATTTGCACCTCTCTGAACCAGACTTCTGGTCATAACTTTGAGTTCCCAATTCTGCAGCAGTTTGACTCAGAACACTTTTTCATTCACTAATTTTTATCCAGGTTCTATCTATCAATAGTTACCATGTTGGAAATTAAAACTAAAAAGTTTTAAGATATTCATTCATTTTAAAAGAAAACAAACCCACTACTTATTAATATGATTACTGTACTGAAAAATTATTTTCCAAAACTAAAAACTTTAGTGGGACGAATGACATTGAGCATGTTAATCTGGTTTACTATGTGGCTTATGAGAAGATACCTGGAATCTCATTTCTGCATCTGCTGTCCATATGTTGCAGTATAGTTTTGGTTGAAGGAAATTAAGAAAATTTGGCCCTCCATAAATATAAACGAATTGATATCATACCATGCACACTTTCAGATCACAATGCTATGAAACTTGAAATTAACCACAGGGAAAAGTCTGGAAAACCTCCAAAAAATGTGGAGGTTAAAAACCACCCTACTAAAGAATGACTGGGCGAATCAGGCAATTAGAGAAGAAATCAAAAAAATATATGGAACAAATGAAAACTAAAATACAACAATCCAAACTCTCTGGGACGCAGCAAAGGCAGTCCTAAGAGGAAAGTATATTGTAATCCAGGCCTATTTCAACAAACTAATAAAAGCACAAATTCAAAATCTAACAGAGCACCTAATGGAACTAGAAGGGGAGCAGCAAGAGCACCCCAAACTAGGCAGAAGAAGAGAAATAATAAAGATCAGGGCATAAATAAACAATATAGAATCCAAAAAAACAGTCGAGAAGATCAATGAAACCAAGAGTCGGTTTTTTGAAAAAATAAACAAATATTGATAAACCTCTAGCCAGGCTCCTTAGAAAAGAGAGAGGACCCAAAGAGACAAAATCATGAATGAAAATAGATCTATTACAACCAATCCCTTAGAAATACAAGCAATAATTAGAGATTACTATGTAAAACTATATGCCAACAAACTGGACAATATAGAAGAAATAGACAAATTCCTAAACATACATACACTACCAAAATTCAAATGAGAATTGATAGAAACCATGAACAGACTGATAACCAGTGAAGAAATCAAATCCTTTATCAAAAATCTCCCAATGAATAAGATCTCAGGGCCAGATGGCTTCCCAGGGGAATTTTACCAGACATCTAAAGCAGAGAAAATACCCATTCTTATCAAACTATTAAAAAAAAAATAGAAATAGAAGAAAAACTTCCAAACTCATTCTACGAAACAAGCATCACCTTGATACCCAAACCAGACAGAGACCCAGCAAAAAAAGAAAACTGCAGACCAATATACTTAATGAATACAGATGCAAAAATACAACAAGATACTAGCAAACTGAATTCAGCAGCATATAAAAAGAATTATCCATCATGATCAAGTGGGATTCATTCTGGGGTTACAGGGCTGGTTCAATATTCACAAATTCATCAATGTGATACATCACATTAACAAAAAAGAAAAAAGAAAAAAAACCCCATATGATCCTGTCAATAGATGCAGAAAAAGCATTTGACAAAATACAGCATCATTTCTTAATAAAAACCCTTGAGACAGTCGGGATAGAAGGAACTTATTTAAACATTATAAAAGCAATTTAAGAAAGGCCCACAGCTAATATCATCTTCAATGGAGAAAAGCTGAGAGCTTTCCCTCTGAGATCAAGAACATGACAGGGATGTCCACTATCACCCCTGTTGTTTAACATAGTGCTAGAAGCCATAGCATCAGCAATCAGACAACAAAAGGAAACAAAAGGCATCAGCATTGGCAAAGAAGAAGTCATACTTTCACTTTTCGCAGATGACATAATACTCTACATGGAAAACTCAATTTACTCCATTAGAAGCCTTCCAGAACTGATCCATGAATTCAGTAAAGTTGCAGCATACAAAATCAATGTCCAGAAATCGGTTGCATTTCTATACACCAATAATGAAGCAACAAAAAGAGAAATCAAGAAACTGATCTCATTCACAATTGCAAGAAAAACCATAAAATACCTAGGAATAAACCTAACCAAGGATGTAAAAGACCTATACAATGAAAACTATAGAAAACTTATGAAAGAAATTGAAGAAGACACCAAGAAATGGAAAAACATCCCATCTTCATGGATCAGAAGAATAAACATTGTGAAAATGTCATTACTACCCAAAACAATCTACACATTCAATGCCATCCCCATCAAAATTGCACCAGCACTCTTCTCAAAGCTAGAACAAGCTATCCTAAAATTTGT
>NC_043708.1:114027813-114048163 GCF_006229205.1 Suricata suricatta | reverse complement strand
CTACCCAAAACAATCTACACATTCAATGCCATCCCCATCAAAATTGCACCAGCACTCTTCTCAAAGCTAGAACAAGCTATCCTAAAATTTGTATGGAACCACAAAAGACCCCAAATAGCCAAAGTCATATTGAAGAAGAAAACCAAAATGGGAGGCATCACAATCCCAGACTTTAGCCTCTACTACAAAGCTGTCATCATTAAGACCGTATGGTATTGGCACAAAAACAGACACATAGACCAATGGAATAGAATAGAGAACCAAGAACTGGGCCCACAAATGTACGACCAATTAATTTTCAACAAAGTAGGAAGAGTATCCAATGGAAAAAAGATAGCCTCTTTAGCAGGTGGTGCTGGGAGAACTGGACAGCAACATGCAGAAAAATGAAACTAGACCATTCTCTTACACCATACACAAAAATAAACTCAAAATGGATGAAGGACATGAATGTGAGACAGGAAACAATCAAAACTCTCAAGGAGAAAGTAGGAAATAACCTCCTGGACCTCAACCGCAGCAATTTCCTACTCGACACATACCCAAAGGCAAGGGAAATGAAAGCAAAAATGAACTATTGGGACCTCATCAAGATAAAAAGCTTCTGCAATGCAAAGGAAACAATCAAGAAAACTAATAGGCAACCAACAGAATGGGAAACGATAGTGACAAATGGCATATCAGACAAAGGGCTAGTATCCAAAATCTACAAGGAACTCACTAAACTATACACTCGAAAAACAACCCAGTTGAGAAATGGGCAGAAGACATGAATAGACACCTCTCCAAAGAGGACATCCAGATGGCCAAGAGACACATGAAACGATGCTCAGTGTCACTCATTATCAGGGAAACACAAATCAAAACCACACTGAGATACCACTTCACGCCAGTCAGAGTGGCTGAAATGAATAAATCAAGATACTATAGATGCTGGCGAGGATGTGGAGAATCGGACACCCTCCTACACTGTTGGTGGGAATGTAAACTGGTGCAGCCGCTCTGGAAAACAGTGTGGAGGTTCCTCAAAACACTATCAATAGAACTCCCCTATGACCCAGCAATAGCACTGCTAGGGATTTGTCCAAGGGATGAAGAAGTGCTAATGCAGACGAGCACATGTACCCCAATGTTCATAGCAGTACAATAGCCAAATCATAGAAAGAGCCTAAATGTCCGTCAACTGATGAATGGATCAAGAAGATGTGGTATATATACACAATGGAATACTACATGGCAATGAGAAAGAATGAAATATGGCCATTTGTAGCAAAGTGGATGGACCTCGAGGGTGTCCTGCTAAGTGAAATAAGTCAGGCAGAGAAGGACAGATACCATATGTTTGCACTCATAGGTCTAGCAGGAGAAACCTAACAGAGGACTATAGGGAGGGGAAGGGGGAAAGAGAGTGGGGAGAGAGAGGGATGCTAATCATGAGAGACTATTGAATACTGAAAATGAACTGAGGCCTGAGGGGGGGCGGGTAGGGGGGCAGTGGTATTGGAGGAGGGCACCTGTGGGGAAGAACACTGGGTGTTATATGGAAACCAATTTGACAATAAACTATTTTTTAAAAAAGAAAGAAAATTTGGCTTCATGCATACATATAGCTGGATAAAGGAGGACCTTATGGGACACCCTAAAAGGGAACCCAAGGTATTGGCACAAAAACAGACACATACACCAATGGAGTAGAATAGAGAGCCTAGAACTGAACTCACAAATTTATGGCCAATTAATATTTGACAAAGCAGGAAAGAGTATCCAATGGAAAAAAGACAGCCTCTTTAACAGGTGGTCCTGGGAGAACTGGACAGCAACATGTAATAGAATGAAACTAGACCAGTTTCTTACACCATATGCCAAATTAAACTCAAAATGACTGAAGGACCTGAATGTGAGACAGGAAACCACCAAAACCCTAGAGGAGAAAGTAGGAAATATTCTCCTTAACCTCAATCACAGCAATTTCCTACTTGAGACATCCCCAAAGGCAAGGGAATCAAGAGCAAAACTGAACTATTGGGACCCCATCAAGATAAAAACCTTCTGCACTGCAAAGGCACCAATCATGAAAACAAATAGGCAATTGACAATGGGAAAAGATAGGTGCAAATAACATATAGGATAAAGGGACCCTCCAACACTGTTGGTGGGAATGTAAACTGGTACAGCCGCTCTGGAAAAATTTGGAGGTTCCTCAAAATATCATCAACAGAACTCCCCTATGACCCAGCAATGGAATTGCGGTTTACCCAAGGGATATAGAAGTGCTGATGCATAGGGGCACATGTACCCCAATGTTCATAGCAGCAGTTTCAATGATAGCCAAGTCATGGAAAGAGCCTAAATGTCCGTCAACTGATGAATGGATCAAGAAGATGTGGTATATATATACAATGAAGTACTACACGCACTGAGAAAAAATGAAATATGGCCATTTGTAGCAAAGTGGATGGACCTCAAGGGTGTCATGCTAAGCTAAATAAGTCAGGCGGAGAAGGACAGATACCCTATGTTTTCACTCATAGGTCTATGAGGAGAAACCTAATAAGGGACCATGAGAAGTGGTAGAGGGGAAAAAGAAAGTAGGGACAGGGAGGGAGGCAAATCATGAGAGACTCTTAAATACTGAAAACAAACTGATAGCTGAAGAGAGAGGAGGAAAGAGGATGGGGGAGGGAGGCACTTGTGGGGAAGAGCACTGGGTGTTATATGGAAACCAACTTGGCAATAAACTATTAATAAAAAAAGGCGGGGGAACCCAAGGTGTTCTCAAACAAGACTTTTCTGAGAACTGCTATTTTATAAGAGGCAAGAGACATTTGTTAACCCACTGGTTTGGGGATAGGCCACATAGTTGGCTTTGGCTCACAGAATATGTGTGGGTGGAGCTGTTCTGAGCATAGGCCTCACCTGTTTTCACTGTTCTCTTGCCCTGGATAGTCAGAAAGCCCGTGAAGTAGAGTCTAGAGCCATTCAGCCAAGACTAACCAACCCAGATGAGAGAAATAAATGCTGCATCTTATATGCCAGCAACTTTGGGAGTAGTTTGTTAAGCAGCAAAATCTGACTGCCAACAAAAGGGTTGGTGATTTTAAAAATACCTCACAGACACAAATCATGAGAGATTATTGAATACTGAAAATGAACCGTGGACTGAAAGGGGAGGGGGAGGGAAGGAGGGGATGAAGGTCATGGTGGGGGACACGTGTGGGGAGAAGCACTGGGTGTTATGTGGAAACCAATTTGACAATAAACTATTATAAAAAATAAAAAACCTCACAGATTATGGAGATTTTGGGCTGAATTAAAAATAAATGACTAATCTGGGCATTCACCAATTTGGTCATGGATAAATTCCCCAAAAAACTTCCTCTCTTTGGATTTTCTAATGCATAATGTTGTATCCCTGAATAAAGAAACCATCTCCCAACATAAAATACCTCCTTTTGCCTCCATCTAGTTTACCTCAAATCCTAGTGCATCAGACCTATCAGCCAACTTTCATGTCCTATTCTCAGTCCTTCCCATTGCAGGGAACCTGTCATACACACAACCGTAGAATAAGCACCTCAAATCGTACCCCATGACCAACTGGACCAGAAACACACCCCTAACCCCAGGCAGATGGGAACGGGAACTAGGAACGGTGGGGTGAAGGACAGGGGAACGGATCCTGAAGGCTCCTGGTCCCCAGCTCCCAATGCCACTCTCCTTGAACCTTTCCTTTCTCCTAATGCCCATTCCTCCTTTGTCACTGGAGTGAGTTTGGATTTTTCTTTTTTCCAGTCACAATCGAGAACTTTATTGGTCACGCGCGGCGCAAGGGCCTCGCAGGCCCAGCACACTGGCCCCCCGGCCCCGCAGCCGGGCCTGGAGGAGGGTGGTTCCACCTGCAGAGTCTCAGCAAACGGTGACCCCACCATGCAGCACGCTACCTATGATCACTATATAGTTGGGGACGGAGGGCTGCTCCACAGACGTATGAACAGATCAAATCTTTATAAATAAGAAACATCCAGTGAAGAGAAAATGACAACTCTAATTCATCCTTGTACACAGAGCGCTCTAGGGCAGATGAGTGGGGGCGGCCGGAGGCCCGGATGGGTAATGAGTGGGCCCGGATGTCCACAGCACGGGGCGGGGTGAGGCGGGCGGGGAGGGGATAGAAGACAACGGGCACTAGACTAGGACACTGCGCATTTACAAGACTGACTACTGGGGTGGGGGGGGCGGGGCGGCTGCCCCGTGCGTGTGTCAGGCTGTTCATTTCGGAATGAGGGGTGGTCTTTACATCATGTTCTGTGGCTGGTGCGCTCAGAGAGGGGCTACTTTGTGGAGAGGATGAGGGCAACAATGAGACCGTAGAGGCCGAGCACCTCGGCGAAGATGAGGATCAGGATCATGCCCACAAATAGCCGGGGCTGCTGGGCAGTGCCACGCACACCAGCGTCCCCCACAATGCCAATGGCAAAGCCAGCCGCCAGCCGGCTCAGGCCCACGCTCAGCCCAGCACCCAGCTGGAGGAAACTCCTGTACAGAGTGGTGCCCTCGCCCAGGGAATTAGCGATGAGGACCGCCACCACCAGCCCGTAGATGGCGATGATCCCAGCCATGACCACTGGGATGATGGACTTCATGATCAGTTCTGGCCGCATGACAGACATGACCGCGATGCCAGTGCCACTCTTGGCGGTGCCATAGGCGGCTCCCAGGGCGCTGAAGATCATGGCGGCCGAGGCGCCCATGACCGCGAAAAAGGAGGCATACTCGGGGCCGCTCTTGGCCTCGGACAGGTCTGTGGGTGGGGAGAGGGCGAGCTAGCGAGCCAAGGCGGGGGTGAGGACAGGCCGGGCACGGCAAGCGAGCGCAAGGTGACCAGTCAGGCGGCTGCGAAGGCTGAGTTTGGATTTTTAACCAAAAAAGTCTAACCTAGATTAGAATGGCTTTACCTAATGCTATATCAAAGACTACTTTTTTATTGTAGCACATCCACCAGTTCTAGTCTAACCAGATAAGAAAGTTCAGCTTACAATTTTGTGACAGATGTTTTATTCATAGGGAATTAAAATTTAGGGATATACAGGACACAAACATTATATATAGTATGCCTTCTATGATAGACACTGCTCACAGAGAGGCCTCAATTCAAATTACTTACTGCATATGCTAAAATGTGCATCTGGGGAGAAGAGGGAAACCAATGACCTTTTTAGTTTGGTTTTGGTTTAAATAAACTTTGGATGCATTCAAGTAATACTGATCATTTAATGTTCAAAAACCTTTTAATAAACAAATTCAGGGTAATATTAGTTGAAATATTTATAATATGATTTAATCATTATACAGTATTTCCAATGTACAATCAAGACAATGCGCAACACTTGAAAAGAAAAAAAAAGAAAAAAGAAAACAGTCCATTATACCCACAAGTAAAAAGGCTTTTTATTCATTTTTGGGATGCTGCAATTCAGTATTTATATAAACATTTACACACTGTAGTAAACACAGAAGTCCTACATGTAATGCAGCATTATGGGTGAGAAGACCCTTTTAAGTTTCAAAAATAAATGTTAGTGTCCACATAGTGCCCCACGTGCAAGGGCTGATTTTTCCAATCATTATTCCATTCATTGTTCAGTCGTGAGCCATCAGTCTCCCTGCCCACCCCCATGCATTTTAGAGTCCTAATATTTCTCATCAAATACACTACCTCCCGTACTCTAAACTGCAGCGCTAGGCCTCCTTGCTCAGTCTTGTGGTGTCTTGTGATGAATGGCATTTCTCCATCTCAGTGTCCTGTTAAATAATCCTGCGTAGAGTCTGAAGCAAATGAATCCACATCCTCATTCTCTGAGTCGTCACTACTGTCATCAGCTGCTGGCTCTCCCGTAAGGGCTATGCGAGCATAATCATCTGTGTCTATTGATTTGCAAAAGTGGATGGCATATTTCAGTTTCTCCTCCAGCACCTGCTTACAGGAATACCTAGGCAACTTCAGCAAAAAGAAGCAAGTGTAGGACTCAGGAAGGAAGTGGTCAGGAGGGTTGTATTTATCCAATACCTGTTGATGAAAATGTTAAATAATCAGAGATGGTGTGCAAGGACAGATAAAACCGCAAATGTATTTTATTATGTTCATTAGACTCGACTCTCACAAAAATCATAATATTTTTGCCTAAGAGTAACAAAATATCAGAAAACATATACTCTAGCCAATTTTAGAAATTAAAAGGAACAACTCAATAATTCTTGGGACTTATAGCCAATAATAGCAATTGTTTCCTATGACAATTACTTTTGACAAATCAATGTTGTAAAAAGGGCCTGGCACAAGGCAGGCAGAGGGCACTTCCACAGCACCCACCTACATGGGAAATTCTCCTTGAACCTGTTAGCACCTTTTTGACTACTACAGATAGGATATTATGAAGCCAGAAAGACATGTGGATGAAATCCAGTAATTACCCACTTGGGAGAGAAATGTGTTTTCAAAGATCTCCCTGACCAACAACTTTTTTTTTGCAACCCTGGCCAAAGACTGGAGTCAGGCTATGCTCGGGAAGGAACCCATCCCCGAATCCTTCCAAGCTGCAGGGAGAATGGACCCTGTACTCCAATTTGTCCTCTGAGGAAGCTCCCCACTCCCATGGTACTGCTACCTGGAAAAGTCATGCCCAATGTCTCAGGATTGGGGTAGAAGAGGGCAGTTGAATCCCTATGACCTGGCAGATAAACAGAGCCTGTTTCCGGCCATCATAAAACTAGAAATCAAAACAAAACTCCTGCTCTCAGTCTGATTGTGCTCTTAGTTTTCTCAGTAACCAACATTACTTAATTTACTCAATTCAAACAGAGAATCAGGCATATGCTTTAAATAACATGCATGCTCAAAATCTCAAATATGCTGACATAATAGCAGTATCTTCTTGTGGTGGCCAGATAAATTTTCCAGAAGTACGAAGTGAGACCTAAATCCTATAGTCATAAATTTCTGAGTGATCAAATCAAAGAAGCTTGGTGTGCTTCTTATTGTTCCCAGGAAGAAAGAAAAACCACGTAACATGAGAGTCCCATTTTCTAATGTGCTGCAGGATTGCGTGCAAGGAGCATGCCCCCAAGGCTGACACCACAAGATGTGGAGGAACCCCACCTGTATGACAAAGTCTCTGCCCCGGAAGTCAGCGATGGTCCTGGGCAGTCTCGTCCGGCCCCACACAAAGCGAAGGAAGAGGGAACGTTCTGTATTGGAGAAGGACTCCATCACCTCCCAGAACCACTGGATCAGGGATGCAGAAGGCTCAATCCCTTTGTATGTTGCCACCGACTTTAAAAGATGCAGAGGGATATCTGGGCTGCCACACACCTGCAGAAGGACATACTGTCAGGGCTGGCTGATACTTTTGACTCTTTACTTGAGTACAGGCTCAATCATTCTTTCTTTCTTTCCAAGGCCTGTTTGGGGCAGGATGGGTGTGAGAGCTGGAGTGGATGGCTGGGAGAACAGGTCCTGTGTGTTCAGGTGGAGAGCACTTGACCCTGTGCTCCACCCTGGTGTGGGGTGAGAGGCTACAAGGGAGGGAAAGAGCCAGGTAGGGAACACCGGATTCCTGAACATGTTTTCACTTCATTCAACAGGCATGAGCTACTTCAGAAGTAAATTAAAGGTAAGATTTAACCAAGAGATTAACTAGTGGCACTGATTTGGTAGCTCAATATCCAGAAGGCAGTTCCAGGGCAGTAGCATTTGGGGCCATACCATTGTCTCCAATTCATAGCCAGTGAACAGAGAAAGAAGGGGCACAGGCACAACTCGGGCCATTCCCTCCCGAACAGCAGCCACCTGCTCATCGAACTCATGGAGTCTGAAAGAGAAAACTCACTTTGCATTTCTATCTTTGGTAACACAGATCTTGTCCTGCTTATACCAAGACTTACTACACAGATGATCAAAGTGTGCATCTTACAGAAATGGCATCACATTCTGAATGCAGCTACACTGCCACATAGAAGATAATTTTAGAAACTACCTACAGCTTCCAAGACACAATTCTTAATATTTACTGCACACCCAGGAAGGAGCCAGAATTAGATATGCATAATCAGAGAACCAGGCTCCAGAGCACCAAGAGTAAGAATATTCCAGAAGCAGATACCGTGGCTCTCAGGACTGGTGAATTAGGGCACAAGGCAGAAACGAACACAGAAGGACAGTGCAGCATAGTTGCCAGGACCACTCACAACCAGAAATCAGTAAGCAAAGCCCATTTAACATGCAGTCTCACCACAACACCTGGCCAGGTGCTTCTGGAGAATGAGGTCCCCAAAGACCACAATGCGTGAACTTGTAATGTCAGGTGAAAGCAGCAATGAGGAGAAGCTACATGTGTGGTGTTGCTGGCCTGCCGCACAGCAACTATGTGGAATGCTGCTGTGATGGCCAGGCAGGGGTGAGACCAGCCCAGACACAGTCCTGCCCAGGAGTGTTGACAAATCACAGAGGGGCACCTACAGGCTCTGTGACTTCTATTGGGACAGCTCCCAACAGAGGGCAATTCAGTGTTCTAGTCAGAGCCAGGAATCTCAGGCAAGAATAATGAGTATTAGGACTCAGATTACAAAATGAGGTTTGATGACTACAGATCAGCAGCAGTTGAAACCAAGTCCATTAGCATTTTACTGTATGATATTTCTGAAAAATGCAGCCATCCAAGCAAACCATTTTCTATTTTAGCTATCTACTGAATCAAAACAATGGAAGGCGATGATCACGCACCTGTAGTTTATTGCCAGCCGAACATACTCTGCACGGTTGTCCAGAGTGATGTGTGTATACTTGGAGCTCAGCTGGATGTCCTGACCACTTGCACTTGGCACAGTGAAGGGCAGGCTCATGGCCTCAAACTCCTCTGAGGTGGCTTCATTGTCACGGATATACATGAGCCCAGGGATAAAATCTTTATCAACCTTTTAAGGGAAAAAAGGGAGCCCACATGTTAAGTCCAGGTCTTTCCTACCCTCTGACTGCAGTTCACACCTGGGACACTCAGCCACAAGGGGGCCTCAGTCTGCACTGGGCCTACCTCAGGCTGTTGGTGCACTGTACCTGCCAGGAAATAAAAGAAACCAGCAGTGAGAAAGTACTTCACCCGGGGAGTTGAGGAAAGAACTTGTAATTCAAGGAAGTCCTTAAAATTAACCGCTAAGAGAGCAACAACCACTGGTTGGAGATGAATCTCATCCTACAGTCATGGTACCGAGGGAAGAATGGCCACTGAGAGGATGCTGGCTGTGGTTGGTCAGTCATGTCTCCCACAATGAAAACCAGAGCCACCACCCGGCCACTTGCAGGCTCCCCATAGGAAAAACGGTGAACATTCTTATCTGACAAGATTTCAAGTTGCGCAAACATAAAACAGATGGTCTATCAAGTTCTGGCAGCAAACTACTCATATCCACAAACTTTCTTTGCTACCAGAAGATAGTCTGCAGCCTGAGGCACTCCCTGCACTCGGTATCAGGTATACAAGGTGTCACATTTCCCCATCCCCACCTTCCTGGTAGTAAGTTACCTCGCTGAGGTCTGCAATGGTGAGGCTCATCCCAGCCAGCTGCTTCCAGACAGGCTCAGCCAGGTTGAGGCTTAGGGGACTCCCAGTCCGGATAGCAATGCCTAGTAACACACCTGCTCATTCAAAGCACAAGTTGACAGGAGATACTTGAAATCAATGATGCAACAGCTAGTTCAATCAACAACACAGTAGAGACTAGCTCTACACTGGGGCCCCAGTGCCTTCTAAACCAGTGCTACCCAAATTCACGGAGACTTAGGTCCACCCTTTTTTTTTTTTAATGTTTATTTATTTTTGAGAGAGAAAGAGAGAAAAAGGCATAGAGAGAAGGGGACAGAGGATCTGAAGCAGGCTCTGTGCTGACAGCAGCAAGCTCAATATGGGACTCAAACTCATGAACCATGAGATCATGACCTGAGCCAAAGTCAGATGTTCAACCAACTGAACCACGAGGCACCCTGACTTAGGTCCATCCTTAAAACATTTTGTCCTATTCTAAATTCATTATTTCCTTTTATTCCTTTTATTCCTATGGGAGACTTTCTAACTCTCCTTCTCTTTCCACCAATAGATATAAACCACACAGAGGCCAATCCCCATTCTTTGATGGCAAAACAAACAGCTGGAGTTTCCCAAGGAAGGCGGGTGCAATGGCTGGAGAGGTATAGGCAGCAATGGGTGCACTGAGCACAAATACTTAATGCAACAGGAGGAAGGGACTGGCCAACTACCAAAATCCCCTCAGATCTGATTCCAAGTTTCAGATACATTTAAGCTGCAGAAACATGGAATTTCATATCTTCTGAGTGCCAAAGATACTTTCCGGCCCTTAGCACCCAGCAACTGATGGTTGGGCTTTGCATGTCCCTGCAGGTACACACCTAAAAAGCTAAAACCAAAATACAGTACTCAAAATAATTTGTTATTCCCAAGACACAGTAGACATTAAGCTAACTATGGCACACACAGTCACATCATGCCTGTGCAAGTAGGCTCACCCAGAAAGCGGAACATGTTGGTGTGTACGGGTGCCCTGGCAGCCGGGCTGAACAGGTAGCAGTCACGGTTGGCACCTGACTCATCTCTACCATTGGGTGTCACGATCAGAAGGGGGGTGAGGCCATTCTGCAGCTCTTCACAGATCTCAGCTATGGACTCACTGTAGCCACCACCACAGTCATCCACAGATTCACCTTGAAGGAAAACAGAGTCAGCAATTCATAGGCCGCAGGGTGCAGCCAGCTTGGCTTCTCAGCTCTCCCTGCAATGCCCACTGCACTACCGCCTGTGTTCAGACTGCCAACCCACAGGACCGCAGGTCTGCTGTGTACGCAAGTTCTTACCCACAAACTTGACTTTCCAGACACGGTGGGGGAGGAGGAGGCTATCAGGACTAAATGAGCTCATCTTAGCACACATCTGCCCAAAGACAGACTTGGTCCCGTCAGGGCCCGCTAGGCCACCTTTACTCCTTGAACGTTTGACCTAGAGAGAAGAAAGAAAGAAATATGAAACAGCTGCAGCAACAGAAAGGACACAGCTTCTATCTTCCACAGCCAACCAGCCCTGGGGCAATAATGAGCATACAGCCACTTACCCCTCTTGTTACCCGTTTTTCCTCTGCCCTAGTCACTAGATGGTCTATCAAGTTCTGGCAGCAAACTGGACTAGTCCAGCTAGCACTCTGCTGCTAGACCTAAAGAGATGTCATGAATGGAGCCTACAGACAGCAGCACTCAGATGCTGCTGTGATCAGCAGATGTACCCATCTGTACAAGGTGGAAGAGCTTCTAGACTAAGCCATACCTCATTTCTCTATGACTTTTCCTCCTCCCATGAGGGACCTCATGTTCCTAACTTCTTGCACACAAACCCTCGGATCACCTCAAAGGCTGGCCTCATCTCACTCTTTTTCCCTCACTCAACACGTTTTCCTGCTCAGGCCTCATGCACAGGATGCCTGATGGACAGCTGTGCCAACAGAAGCTCTGCTATAATCATGGGAGTCATGGCCCCTAGTCACCCAAATGCCTGCAACACATTGCCACATCACACCACCCCTCAGGACTGGTGGTATCCAAGTAAACATGCCGTTCGAGAAATCACAAACCTCATTGGTCATTCACACAGGTTAGTTGCATCCAATGTGGTTAGTAACTACTATCTAATTCATCCACACATTTCATAACTTAACCATGGCCAACCACTTTGCCACTCTGCCTTGGCCTCCATGAATAAGATGCCAGGAGCTCCAGAAGCAGCTCTCCCTAGCAGACCATCAGCACTCTGAGATTCAAACCAAATGGTTGAGCCCAAACCTGGAGGCACTATCTCAGCCAGAACAGAACCCTCTTCTCCTCCCTTACTCACCTGCACATATCCTACTCCAACCCTTGGGTATTTGCATCTTCCCCAATCACCTTTTCTATCTGTATTTCTCATCCTAATCTAAGATTTTCAAACAGATCAGACCAAGAGCCCTTATGGCCCTCACCTGGTATGAACTCAGTAACCCAAAACTTTGCAGGCTATGCTGTGCTTCAGAATCACCTGAGAAATTCAGTCTGAAATAATTGCAAAATTAAAGTTAAGTAAAAAATGATCATGAAAATGCACTTTTCTGTTGCCTCCTCTTAGAATCCTTAACTTCTTAGTGAGTTCTAAGGTAAGTTTAAAAAACTAATTCTCAAAAAAAAAAAACTAATTCTCACACACAAATAACCATAAACAGGACTTACAAATAATGACACTAATGATAACAGACTCGTAAGGAATGAAATTTTCTGTGTGCCACACATTTGGCTCTATGTTCACCAACGTGATTTTATTTAAACCTCACAGCAGTTCTTTAAGGTATTCAATATCCCTGATGGAAATGGAGCTACAGAAAGGAAGAGGAATGTGTCTGTTTGTAAGGAACAAGAACAGATCCAGGTTCCCACTGTGAATGTCACAGCACCTTCATTTATGATGCCAGTTAACAGAGGCTGATGCTCTTGGTTCCTCTGAAGCAAGTGGCTATGAGAAGACAGCTATGACTCTGCATGGAGACACCTGTGTACCTGTGGCTACTTCTAGACAGTAGAACTATAGGTCATTTTAATAAAACTGCCTTTAATCTGAATTTTCTAAATTTTCAGAAATAAGTGTGCATTAATTCTGTAATAAAATTTAAATTAAAAATTTTTATGTACATTGATTTTCAAATTCTGTTATAAAACTAAATCAAATTCAAACAAGGAAAACCCTCCAGGAACATGCCTATGTTTTAGCATCTCTAGAACACTGCACAGGCAGTATGAGAATATCTATGATGTCTACGGCCATACCACCCTGAACGCGCCCGATCTCGTCTGATCTCGGAAGCTAAGCAGGGTCGGGCCTGGTTAGTACTTGGATGGGAGAATATCTATGATGGCATCCCCACTCGGGAGACTGATGCCAGAAGCATCCTTGTGACCACTGGATGGCCGATACTACCTTTCTGGATCAACTGGTGTCTTGAGTTCAACTTGGATACATGGAATACCTCCCACTCTCATCCTGTACTCTTATTTTTTATCAGAAAAACAATTCTATGTTCATCTTTGTGGAAGATCTTTCCAGCTTCAGGAGTGAAATATGAACTCTGAACTGAAAAGGACTTGGCTCTGATACCAGAGGGCCACTGGGTATAACTGGAGTAGCCATGGCATGCTGCATTGAAAGTTGTTTACGTGCCTTTTAAAAATGCTAATATTAATTTGTCCTTTATCCATTCTGTTTTTTCAAACATATACTGAACGTTTTCATAACACAAGGCATTGTGCTAGAATATAAAGACTTGAAAAAAAGAGGCATCCAAACATGATGAGTACAAAATCTGAGATACAAGAAAGACAGAACAGGAACATCTAACTTGGGATCCAGATCAGCAAGGTTCAATGATGCCAAAACCTCAGATTTGAATACCTGTATCAAGCCACTGACCCTGATCAGGAACCTATATGTGGCTAAGGCAAGTATACGATCTAGGAATGCCCAACAATCTGTTAGGTGAGCTTTCCTCACTTATGAACATTAGTGATTAAGACCTAATAATGTAAAGCAAACCAAAATGATCCTCCAAGGTGGAGAAATAAAACTTTTTCATGAACCTTATTAAACAGCCCATTTGTTTGCAGAGTGGGCTGACTGACCTCTAGTTTAGCATTAAACAGTCTGACGTCAGTAAAGGAACCACTTCCATCATGTGATCTCCAACAAACGATAAGACTTTGTGTCTTAATTTGAAATGCCCCCAAGTACAACTCTGGAGAAATGTCTAGTAATATAACTTACACCAGGGTAGAAATCATGTGTTAACGTAAAGGAACAAAGAATTTGTTCTTCATAACTCTCTGTTTCTGTTCCAAGAGGTGGGGCCCATTTCGTTTGCATGTTAAATGTCAAGTAGCACACAATATCAAAATCAGTACTGGAGCTCCTCTGGTTTTTAGTTAATTTTTTAAATTGTAAGCTTATCTATACTTGGCAGCAGTATTAATTCAGAGATGGTCTACTTTTTATTTCTTCATTACTAGAGAACAGTATTAGTGATTTTGGCCTATTAAGTGAGCAAAGAAAGCTATCAGACCCAGGAAAGGTATGAAACTGGTGGGAACTGGAACTGTCCCCATACACAATTTGATGTATGTAGGGCCTCTGACCTGCCCTGCTTCTAAGAACCTAACTCAAGGAGGGCAACTGAAGACAGGCTTGTAGTACATTGTAGCTGTGCTGAACAGCGCAGCTGTATACCAGAAATGCAGGCACGGCTTTCCAACCCCTTGCTCAGAAAAACCAGGAGAATACAGGGGTAGCTTGTCAGCAAAAATAATCCCACAGTCCCACTGTATAGCAAGGAGAGGTGCTTACAATGTTTTCAGGGGAAAAAAATAGCAAGTTACAAGAGAGGCACCCAGCTTCAGTTAAGACAAACATAAAAACACACCTTTTAATGTCAGCAGTAGTTATCACCATGTGGTAGAAATATGGGTCATTTTTACTTTTCCCTCCTTGCTTATCTATATACATGCTTCCAGATTATCTGAAATAAGTCTTTCTTACTTCTGTTACAAAGAAAATAATTTACATTCCCAAGTAAAAGGCTCAGCCCCACAGGACACCACAGACAGGTGATGCCTTGCTCTCTAAGGCAAGGGCACAAGAGAAAGTTTACTGCTCCCCCAGGCTATGGAGCCACAATTCCCAACCACAAAATCATTCCATCTGAGAAGTGTCAAACTCAACAATTTCCACTTGTTACCTGAATTCGGTTCAACTCTACTACGGGCCCATGCTGGCGATCTCGCACCATAGTTGCTTGTACTACTTTACGGAAAGCTGCCTCCTAAAACATGATAGACAAGATTTAGAATCTGACATAGTGAATTTTATCACCCATAGATAAGTCATGTCATAGTTTGTTTTAAACATTCTCTCCTAAAAGTCAAATTTTATTAAGAACAGTAACTACAAACTCTCTATTTCAAATTGTGAGGTGGTATCAGAGGCACAGCCTGGAACCCATGCACAAACCTAGGCAGAGGCCCACCCATGCTGTCTGCCCTCCATCTAGAGGCAAGAGGAGTGGGATGGGGGCAAGGTCTGGCACACATCTGCTCTGACTAGAACTTAGGACAGGCCCTGAGGATTGACTAGAAAAACCAAAGTCTCCCAGACAGACCACAAGTCCACTACTGGCAGGACTGACATTAAACACTATGCCTCAATGTCACTGTTGTGACAAAACCACAAAACAGCAGCAAGGCCAGGGAGTCCTGTTTGTTGATCCAGGCTTGGGGTGAGAATGGGAGACCAGTGAAGGAGGAAACATATAGGTATCATACACTGACAAAAACCTGGAATACCCAGGGCAGGACAGCAAGAAAAGAGAATGGGGCCTAATGACACCCAGGTACAGGTAGGCCTGCCATACTCATGTGGACCAGGGCACAGGCAACAGCAGTGAACAAGTCTCCTAGTAGGGAAGGAGACTCGAGAGACACAAATAAGATAGGATTAATGGGAGTCCCAGGTTTCTGCCAAGAGGTTGACTCTGCCCTTGTCCATAGACAGCATGGTTGGGGGAACACAAGGTACCTACAACAGGATCTAGGTCCCTCTTCCAGGTCAGAACACCAATCTTGGAAAGCAGGAAGGGCGAGAGCCCTAAGCAGCCCAAGGATGTGGACTCAGAGGTAGAGAAAGTCAAGTAAGAGTGTCATAGAGGCAACCGGCCCACAGAGGTGGACCATCACACCTCACAGAGGTGTACCCAACACCACAAAGGGACTTGCACAGGGCACCCTATGACATACAGGGGCTTGCAGAGGTGCATCTATCACCACGCACCCTTGTACAACACGTACTAGCTAGTTTTGTCCTCCATCCCGTCTGACGTCTGCTTTCCTGACTGCTCCACCCAGAGCTAAGGGCAGCTCCTCCTTCATAGGAACATGCAGTTCCCTTCTCTGAATAGCCTGATCCAGCACAGCTCTCCTATGATGCTCTCTCTTCTGTGCTCTGAACTGCTGGTAATAATGCTCCATGGTCATCAACAATACCCATTTCCCAAATTTTCCAGCAGATGTGATCCTTTCTCACCCAGGATGAAAATAGAGGCTGATTATACATTCTCTGTCACTGGGGTTACCTGCCAGACTCCTTTAGCTCTCCTGCTGTCCTGCCCCTGTGCTCACAGCCTGCAGAACACTCACGTAGTCCATGTGGGACATATCCTGCCTCTCACTTGGTTGTCTCCCTATGAGGAAAAACTTTTTCCTAGCTGCTTATTATCACCTCCACTCTGACAGATTTTTAAAAAATGGTAAAAGGGATCAAATTTCCTGCTTTTTATTATTAAAAAATGGTTGAAGCTAAGTTTCATATCAATGCATTCACCTTTTTCCTCTTCCCCATCATCAGAGATCTTACCATTAGTACAATCCTTATCAATGTCCACTTGTCTCTAAGTCACACATGAAAATAAAATGTGTGGCCCAGTCCCCTCCAGTTAAGTGCAAACAAAGCCATTCTTAAAATAAATAAATAAATAAATAAATAAATAAATAAATAAATAAATAAATCTGTTTGTATAGGACCCCAAATAATCTAGATTTTATTATCATTAAAAAAAGAGAGACCATAATATTTGATAACAAAATAAGTCACAAAATAGGTCTCAGAATCATGGACTCTTCAGAATTAGGAGCCCTCAATTTGACCTCTATGCTTTTTTTCCTACACAAATATTCCCCCTACTACACAATGGTTCTTTTAGAACATCCTGACAACCTACTTGCCAGAAACTTGATGATGTCCATTAACAGGAACCCCCTAACTCCTGGATCAGGCATCCTATTTCTAAAAAGCTCAAATTATTACAAACATCAATGGGTCAAAATTGGTCCAATGATTTTTAGATGCCCTGATTCATGATTCTACTCACAGCCTGTTAAATTATCCTTTGACTAGGAGTCTCTACATATCCTGATACTGAATTTCCATCTAAATGATGTATAATATCTGGCACCCTCTGCTAGACATCCCTGGGGAAGAAATGATGTCATTTGTCCTTCCTGCTGCCAGTGAAGATATACCATAATGCCTCATGGCTAGGCAAGCTGATAACATGGCCAAGAAAGAGGCTTAGTGTTGCAAACCATGCCACCCTTTGGGGGAAGTAAGAAGCAGAGATTACAACAGGGAAATGATACATCACACAATTAATTTTTAGTGTAAGCTCCAAAAGAGAAGAAATTTTCGTCTGCTTTTCACTGATACATTTTGAGCACCCAGAACAAAGCCTGGCATATAGCAGGTGCTCAACAATGAATACCTGCTGAATAAATTGTATTCTGTATAATCCCAGTTTGGGAATTTTGTTAGATTAAAATTTACTGAAAATACCAGTTTTGCCTATAGCAAAGATTGCTACAAGAGTACCTTTCCCTGGGATATCAGAATTCCTCGTAAAGTGTCAAATCCCACAGAAGGCCCATGTCCAGTTTCATCAAGAGAGCCCTCCAGGTCGAACATGGGGATACAGGGGCAGAAGAGCTCCGAGATGTGATGTAGAAGCAGCAGCCGGTTCCGTAGGGCTATTATAGGGATTTCCTGCAAGTGATTGTATTCCATGGGAACCTGAAACGTTGAAACAGCATTAAATCAACTTAAGTGTCAAATGTACAGATAAGTCATAGTTTGTAGGTAAATTCTGAAAATATTTTTTTGAAAAATAAGGAATCACTGGGACTTCTGAGTCTGGTGTGAAAAACTTTATTGCTTTTAGAATAATATTCTGGCCAGTTTGACTGCTTGAGCCAAGTAATGTAAACCAAGGAAAATGCTACAAAATTAGTCTGTAGAAATACATTTACTACAGAAAGTATCTAGCCTGTACTATCAGAATGGCTTTGTACAGTTTATAAGATTGAGAATGAAGGTGACACCAGGATATATGGAGAATGTCGGTTAATGTGAATATTAATCTAAATCATTTTCAGTGGGACACCTGTGTAAATACATAATGGAAAATGAAATATGAGTGTGGCTTACATGCATAATTCAATATACAGATAGTAACTCTGTCACTACTTGTACATCTCCTAGCCCCACCAGTACGGACCTGTGTAGGAAGCTTCCCAGCGCTGGCAGGCTTGCTGGTCGACCAGGCAAGGGTGTGTGCTGAGCCACAGGCCACACGGTTGACCTTCTTACCCTGAAGGGCTGCTACCAACCGAGGCCTCTGGATGGCATTTGTGGTTCCATCTCCCAGTTGTCCCTCATCGTTGTCGCCCCATGTAAAAACTTCACCTAAATGAAGTAGATTTAGAACAAGAACTTGTGGACTAGAACCAGTGAATGCACAACCTATACCATCTTCCAATTACAATCCTCTCTCCCTTCAACTGGTGTTGGTGGTCAGCTGTCTGAATGTCAACTTCATGTGTGACTAGATGTCTCGAATCACAGCATCCAAAGAGGGAGCACGCTTCTCAGAACTCTTGAGAGCCCCTGCTGGCCAACATGCCTTTTCTAGTAAAAGGCACAAGGCTCTGGGCTGAAAAAATACAATAGCATTTGTTCACAGAACTAAGCACATAAGGGCATTAGTTATTGATCAGAACAAGTAACAGTAAAACAGATGGTATTATCCTTAACTGCCCAAATTAATTTTTTATGTGAAATGGAGAGAAAAAAAATCAGTTTTTTAAAAAAACACAACCTGTTTTTAAAGGAACACATAGTTCTTCCTATAGTTATTCATATCCCAAACATGAGATTCATCATGATAAGAATCGTATTTTTCAGTGTACCACACTAGATCCCAACCATGAAACACCACCAGAAAACTATTCTACGGTTAAGGTTCACTTAGTGACTAAAATGGAAATGAGGTTAGTTTTCTAGAGACTAGCCTTGCCATATCCACTAAGACTCCTCAGGTAGCCATGCAGCCATAAGAAGCACTCTGTAAAGTGTGATGCCCACATGATCAAGGACAGTATGCTTATTGTCCTGGCCCCTTTCCACCCTAAACAGTTAAGTCCTAAAGCCACTAGGTCAGTGTCACAGCACAAGTTAGGAGAGAAGGACTTCTGTGCAGAGGTACAACTGTATGTGGAGAATCAGAGGCCATATGTGACATAAACTTCCATACAGGGGATAGCTCAGTGTGGGGAGTTGGCCCAAGCTGAGTGGCCCATGTGTGTGGGTGGCCCAGAGTGGAAAGTCACAGCCCAAGTCAGGTGAGGATCCATGCAGGGGAGAGGGCTAAGGTAATGATGGGACACTGGTCACATGCAGGGAGAGTGACTGGATCACTACATTAGGGATAATAAAATCCAGACTTCTCACCAAAAGAGAAAGGAGTTATAAGTGTGGAAAGAATGAAAACTAGAATGAACCCTGTTGGTACAGAACTAGAATGTGGGCTCCTGGTATGAATGTGTGATATTCAATATACATAGGTAGATGTAAAAATAAACACAGATGCAAATTTGTAGCTTACTTACATATATATATTCTCTGGCTCTGTCCACCCAGAAGGCCTAGGAACAGCAACATCCCATAAGCAATGAGCACAGCTATCAACCTGATCTTGTCTTCTAAACACCATTCTCCTCTAATGACTCCAAGGCTCTTTGGGTAAATGGTCAATGCTAGGCTTGGGCCATGAGGAGTCAAGAAGATAGGGTGCCTTATTGTGCCAGAAAATAAGGAAGTACTCAGTGAATGATGGGCACACATCTGGAAATAAAGCTAGCCTAACAGGGCCAATTTCAGCAGCAAAATCAGTAACCGTAACAGGCTACACACAATCCATTGAATAATTAGGAAACCATGAGTCCCACGAAGATGTAAATTAAAAACAAAAATCAAGTATTTGATGAGAATAAAATATACAATGAGAAAAGAGCTATTTAAATAGCTTCAAATACCCTCCCAAATACTTATTAGTTTCAAAAGATATTCACAATGAAAAAGTCTAGCAGCCACCACCTTAATCAGGTGACTGACATTAACACCACTGGGACAAAGAGAAATTGTATGTTACCTGAAGAATCTAGAAATGAATTAAGAACACAGCCTGTATGTAGCTTAGTGAGCTCCTTGTATATTTTGGATACTAGCCCTTTGGATACACGAAAAATGAATGATCCAGTGAAAAAATGGGCAGAAGACCTGAATAGACACTTCTCCAAAGAGGACATCCAGATGGCCAACAGGCACATAAAACAATGCTCAAC
>NC_043708.1:114022533-114027713 GCF_006229205.1 Suricata suricatta | reverse complement strand
CTGATCCTAGCTTCCCAAGGCCACCTATATTCCCTGGCCCCTTTCTTCCCTTTTCAAAGCCAACAATGGTGGATCAAGACCCTCTCACATTTTGAAAAATCTCTCCTGCCTCTTCTTTGTCACATCTGACTCTTTGGCATCCTTTTCTGTTTTGAAGGGTCTTTGTAATTACACTAGCCCACCTAATAATCTAGAATAATTTCCATATTGTAAAGTCAGCTAATTATCAACTCTAATTCTATCTATAAAGTCCCTTTTGCTATTGTGCTAGGGTCCCCAAGACCACCTTCAGGTTTGCTGATTCACTGGGTAACGCCCAGACCTCAGCATACAGTCATACTCAGCTATGATTATAGTGAAAGAACATGAAGTATAATCAGCAAAGGGAAAAGGTACATGAGGAGAAATCCAGAGGAAACCAGATGCAAGCTTCCAAGGACCCTATGCCAGTGGAGTTATACAGTGTAAGTTTAATTCCTCTAGCAAAGAGCTGTGACAACGCCTATAAAATGCCTTCTACCAGGGAAGCTCATTAGAGCCCCTAGTTTTCTTTTTTTTTTTAATTTTTTTTAATCTTTTCTTTATTTTTGATACAAAGAGAGAAGGAGACACAGAACTGGAAGCAGGCTCCAGGCTCTGAGCTTGCTGTCAGCACAGAGCCTGACGCAGGGCTCGAACCCTCGAACGTGAGATCTGACCTGAGCCGAAGTTGGAGGCTTAACTGACTGAGCCACCCAGGCGCCCCTAGAGCCCCTAGTTTTCACTAGGGATGTCACATGGGCACTGCTATCTGGCACATACCCATGTTTCAGGGAACAGGTTTCAGCAGAGACCACATTGTGCAGTTTAGGCAAAGCAAGGCCTCTTGTCAATTAGGGAAGGGAAGGACCCCTCTCAAAATTCATTTCCCAGAGGCCAGCTGAGGCCCACCTTGCAAGCAGCCCTACCTAAGGACAACAGCATCAGGTATGTTCTGTTCACCCTTTTCTGCACAGCCATGAAACAGAACATATTCAGAGGTGTTAACACCAGGCTCTGCTCACCACAGACATTCTCAGACATTATATATACATATATATAAAATCCCTGAGTGGACCTCTTAGATTTAAAGGCCTCTGTGGTGCAACACCAGGTCTCCCCACCTACCATCCTCAGTGCAGCACACACAGTGCAGAGAGCCAGTGGCAATGGCAATGACTTTCTTCCCCTGCAATCCTTGGACCTGCCGAGGTCTTCTAACATGGTCATCAGATCCATGGCCCAGCCTGTGATAGTCACCTTTGCCCCTGCACAAAAGGAAACATCAAATTATGAGTGCAAGGCCTTGTTGTTTACCACCCTGTCCCACCCTGCTGGCATAAGCACCATACTTCAGGACAAAAATCACAGCCTGCTATAGAAGTTATATCTCAGTCTATGAGACGTCAGTTACCATAACTTCAAATTAACAAACTGGTTTTGTGAGATTAAACAAACAAAATCTTGCATACCATGTATAAACAGCGCCAGATTTGGTAAGGGCGACAGAAAACTGAGATCCACATTCCACTTTAACCACTCCAAGGCCTGTAAGAGAATCAATCTAGAAGAGGAAAAGGTTCAATCAGACTGAATCAAGGTTTTTGCTGACTGCTGCAACCACAGAGAATAAACGAAATCTAATAAAGAACTGTGAAAATCCTTACTCAGATATTTCACACAACTTAAAGTCCGACTCCACTTAACTAAGTATTTTCAGGAGGAGAAGAATGCCTGACTCTGAAGGCACACCTGCTGACACTGGGCCATGAGCCCATGCTACTGCACAATGAGACTCAGCATTATGTCAGTAAAAATGGACATGCCACAGTTGAAGTTCTGTGATTATTTCCCCCAGAATCTATTCTTCCAACTCCATTTCTCTTTGTGGTGTGGTGGCCCCATTCTCCAGTAAGCCTTGCAATTTTCCTTTGTCCACCAACTCTCTCGGGCAACATGGGCCCACAAAAGAGGAGCAGCAAGAAACAGGGAGGGGGATTGGCCAATAGGACCAGGTTCCGGCCTTTAGACAAATCCTATCCATCTATCCAGGTTAATCAAATTAAACATGACCTTGGTCAGGCTAGTATGAGAATTCACTACCACCCCTGACTTGGGGGGTCCAGGTCCTTCACAACCAACACCCAGAAGTCTCATTGGGGCTTATTAACCTAGTCATCACTTCTCCTCACCCAGAAAGCTATGCTCCTTATTATCTGTGACTGTTCTGACTTAAGTTCTCATATTTGATTTTAAATTTAAATTAATTAAAACAGTTATCTCAGTTCTCTCCTCACCCTCACCTTTGTTACAATCATATCAAGATTGTGGAGGTTATTACCTCCATCCCCACCACTGCCCAACATCCTAATCCCTGAAGGTACAAAGCTTGTGTCTAAAGCTTTCCTAAGCATAAGAAAGTCCACAACACACAATTTGTTCATAAATTTGGAAAGCTTAAGTAACTTGTAATGTGGTTAAAATACTGTATACCTGCAAGAGGAAAAGAATAAATTATAAGAATGAAGAGGAAGCCCTGAGCTTCCAGTTTTCCAAGACCGTGTCCACCAGTGTGCAGGGGTGTCTCCAGGCACATTGCCACCAGTCTTTGGCTCTAGGCAGTGCCTGCCAAAACCACTCTCTGCAGTGATGGAAATGTGCTGTGTCCACACTGCTCAATATAGAAGCCACCAGACACATACACTGAGCACATGAAATGCAGCCAGTGTGAGCAAGGAAGTGAATTTCAATTTCACTTACTCTTAATTAAGTTAAATTTAAACTTCAATAGCTATGTGTGGCCAACAGCTCCTGTACTGGGCTGCACAGCTCTGGGACGAAAAGCTATGCAGTTTGGGCCAGGCTCTTGTCCCATCTGAGGGGCTCCTTCCCCCCAGAGCTCCCTGTCCACTGTGAGGGCCTCTATTCTGCACATGCAGTCCCAGATCCCCAACAAGACTGAATACCAAGCAGAGAATGGTTTCTAGTTTTCTTTCACAGTACACACACTCCCGAATCCACAGCAAAAGACTTCAGCTAAATGGCTAAGTCATGTACACACTGCAGGCAGCACAGCAGTTAGCACATGATCTAAACACATCAATGAACTTAATCTCTGCCAACTACCCAGTTACAAGGGCAAGAGAGTCTCAGAAAGTTAAGAAATTGCTCACAGTCATGCAGGTCACATGGAGAAAAGCAATCTGACCCCCAACCCAGGCCTATAGCCTCTTTGCTTAGCTTATCACAGGATGTCTATTTAACATAGCCTCTGGCTAAGCCAGCTGCAACCCTTTCAGCAAGAACTATTACATTCATAGCTACAGAACTCTGTAAATGAATAGACCATGAATAATTTGTTATCCTTTTCTTCACACAGGTCTATATTACATAAAACCACAGGTCGCGCTAACTTCTTTAAATTTCCCAAGACAGCACACATAGCACTTAATATATCTTAATACTTTGGTGTCTTTCACTTTTTACTCAATTACCCATTATATTTTCTGCAAAGAAGGTAAAGATGGGGTTAAAAGACTCCTGAGAAGCATGCAGAAAGGGATAGGGTGGTGAGTCTAGGAGGGCCTGGTGGGGGGGCTGTAAGTGCTCCACAAACACCTGGAACCCTTGAGTCCCAGGATCATTGGCAAGGTGCCATTCTCCTACTGTGCAGACACAAATACCTTCATGGGTACTTTACAGCCATCACTGCCTCCTCTGCCAAGCTTGCCGTAGTCCCCATCTCCCCAAGACCAGACAGTGTCGTCATCAGTGAGGCAGAGGGTCTGGGCATCTCCACTACCACAAGCAACATCAACCACACGGTGGCCCTGCAATGCTTCCACCTTCAAAGGAAAGAAATCAAGGTTATACAATCACAGTAGAAAGGAGGTTTACCTAAGTACTACGATGCTCTTGGGTTTGGGGGTGCGGGTGCAGTACTCTTTTAAGCCTTTACAAAGAATGTGTGATTTTAATAATCCTGTAAAATAAGACCAAAACACCTTCCTCTCTTTGAACCAAATCAATCTATCAGGTTATCAGTGTTCCCAGTGAGCCAGTCCTACCACACCAGGAAGTCATATTCATTGCCTCACCCAAAATACAGTGGGCCTTTCTAGACGTCAAAGCATTTAGCTAGATGCCAGGTTATATGTATATATGTGTGTGTGTGTGTGTGTGTGTATAAAATATAAATAAAATATAAATATAAGGATATTTCAAATACTATCCTGTTTAAATGACAGATGGAATATAAAACTACTTGTAAATAATCAGGCTAAGACCATCAACTCTAAAACTAAAAACAAAACTAGAACAGGAAATACTTTTGACTTTTAAAAATCAAAATGGCATAATGACAATGACAAGCTGCCTCCCCACCACCGTCAACAGTAAGGGTGTAAGGAGCCACTCCAGGCCTCTGAGCTACCTTCTCAAGGTGCCTTCTTACCAACTTTGGCTTTAACTGGTCCTCACTGTCGCTGTGCCCCAGACGGCCATACCGGCCTTTGCCCCATGTGTAGAGATCCCCTGCCGCAGTGACGCAGGCACTGTGGGCTCCACCGGCAGCAACATCAACCACTTCAATTCCTCTCAGAGACTCAATGACGCGAGGGCGGTCACATGGACTGCAAAAAAGGCCATCAAATATAACTGAAATAGTTTTATTCTTAAATATTTAAAAAATATTAAATACTAGGCTTTTGGTTTGTTGTATACTTACTCAATGTACACCTCTCAAATCGTTTTTTATGTTTATTTTTTATTTTTTAATTTAGATCTGAGTTAGTTAGTATATAGTGCAATAATGATTTCAGAAAGAGATTCCAGTGACTCATCCCCTATGTATAACATCCAGTGCTCATCCCAACAAGTGTCCTCCTTAATGCCCCTTAATCACTTAGCCCATCCCCACCCCCCAAACCCTTCCAATAACTCTCAGTTTGTTCTCTGTATTTAAGTCTCTTATGTTTTGTCTCTCTTCCTTTTGTTTCCCTTCCCTCATGTTCATCTGTTTTGTATCTTAAATTCCACACATAAGTGAAATCATATGATATTTGTCTTTCTCTGACTAATTTCGCTTAGCATAGTACACTTTAGTTCCACCCATGATGTTGCAAATGGCAAGATTTCATTCTTTTTGATTGCCAAGTAATATA
>NC_043708.1:114021399-114022433 GCF_006229205.1 Suricata suricatta | reverse complement strand
TTGGGCTGGGGATCTTACCTCCCCTGCCGTCCGGGCTGGCCCGTCCTCGGATCTCCCCCGTTCGCCCCCACTCACTCAGGTATCTTTGAGGTTCTATTCCCTCTGGAGTTCGTATTTTCTCCTCCCGCTCTCTCAGTTGAACGTAATATCCTTCTCAGTTCGAAAAACGGTGCGGAGGGAGTTTACAAAGCTCCCTTCCTCTCCGCCATCTTGGCTCCACCCCCCTGTACTTGACAATCTTGAAGTACAATGCTGAATCTTGACAGCAGATGTCCTTGGTCTTGGTTTCTAAAATTAGTGGAAGTTCAGTTTTAAAGCTACAGTAATCAAAACAGTTTAATATTATTGTAAAGAGAGAAATTTATCAGTGCAACAGAATAGCGTCTCAAAATGTACCACAAATACTGAATAATGAGTGTGGAAAAGATGAAATTTGATTTCTCCCTTATAACTTCCATTGCACAGTTTACAAAAGTGCAGACAGTTTATTGGAGAACAGAGCTTTTTCAACAAATGGTCTTGAACAATTGGATAACCATATAGCAAAGCAGTGAAATTCTTAACTTGCACTGTATCCAAAATTAACTCAAAATGAATCATAGTCATAAATGTGAAACCTAAATCCAAAAACTTACAGAAGAAAACATGAAAGAAAACCTTTGTGATTTTGGTCAGACAAGGAATTTTAGAGAAAACTACAAAAGCATGATTCAGTAAAGAAAAACATAATAAACTGGACTTCATAAAAATGTGAACCTCGGATGTTTGAAAGACAGATTGAAAAGATATGCTACAAACTGGGAAAGCATTCTTTGCAACCTACATCTGGCTTAGGTCTTACTTTCTAAATTATTATAAAGAGCTTTCAAAACTCAGTAAACTTATGAAAGAGATCGAAGAAGACACCAAGAAATGGAAAAATATTCCCTGTTCATGGATCGGAAGAATAAACATTGTGAAAATGTCATTACTACCCAAAGCAATCTACACATTCAATGAAATCCCCATCAAAATTGCACCAATATTCTTCTCCA
>NC_043708.1:113995003-114021299 GCF_006229205.1 Suricata suricatta | reverse complement strand
AAAAAAAAGATTGTCAAGTGCAATTCAGCAGTGAAAAGATATAAAAGGCATTCAAATGGAAAAGAGACTTAAAGCTCCTCTTTATACGTAGTATAATTGTTTATATAGAAAATCTATGGTACCTCCAAAAATCTACTAGAATCAATAAGTGAGGTTAGCAGGGTTGCAGGATAGATCAATAAATAAAAGACAACTGTTTGTCTTTTTTCATATGCAAATGTAACCAGGAATTGAAATTTTAAAATATCATTTATGTTACCTTACCCCACAATTGAAATAGTAAGGAATAAATTTGACCAAAAAACCCATGGATGACTTACAGAAAGAAAACTATAAAATATTGCTGGGGGAGTTTTTAGAAGACCTAAAATCCATGAAGGAGTACACTGTGTTCATGGATTAGAAGACTTAATAGTGTTGATTTGTTAGTTTTCCTCAAATTAATCTATAGATTCAACCCCTTCCCAATCAAAATTTCTGTAGAAATTGACAAGCTGATTATAAAATTCATACAGAAATACAGAGTACCTATAGTAATCAAAGCAGCTTTGAAAATCAGGAGCAAAGTTAGAAGACTGACACTTCCTTACTTACCTCATTTTAAAGCTACAGTAATCAAAACAGTTTAATATTATTGTAAAGAGAGAAATTTATCAGTGCAACAGAATAGCGTCTCAAAATGTACCACAAATACTGAATAATGAGTCACTATTAGCTCTACATTTAACAGAGATGCCCTTTATCAAGTTACAGAAGTTCTCGTTTATTCCCAGACTGGTGAAAGTTGTTTATCAGAAACATGTTGAAGTTTGTCAAATGTTTTTTCTCCCCTTTCACCTCTTCATATGGTTTTTCTTTTTTACTTGATTCAGCTGACATAAAACTCACTTGATCATGTTGTACTAGCCTTTTATGTATTGTTGGATTCGACTTTTTAAAATGTTAATAACTTTTACATATATTTTCATGAAGGATATTGGTCTGTATTTTCCTATTAATGTCTGAGTCTGGTTTTAATAGAAGACTAAAAGCTATGTGCAAGAGAAAATTGGTGAGAATTCCTCCTCCATTTTCTTTTTTTTATTATAAATTTATATATTTTTAATGTTTTTATTTATTTTTGAAAGAGAGAGAGAGAGATAGCGTGAGCAGGGGAGAGTCAGAGAGAGAGGGAGACACAGAATCTGAAGGCAGGCTCCAGGCTCTGAGCTAGTTGTCAGCACAGAGCCTGACGTAGGGCTTGAACCCACAAACCATGAGATCATGAACTGAGCTGAAGCTCGACACTCAACCAACTGAGCCACCCAGGCACCCCTGTTTTATTTTATTACTGAGAGACAGAGACAGACAGAGCATGAGCATAGGAGGGGCAGAGAGAAGGGGAGACACAGGATCTGAAGGAGGCTCAGAGCCTGACATGGGGCTTGAACTCACAAACTATGAGATAATGGCCTGAGCCAAAGTTGATGCTTAACTGACTAAGCCACCCAGGTGCCCCCCTCCTCAATTTTCTAAAATAGTTTAAGAATTGGGGTATTATCTGTTACTTACACATGTGGTAGAAATCACATCATCTGTTTCTGATGATTTATCTGTGGGAAATTCAATTTCTTAAACAGACACAAGTTTATCTGAGTCACCTATTTCTTCTTGAGTGAGCTTTAAAGAGTGTGTCTTTTGAAGAATTTGTCTATTTCATCTAAAAAGTTGCATTTGCTGGCATAAAGATGTGCATTATACTTCATTTTTCAGTAACAATATTCTGCAGTGATGAAATTTCCTCATTTCTGATATCACTATAATTTATATATTCTTTTTCTTCTTGATCTCCAGGAAGTTTTATCAATTATATAGACTTTCTAAAAAAAAGTCAACTTTTGTTTTCTTTGAGTCTTTTCTATTTTTCAATTTTCTATTTCATGAATTCTCACTCTGATCTTCCCTATTTCCTTTATTCTGCTTATTATGGGTTGCATTTGCATTTGTCCTTCTAACTAAAGGTAGAAGCTGAAGTCATTATTTAGAGATGAATTTTCTTTTATAAAAAAGGCATTACTCACTATAAATCTTCTAACTACTGCCTTTGCTGGATCATATAAATTTGCATATTATTTACATTTTCACTCAGGTCAAAGTCATTACTAATTTACTTCTGATTCCTTCTTTATTTACTTCCCAAATAAATATTTGGAGGATTTCCCAGAGATTTTATTGTTATTGATTTCTAATTAATTCCACTGTGGTTATAAAATATACTTTATATGACTTGACTACTCTTGATGGATGAGATTTGTTTTCTGGCCCAAATAATGGTCTATACTGGTAGCTGTTTCATGTGCAGTTGAAAAGAAAGTAGTTTTGCTAAACAGAGTATTCTATGAATGGTAATTAGATCAATTGGTTGATAGAAGGGTTCAAGTCTTCTGAAAGAAGATTACTACTACTCTACTTGTTCTATCAGTTATTGAAGGGTATTAAAATCTCCAACAGTAACTATGTATTTGTCTATTTCTCCCTGCAACTCTGTAATTTTGTTTAATTTCATGTATTTGGAAGATCTAGCATTAGTTGTGTTAACATTTAGGATTATTATGTTCCCCTGATTAATTGATTACTTCATTATTACTAATTGACCCTTTTTATCCCTCTGAATATTTGCTGTGAAATCTACTTTGTATGATAGTAATACAGGCATCCCAGCTTTTCTTTTGATTAGTGTTAGCATGGTATATGCTTTTCCATCCTTCTACTTTTAATCTATTTATGTGTATAATATTTAAAATTAGTTCCCTTTGGGGCACCTGGGTGGCTCAGTTGTTTAAGCATCCAACTTCAGCTCAGGTCATCATCTCATGGTTTGTAAGCTTGAGCCCCACATTGTGCCCTCTGCTGTGAGCATGGAGCCTACTCCAGATCTTCTGTCCACTCGCCCCACCTCTCTCTGCCCCTCCCGCCACTCATTCTCTTTCTCTCTCTCTCTCATGCGCACACGCAAGCACTCTCAAAATAAATAAATTTTAAAATAAAGTTTAAAATAAGTTCCCTTCAAGCATCATGTTTGATCTTGCTTTTATATTCATTCAGACAACCTCTGACTTAAGTGTTTAAACCATTTACACTTGATGTGATTGTTAACATATTTCAGTTTGTATCTAAATTTTGCTATTTGTTTCCTATTTGTCTCATCTGTTTACTTTTTTTTCTTCTTTAGAGCACGGTTTTTAGTTCACTTTAACTCCATCATTGGGATTTATCAGGTAAAACCATCTGATGCCTTATATTAATGATCGCTTTAGAGTGTGAAGAATACCTCTCTACACTAGTTTAGTATGAAGTCATACACTATATTATGTATCACGTAAGAACACCACAACAGCATACATCCATTTCCTACTCCCCACGCCTCTATATACTGCTGTGCTACCCTATATTATTGCTATATATTTTACTTTTGTGTATGTTTTAAACAGCTCATTCATTTTTATTGTATCCTAGAAATATTCAATTATCTCTTGAAGATATTTATATAACAAGGAAAAAAATCATAACATTAACTCATGCAGCAATTTCCTCATTCATTTGTATAGAACATCGATACTATCTGATATAATTTTCCTTCTGTTTGCAGTAAGTCCTTTAACATTTTCGTTTTGCAGGTCTGCAGCTGTTTCATTCTTCCAGCTTTTATGTCTGAATAAGTCTACTTCAACTTAATCTTTATTTTTTTTAAGATTTACTTATTTTTGAGAGGGGGGAGGCAGAGAGAGAGAGACACAGATCCAAAGGAGGCTCCAGGCTCTGAGCTGTGAGCACAGAGCCTGAAGTGGGGCTATAACCCACAAGCCATGAGACCATGTCCTGAACCAAAGTTGGATGCTCAACCAACTGAGCCACCCAGGCACCCTCTCAACTTCATTTTTGAAAAAGTATTTTCACAGAGTAAAAATATTCTCAGTTGACAGTTGTTTTTAATTTCAGTACTTCCACTGTCTTCTAGCTTGCTTTGTTTTCTATAAGAAATTTGCTGTCACTATCTTTTTTTTTTTCTGTATGTAACATATATTTTTCCCTCTTTTAGGATTTTTCTCTTTATCAAGGTTCTTGAGCAATTTGATTATGATATGGTTTGGTAAGTTTGCTTCATGCTCCTTTTGCTTTAAGTTCTTTGATATTTTTGAATCTGTGAGTTTATAGTTTTCATTGAATTTGGACATTTTTCAGCCATCATTTCTCAAAATCTCATATCTTCCTCTCCTTTGGTGACTTTACTTATATAATAGGTCACTTGAGGCTGTTGTCCACAACTCACTGATGCAATGTTCATTTTATATGTTTGTGTGTTTCAGTTGTTTCAGTTTCTATTATTACATTATCAAGCTCATTGATCTTTTCTTCTGGTACGTTTAATCTGTATTAAACATATGCACTGTATTTTTCATCCCAGACATATTTCCCATCATTAGGACTTGATTAGGACATTTAAATATCTTTCAATCTCTAACATGCTTAAGTTTTCCCTCAAGTTTCCTAAAGATATAGGAATGTGGTTAAAATAGTGTTTTAATATTTTTATCTAGGAGATCTACTACTTACATCATTTCTGGGTCTATTTTAATTGAATGATTTTTCTCTTTATATGGGCTACATTTTCCTATTCTTTTGTATGCCTGATAAATTTTTTACAGCTTTGAGATATAGGTGACATTGTATAAATTTAAGGTGTACAATACGATGATTTGAGGCATACACATTGCAAAATGATTACCACAATAAGGTTAACACAGCCATCATCTCACATAATAATTGCCATCTCTCACACATAATTTAAGATCTACTCTCCCTTAGCAACTTTCAAGGACACAATAAAGTATTGTTAACTATAGTCACCATGCTATACATTATGTCCTCAGAATTTATGCATCTTTAGAAAAATTTTTTTAAATGTTTACTTATTTTTGAGACAGAGAGAGAGACAGAGTGAGAGAGCACACACAGGAGCACGAGGAGGGAAGGGGCAGAGAGAGAAAAGACACAGAATCGGAAGCACACTACAGGTTCTGAGATGTCAGCACAGACTGCGAGATCTTGACCTGAGCTGATGTTGGATGCTTAACCGAGATACCCAGGTGGCCCAGAATTTATACATCTTGTAACTCTAAGTTAGTACCTTTCATCGATATCTCCCAACCCCCAATTCCCCAGCCCCAGGAAACCACCAGTCTACTCTAATTCTAGGAGTTTAGCTTTCTTAGATTCCAAATGTAAGTGAAATCATCGTGTTTCGGTTTTCTCTGAATCATTTCACTTAGCATAATGTCCTCTAGGTTCATCCAAATTGTCACAAATGCCAACATTTCTTTTTCTATGGCTGAATAATATTCTAACACACACACAAACTCATACACACACACCACCCCCACCCCACCCCACATCTTCTTTATCCATTCACATGCTGATGATCACTTAAGTTGTTTCCATGTCTTGGCTATTGTGAACAATGCCACACTGAACATGGGAGTATAAATCCTTTCAAGAAAATTATTTCATTTTCATCAGATATACACCCAGAAGAAGGATTGCTGGATCACATGGTAGGTCTATTTTTTACTTTTTTCTCTGTTTTCCTATAGTGGCTGCATGAATTTACATTCCCACTGACCCTTACAGAATTTCTCTTTTCTCCACATCTTCAGCAGCACTTATGTCTTGTCTTTGTAATAACAGCCATTCTAACAGGTGTGAGGTAATATCTTGTGGCTTTGATTTGCATTTCCCTGAAAATCAGTGATGCTGAGCAACTTTTCATGTACCTAAGGGTCATCTGTATGTCTTCTCTGGAAAAATGTCTATTTCGGTCCATTGCCTATTTGTTAATTGGGTTGTTTTTTTGTTTTATTTTTAGCTATTAAGTTATAGGAGTTCTTTACACATTTTCTATATTAATCCGTTACAAATTATATGGTTTGCAAATATCTTCTGTTATTCTATAGGTTGCCTTTTATTTTTTGATTGTTTCACTTGCTGTACAGAAGCTTTTTAGTTTAATGGAATGCCTGTGTGGTAAAAACATTTAAGATCTACTCTCTCTTAGCAACTTTCAGGGACACAATAAAGTATTGTTAACTATAGTCACCATGCTATACATTATGTCCTCATAATGTCCTCTTAAAAAAAATTTTTTTTAAAGCTTGTACTTTTAGTGTCATATCCAAAATAACATTGCAAAGACCAAGGTCAAGGAGCTTTCTCCCTATGTTTTCTTAGAGGATTTTTAGTTTCAGAACTTATATTTAAGTTTTTAATCCATATTGAGTTAATTTTTGTGAGTGGTATAAGTCAGGGATCTAATTTCATTCTTTTGCATTTGAATATCCAATTTTCTCAACACTACTTATTGAAGAGACACATGCCTTGTAATTTTTGACTGGATATAGAGCATTGTGAAGTTTACCTTGCTGAGTGCTTGATATGTTTGTATTCATGAAGATATTCCTGAGCTTATGGTTACTTGTAAACAAGGAACCTTATAAAGAGTTTAAGGTTTTGCTTTTAAGCTTTGTTGATGGGATCAGAGCAACAGTCTACATTTAATTTTTTATCCACTTTTGTGCAACATCATTCTTAGTCCTTTAATCAATGTTCTGGGAATTAGGAAGTTTTGGAAGCTGTACTGTCTGCCCTTTGTGAGCTCATTCCTTCTACTCCTTTTGGGTGGGTTGCTCCTTGGCCTCTGAGTTATTCTTCTCACACACATATGACACTCAGTATTCACCTCTGTAGATCACTGTATGCAACTTTATTGCCTATTATCCATTGTCTTTAGGGCAGCTGTTTCATATATTTAGTCTGGTACTTTATTTCAGAAATGAAGGTCTTTGTTACTCCAAAGGGCAGGTAGTTCTCATTAATTTTTAAAAAACTAGAAACTTGGGTTCCTTTGTTTAAAAAATACTGTCATTTGTGTGTCCCCTCACCCTCACTCCTTCTATTTCCTCTGTATTTACAGCTTTTGTGTCACACATGTTACCAAAATGCCATCTCTTGATTCAGTGAGTTACTCAGGATCGGAGAAAGAAAACTTAGGGAGAAGGACTAAAAGAAGCTCCATGCACTTAGTACTTAAAAACAAAAAATTCAGAATTGATTTTCCTCTCAAACAGAAGGGTAATGGAGACAAGTCCACATATTGGAACATGAACTTATTTCTGCCAAATGAGTCATCAACATTTAACTTGAATAGATTATTATAAATGTTGTCCTGAAAAACAAGGTGCCAATATGTTATACAAGAAATAAAACAAGGAAAGCATAATATCAAAAATGATTTTCACACAATACCTTCTGTTGCCATGTCCCAACTTCCCATCTTCTGCCTCACCCCAAGAGTAAACTTCTCCTTCTGAAGAGAGGGCAAGACAGTGTTTTCCTCCTGAGTTCACAGCTACTTTCTTAATAAACACGTGCTGAATAGATTCAAGTAATGTTGGGGTAGATACCGACTCTGTCCCTCCGATTCCTAGTCTGCCGCCTGCACCATATCCAGTGGCATACAGCTAAGATGAGAAGAATATAAATATCATATTTTTATCTAAATATCCCTATATTTTAGTAATTAACAAACTCAATCAGTGCTCTAATACTTTTACCACAGAGAAATAAATTTTAAAGTTAAAAGTCACATGAATGGGGCATCTGGGTGGCTCAGTCAGTTGAGCGTCCAACTCTGGATTTCAGCCCAGATCATGATCCCAGGGTTGTGGGAATGAGCCCTGCAATGGGCTCAGTTGCTGAGCAAGGAGTTTGCTTAAGATTCTCTCTCTCCTTTTCCTCTGTCCCTCCTTGGCTCATACATGTATGCTCCCACTCTCTCTCTCTCTCTCAAAAATAAAAAGGAGTCACAGGACTGTTTAATTTCATGCTTTATCAAACACTAAAAATGAAACAGTATGACTATTAAAAATCCCAAGTTCAAAAAATATACTTTGAAAAGAGGATCTTTTCCCTGGAAGCAAATCTCTGATAATAACACCTATAGAAACACTCAGAAGAACTCTAGAGGTAATATTTCAGCAAGTCTGCATGTAAGTCAAACAATAGAATACACTATTTTTCTTTCATTCTAAGTGAGTAATTATTTCAGGACACAAGACTTATCACTAAAAAATCAGAAAAAAAATCATGCCTTTTCCAATGCATGTCAAACATCCCTCCTGTAAAAATTTAAATTTTGTTTCAAACTGTTTCAAATGCATTGCTGCACTGACACTACAGTAAGAAACATTTAAGGACTAAAACAGAAAGTGAAACAAAGAAGTCAGGTGGATAAATTAGCCCTAAAGCCAGTGTCCCCTGGGAAGATTTTGAGAATCTTCAGCACATGGGGTGTCGAGGGTGAAGTACAAAGCCTAAAAGGTGACCCTCCAGTGGGCCAACTGTGAGAACCAAAAAAAAAAAAAAAAAAGAAAAGAAAGAAAGCAAGCAAGTTGCCTTTCTCAATCTTATCACTAAATTAGATGGAGAAAAATCTCTCCTGAGAGTTCACAACCATGAAAGCTGGTCATTAGATTGGTTTTCAGTCTAAATTTATGCTATGTATGATCTAAATTCCTTTGAGAATTTAATTTACAGTGACTTAGATTTGTAGTACCCCAGGGTTATAAATTCTCTTTCAATGAGTGATTTCTACATAAAATTTTCTAAGGGAAATGGTCAGCTCATAGTTGAAAAAAGATGCCATGAGTGAGAGTCAGCAGAACAACAGTCCAATATTATCTTTAAGAAATAAAAGCTTGAAAATATCCCTAAGGAATAAGAATTTAAAAAATTAACCAAAGCAGAATTTCCTAAGATTAAAAAAATAATTGAAATTAAATACCCAGTGTATTTAATATATAGATTATAAACAGGTGATGAGAGACTAGAGAATGAATCTGAAGACATTCTCTAGCATATAGCAAAGAAACACAAAGAGCAGACAAAACATGAAAGAAGGTGTTAGAGATATAAAGCACTCAAACATCAATCAGAACACATTTTCGGGTGGAGATCACAGAGAATATGGTAGAGGTAATATCTGGGACAAAAAAAAAAAAGTCTAGGAATTTACCAGAGTTGTTGAAAGACCACTTCTCAAGAATCAGAAACTCCCCTCTCCCATCCCTACCCGGCAAAGACAAAGTAAAACAAAAGGGCAGAAAAAATAAAAATATGTCATAGCAAAATGTAGATCTCTAAAGAAATACCTTAAAAGCAGCCATAGGGAAAAGATTTATTACCTCCATTTGGGTAAAAATTAGTTTGACTGCTGACATCTCATTAGTAACAATGAAGTCCAAAATCCAGAAGAATAAAACTTTTAACAGGCTGACTGAAAATAACAGTCAATTGAAAATTTTATACTCTAGAACAGGGGTTGGCAAATTATTGCCCATAAGCCAAATCAGGCCCACCATGTGCTTTTGTAAATAAAGTTTTATTAAACACAGCCATATACATTCATTTACATATCACTCATAGGCTTGCTTTCATAGTTGCAACAGAGTTCACATGACCATGTAGCCAAAAATAATATCATGACCTTTACAGAAAATGTTTGCAACCCTTACTTTAGAAAATGAATAAAAATAAAGACATATTCAAATAAACAAGAACAATCCAAGAATTAACCAAAAGACTCACTAAAGAAAAATAAAAATATAAAGTAGAAGAAAAATGAAGTAGAAGAAAACTGATTAAAGATGTAAGGTCTGAGACATAAGAAATAATGTGAGCAAAGACGTGTGCAACATTTGGGTACAAAACAACGACAACAAAAATACTAATGTTTATCATTCCCTAATGGGTTTGTGTCAGAACGCAGAATAACAAAGTATCAGCATTTGTCTTACTTGGGAGGAGGACAGAAATAGTAATTCACTTCAGATTTTACATTTGCATGTTATAATAACCAGGAAACACCTAAAAGACACAGAATTCTCCAGAGAACAGTAAAGGAAGGATATACTTCAACCCTTTTTGATGAGACTAGCACAATCTTGATACTCTTGGCAGGCAGCCTCTGATGTGGTTCCCACCCTGTGCAATCCCTTCTCCTTGAACACGGGTTAGACCTAGTGACTCAATTCTAATGGACAAAATATGGCAACAGGGATGGACTGTCACTTTGGATTAGGTCACACAAGACTGTGACTTGTGTCTTTCCATACCCCCCTTGCTTGCGCCGATGAAGCCAGCTGCCACAGTATGAGGTGGCAAGGAACTGAGGGCAGCCTCAACCAACAGATCATGAGGAGCTGAATGCTCAGTATAGCCCTGAGGTGACTGCAGCCTGGGGTAAGATCCAGGGTGGGAGGATCAAGCTAAGCCACCTCCAGAGTCACGACCCAGAGAAACTGCAAGATAATAAATGTGCATTTTTATTTATATTTTATTTAGTATAATTTATTGTCAAATTGGCGTCCATACAACACCCAGTGCTCATCCCAACCAGTGCCCTCCTTAGTGCCCATCACCCGCTTTCCCCTCTCCCCCACCCCCCATCAACTCTCAGTTTGTTCTCTGTATTTAAGAATATCTTTGGTTTGTCTCCTTCCCTCTCTGTAAAATTTTTCCCCCTTCCCTTTCCCCGTGGTCTTCTGTTAAGTTTCTCAAGATCCACATATGAGTGAAAACATATGGTATCTGTCTTCTGGCTCACTTATTTCACTCAGCATAACACCCACCAGTTCCATCCATGTTGCTGCAAATGGGAGGTTTTCATTGTTTCTCATTGCCAAGGAGTATTCCATTGTATATATAAACCACATTTTCTTTAACCATTCGTAAGTTGATGGACATTTAGGCTCTTTCCATTGATTTGGCTACTGTTGAAAGTGCTGCTGTAAACAATGGGGTACATATGCCCCAATGTATCAGCACTTCCTATATCCTTGGAGTAAATTCTTTTAGTGCTATTACTGGGTCATAGGGTATTTCTTGAGTTAACTGTTGTAAGTTAAATAGATAAACAATAGAGTACCAAAATCAGACAAGGAGTGTATAAGACAGGAACATTATAATAATCTCACTTTAAGACCTTAGAATTCCCAAAAATCCCAAATAAAATATTCACAAACATAAACCAAAAAAATATAAAACATCCTGACAAAGTTGGGTTTCTCCACAGAATGCAAGAGGATTTACTATAAGAAAACCAATAAATCCAAATCATGATATAAATCCACTAAAGGAGAAAACATCTATAGGAATTGTATTTTTTAATGTAGAAAGAGAAGGAAATTTCCTTAGTCTCATAAAGAGCATCTACCAAAACTTCACAGTAAGTTTGTGAAGTGTTCAATCACAGTGTTTACTTTGCAACCTAGATTAAGACAAGAACAAGCTCACAACCACCACCACCGCTCAATGTTACACCCCAACTACCCAACACAATGAGCTTCCTTTCTTCCACACAAACAGGAAAAAATAAGAGTGGTGAACTGAAAAGGAACAAAACTGATTAACAGATTATGACTCTCTATAAACAAGATACAAGAAATCCTGAGATATACAAAGGAAAAAAAAGTTGAGTAAGGTCACCAAACATAAAGACAATATATAAATATCAACCATTTCACCATACTAGAAGCAATTAATTTTTTAAAAGCATTACACTAGCACACAAAAAAGGAATACTCTAATGTATTATTGATAATGCAAACAGTACACTTTTCTATATATGCTGTACTTCAAAATAAAGCACTATAAAGTTATAGAACATATTAAAGATCATACAGAAATATTTTACTTGTTTAAAATTTATTTTTCTTTTATAGTTTATTGTCAAGTTGGTTTCCATATAACACCCAGTGCTCATTCCCACAAATGCCCTACTCCATGCCCCTTCCCTTCTCCCCCTCCCCCACCAGCCCTCAGTTTGTTCTCAGTATTCAAGAATCTGTCATGGTTTGCCTCCCTCCCTCTCCCCAACTATTTTTCCCCCTTCCCCTCCCCATGGTCCTCTGTTAAGTTTCTCCTGTTACACTTATGAGTGAAAACATATGGTATCTCATACAGAAATATTTTAGAATGATAACTGCTTCCAGCACACCATAAGTACTATTCACCTTGAAATAATGTTTTAATATAGAATCGTTACACATACTGCAGACCCAACAATGCACTCTAGCCATAGCTGTCTCTTAATTTTAACATGAACATGACACAGGAAAGGCACCCTTACCTTTCCATCAGCTGTCACTGCAAAGAGAGTCTGTTCTCCTCCAATTAACTGCACTGGTCTGAGAGTTGCAAGGGCTTCACATGGAGTGGGAACTTTAACTTTTGCACCTTCAATGCCCCCAAGCTGTCCCCTATGATTATGCCCCCATCCATAAATTGTTCCACTGCCACCAGCAGAAAGAGTCCAGTCATCTGGTCGCCTACAATAAACATTAAGTGAACAATTAATATGGGAAATAACTGCACATGCAACACCCTTCTCCACTGTACAGCATTATTCTTGGTTCTGATATAATAACCTGTTCATCCACTGCACAAGTTGTTCATCTTGCTCTCTTTTAAAAATGTCGTGGCTCTCATGGAGAACATCCATGTGTTCGCTGTCTGCCATTAACTCACGAATTTTCTTAGCCACCTAGACAACATTATTGTAAGATTATCAATAAACACTCAACTCTCAAAAATAAAACAAATAATATTAAGGTAACAACACAGGAGCAATCCTGTTCGAGAATCTGAAGGAACGCCTACACTGGCATTATGATTTTATAGTTAATAAGCAAAATCAATATGATTATAATCAAGTCTAAGATATTGAAATGTCTAGGCAGTACTATTATATCTTCAGTTTACTATAATTAACTGAAATTTACAGTACCCATTTATTCACTTTCACCTGTGTGATTTTTTCTTTATGGTATCCCTTTGTAAGAAAAATGTTGCTGTGTCTCATAATACTGGCATCTTTTTACACTACAACTGATTAAGGGATATGTTTTTACATTCCAAAATAACATGTAATACCTCATCAAGAAAAAGACGTGGCAGTGGTGTTCTTTTGTCCAGGGCCACAGCAACCCGGGAGGCCATGCAGTACCTTCGGAACCAAGCCCACTTATGGGTCTCAGCACAGCAAGGGAGAGTGTCAAGTTCCAGGTCACAAGCAAGAGCTACCAGTACCTGCAGCAACCAAAAATTAACAACACAAGGAAGCTCAGAAAAGCAGCTAACATTCCACTTCACCAACACTGCATGCTAAAGACAGATACCATTATGGGGTTTCTATGAGTTCTCGTTCAGGAGCTCCTTATTCCAGGCTGACTGCCATGTGTCTGCAAGTGTTTTACCATAACCGGTGAAGTGGATTACTCCCACCCAGCCCCTCGTGATGCACCTGACACACAGGACCTCAGATCTGCCAACTGCCACAATACTTACCACCTTAGCCAAGCATCTCAAAGTACACTAATACTTGACTAAAGTATTAAGAGCTTAGGTCATAGTCATTTCTGGGAAATTTTTCATATTCAACTTCAGCAATACATACCCATGTCCTCAAGGAGGCCTGAAATGCAGTGCACTACACACGACCACTCTCTGTGACTCTCCTAGCCAACCAGCTCTCTCATCATTTTAAAACAAGTCAAGGGGCACCTGGGTGACTCAGTTGGCTAAGCGTCTGACTTTGGTTCAGGTCATGATCTTTCAGTTCATGGGTTCAAGCCCCACGTCGGGCTCTGTGCTGACAGCTAGCTCAGAACCTGGAGCCTGTCTTCAGATTCTGTGTCTCCCTCTCTCTCTGACCCTCCCCTGCTCGTGCTGTCTCTGTCTCTCAAAAATAAATAAAAAACATTAAAAAAAAAGTCAAACATTACCTTAAAGAATGGGCTGTGGAGCAGTTGCTTGCCACCTCTTACAATAGGATCTTCATATTCAAATTGCCTTTGCAAAGCTTCTGGAAGGCCTTTTACCAAAGCAGCAAGAGCACTACCTGTAAAACTCTAAGAAAACAACAAAATTGTATCCTAGTAAAGCAATCCAAAATGTAGGGAAAGTAAACATTTTGTTTCTATGAGTCAAAAGTTTTGTTATATTGATACTGTTTTCCCTAAAAAAAAATGTGTACTGATATTTTCAAATAGGTTTGATGAACACTAAAATTTAAAAGAAGAGTCTCAAACTTTACCTCAGAATGCTTGGTCTAGATTTCAATAAAGCCACTTGCATGGAACCAAGCCCTTTTTGGCCTATAAAGTCTCATCTCCCAAGATCCTTAAGATCAAGCATCCTTTTAACAGTAACTCCCTCATCCAGCAAAATAAAAGGGATGTGGTGAGCCAGACTCATTGCAAAGTCTAACCGACACAATCCTATGCTCACATCCATCGATGTGTTTCCAAAAATCACAAGCCAGCCTGCACTCAATATATGGAGCAACATATATGGATGGGACCAAAGCAGCTGTATTGTTATGTAGAACTTCCCAACACTTCTCAATGATTTAATTATTTAAGCAACATTTTATTCCCGAAGTCAAACATTTATAAACTATAAAATAATGATCCGTACCAAAGCTCTTGCTTCTCCATCATTATCTCCAAGAAGCCTGTTTATGTTAATTGATTGCCCAAATTCAGTTGTAAGCAGCTTCCTCAGTCTTTGAAGGGCCCACATTCTGTGACTGGCAGCTTAAATGAGCAGATACAAAGTATCAGCAGCTTGACCATTTTTCCCATCAAGTACAACAGGCGTGATAATAAAGGTGCTATTTACCTAAGGCACTCAGCTGTGCACAGGCTGCCAGGGATGCTGCAAGGCGAGGGACAATGCTTCTGTTTGAGGTGAGATTGAGCCGGAAGTCTAACAGACAAGTTACCAAGTCCATCGATGGACAGGAGAGGACACAGCGATCAGAAAGGAGGTCTTTAGGGCCTGTGAAATGAGCACTGTAAATATTCCCATGTTGAACAAGATGAGGGCTACCCCAAAAACAGACCTGCACAAATCTGACCAATGAGTGGGCCTCATCTACTTGGATGCCATGCTTAGAGGGTGCCCATGGTGGTTCCGCCACTGTCTATGTCACATAACTATGTGCTATATTAGACATTTTATTTGAAAATCAAACAGTTTTAAGAAGTTCATTCAGCAATAACTCCTTTCTCCTTTGGTGATGGAGTGCTAACATCCTAACAACTGGACTGCTAAGATGGCTCTCTGGCAGTTATGATCACCACTGTGGTGAGGCCTTGGACAGTGCTGGCTCCCAACACAATTGGAGAAGCCAGAGTACAATGTACTAAATGAAAACAGTTTGTCTCCACCTTGCTTGAGTCATCAAAATTTAGATATTGCAAGCCCCCTACTTACCTGCAGCTGGCATGATGGGATAGACTGTGAAGCGCCAGCCCCATCCATTCACAGACCCATCACTGATGAACTTCCACTTCAACTCATCCCCTGGGATGCGCAACTCACTGGACCAGTCAGACCATTCACGGCCTAGTGGAGAAAATTATGCCCCAGGGTTGGGTTCACTATATCATGTGATCAAAACAACTTTTTAAAATACAAAGCAAAATCATTCACACTGTGTCTGAAGAACACCTGGCTCCTCCAACCCAAGTTCTCCAAAATCTGAGTTTCCTCTACTCCTAGTAAATGATATTTAATATACACTGTCCTTCCATACACATTACACCAAGTAATTAGGGGAACTGAAGACAGGTAGGTACTGCCCTGATACATAACTACAACACTGCAGAGCAGGCCAGCACACATGCCCAGGTCAAGGGCTGTCGAGAGTTTCCTGGGGAAGGTCTTAGATGATGGCAGTTACCTACAAAACAGGGGAAAGAGCCCCAGCAGCTTTCCCCACAGAGCATGCAATTTTACTAAGACCTGAGCCGAGCGCTTATTGCATGCAATCAGTTATAAACCAAGTCCCTGTAGGAAGCTTTTTCATACATCAATCTTTACCTTGCATAGCTTGGTACTCCCATATGTCTTACAGCTAACTATCTGGGTGAAACTGGGCCTCCAAGACAGCCAGTGTCCTGACAAGGACCTACCAGGCACCCAGTAATCCCATCCATCACTGGTGAGGTACAGATACCATTTGCATAACTATCTTATTGAAAGTACTGGGAAGAGGCAGATAAAACCTAGTGTATTTTGCAGCAAAATAGCTTGCTATCCCTTCCTTTAGTCTCACATAGGAATGAAGCAGTAGCATTCTGTTTAGTAAGTTACTAGTTCTGTTCTATGAAGGTGAGCAGATAGTGTCCTGTTCAACCTCCCTTCACACCTGACCGCACGGAGACAATCCTGTTGACACCATCCATGACTGTGAGAGGGTCGTGGCGCCTCTCTGTAGAGCACTGCCGGTCAAACTCCACCCTGAGTCCCTCTGCACCTGGAGGTCAAGTGAGCACAAAACACAGTGATCACTCCCAAATGATATACCATAGACAAAGCCATAAGCCACAACAGACACATAGAAACAGTGAGACTAAAATGATGTTTGACAGCTAATGAAAAGCAGAAAGTCAGGAAGAACTGACCTCAAAGACAAGAATCTAATACTGACTGCCTCTATCCCCCCACCTTGTCTCCCACAGAAGACTTCACCTGTGATAGAAAGCTCAAGAATACACTTCTGCTTGGCCAATTCATTTTGTGCTCTCATTTCTGGGCAAATTTTCATGCTGCAACCCCAGTTGCCAGACCAAGCTTTATTATCCCCCCACCCCACACACATTAAACATTTAGCATTGGATCTAGAGTCTTCTGTGGGACAAGTTAACTTACAAAAGAATTAATGAAGAGCAGGCCCGAGGTTATGGTGGAGGGAAGAGGTTAACATCCCTCTCTCCAAGCAGTTATAAAATCATTCAAAATTATAAAAGATGATGATCCCAGGGCTCTCCATATAATTAAAAGCAGACAACAAATTGAGAAGTATTTATTCATGAAAAAACTGCCAAACTTGGGTAGAGACAGTGAGCACCTATAATGTCCTTGCTTGGGTATATTTCTATCCAAGCTGGAGGAAAGTTTTACAAAGATGGGACTCTGCCTCCAGGGAAAGCTGACTGGTGTAGAGCAGGGAACAAAAAATGCATGCCAGGGGCATTGCCAATAAAAGACCAACAAGAAAGCTTCCATCTCCATTGGCCTGAGAACATGGTTTGGTTAGGTGAATGTCAGATCTGAGAACTATCCAGGAATTTAACAGAGAGATCATAAAATTCAGAGAGCACAGAAGGGCCACTGAGTGCATCATGAAGTCCTGAATAAACTAAGATGCACGCACACAGGAAAACTGCTAAATACCCAATTCTATGCCCTTCCTGCTCCCCACCCACGTGTAGATCCATCAATAAAAGGGGTGATCAACAGGCCTGAGCATAAGCCAAGAGGATACAGAACAAACCCTAGAAGTCAGGCTAGAGCACAAAAATGAGAACAGAAAAATGAAACCAGGACATCAGAGGCCACATTCTGTGAGGGAGACAGATTTCAGAGAGAATTACAGCCATGTTACAAAACAAGTACACAACACAATCAGAATAACCCCAGCAACCATTACAAATCTTAAAAAAGAAAATCAGAATCCAGAATCCAGATGATACTACATACTACTATCTAAAATGTTTGCTTCTCAAAAAAAAATATGAGACAAAAACACTGAAAAGGGTGAGCCATACTTAGGAATAAAATTGGTCAATACAGATGCTGATATGTCAGATGCTGGATTTAGCAGACAACAATTTTAAAGCAAAGAAAAATGTTCAAAAAATCCAAGAAAACCAGAGAAAATATGGTAAGATGGGATAACATGATAACAAATGATAAGAATGACCTAACAAATATAGAATCTCAATAAAGAGGGAGAAACTATGAAAAAAGTACTAAAAGAAAATTTTGGAGCTGGAAAATAGGATGACAAAAATGAAAAATTCACTAGATGGGCAAAATGGCAGAAAAAATGAGTCAAATTAAAGACAGTATAATTTCTCTCTTACTCCTAGAAAATAAGAGCAAAAAGACTGAGGAAAAATGAGAAAATCTCAAATACCTAGGAGACAACATCAAGGAATACAAACATATGCATCTGGTAATTTCTTCCCCAAACAGGAGAGAAAAATAGAGCAAAGAAAGAGTAGTTAAGAAATACAGCACAAACCTCCTAATTTGATGTAAAATATTAATGTACATTTCCCAAAATTGATAAATCCCAAGTAGGATAAAAGAAAGAGATCCACAATGAGACACATTATACTGAAACTATTTAAAAAATCATTAAAGAGAAAACCATGAAAAGAATCATGAAAGTGGCAAGATTTAAAAAAAAAAAAAGGTCACAGAACATGTACCATTAATGGCTAACTTCAATGGAGGTCAAAAATCAGTGGGGTGACATGTTTAAAAGAAAGGGGAAAATTCTGTCAACCAAGAATTCTATATCTAGCAAAACTATCCTTCAGAAAGTGAAGGCAAAATTAAAACATTCCCAAGTGAAAGAACTGCTAGCAGATATGCTTTAAAAAAATCATTTACAGTATTTCTGGCTGAAATACAATGATATCAAATAGAAACCTGAATCTATGGGAAGAAATGAAAAGCACTGGAAATAGGAAATATGTGAGTTAAGAGATAGCATAATTTTTTCCCTTTCCTATTCTTAATATTCTTAAAGACAAACTACTGCATAGAGTAAAGGTTAGGAAACCTATGGTCAAGGGGCCATATTTGTCTCAACGCCCTGCTTTTGTGTAGCCTGTGAGCTAACAAAGGTTTGTGTATTTTCAAATGGTTGGGGGAAAAACATCAAAATAATATTTTGTGACACATGAAAGACTGCTAATCCTTGACATAATGCAGTAATTATTATACCATATACATATATGTATAACAATATAGTTACAAGTATGTTGCACAGATTTCTAACATATATAAATGTAGCATGTATGTATGCCAATAACAGCAAAAGGAGGGAAAAGCAAATAGAACTATACTGGAGCAAAGTTGCTACATTTTACCGAAATTAAGATATTAACCAGGAAGTAGATGGTGATATATTCAAATACTTATTTTAATCCCTAGAGCAAACATTAAAAAAGTGGTTGAAAATAGGTAGACATATTAAAATGATACACACAAATTTTAAACCAAAAGAAAGCACTAAAGAAGAACAAAAAGAGACATAGGCATTAGAGAAAATACAGCAAAATGCTGGATACAAATCCAATCAAAGCCATAATTACAGGAAACAGGACAAGATGGCAGAGAAGTAGGGAACACTGTTACCTCCACATGCTGCAACCATCAAACTGAGAAGAATTAAAAGCCACAACTTTCTGATCTCCAAGAACAGAGGTGCACACACTGACCTCTTATTGATAACAGCCCCATGGATGCTTAGGCGGCACAGCACTGTGCAGGGCCACGTGCCCATGGGGCGGCTGTGCAGGTTGGCACAGAATCTTGGAGGGCTACCTGCGAACCCACCATGCAGGATGCTGTGTGGGACAGCAGTGCAGGGCAGTGCAGAGCTAAGGGGAAGAGAAGGAGAGGCTGAAACCGACACCTCAGCCTGTGGCAGAGAGACAAACTTTTCACATGTAGCCACTGGGCTGGGTAAAGGAATCAGTCCCCCTCACCCTGCTTGTTCTCCCGAGGGCCTGGCCGCCTGCCAACTTCAGGTGGAGCCAGGGAAGGGCTGGCTCCACCATTCCCCTGGGCAATCCTGGCCAGAAACTCCCCCTCATCCCCCCCTCCCCAGGACTACAGAAGATCATTTTAATGGTGGCAGAAGCATTGAAGTGTGTGGACTAGTATTTAGAAACCTGGCAGAACTTAGAACACCAAAACAATTTAACCCACACGTGGCATGGGGAGGTTGAACTCAAGAGAGTGGCTGGCAATGCATGGTCTGAGAGGGGCTTGCAGCACCACCATTCTTCTCCAGGCATCCACTAAGGCGGGGCCTCAGAGAACAGCCCCTGAGACCCAACCTACATACGCAGAACCTTGCCCATCCAGGTTGGAGAACTGGATTTTTCTTTTCATGCTATTTTTATTTTTTTCAATCTGTTCTTATCCTATACTTTTTATTTTTTAATTTTTATAATTTTTGCCCTTGTTTTCTCTTTCCTATTTTCATATTTCCTCATTTTCTCCCTTTCCCCCCCAGAATCTGGGAAAGACAAACATTTATGCACTGCTCTGATGAGATCAACTCTTACCATCCAGATATTTTTCTCTTATCTCATTCTTATCTCTCTCCTCCAAAGGTTTTATGCTCTGAGGCTGTCCTTTATCTTTGGCTATCTCTGTGCCCCCAGCTTTTTTTCTTTTGTCTCCTTTCCTGTCCTCTCTTTTCTTCCCCCCCCCCCCCCGCTCCTTTTTTTCCTTTCTCATTTGGTTTGCTTGTTTACTAGATCTGTCAGTGTTTGCATGCTTATGTTCCCTGTGTGTTTGTCTCTCTGTTTTCCTTTTCAGGGCTAACTCAAGAAATAAGCCAAAGCACACATAGTGGAAAACACCAAATATCACTGAGTAATGAAATATATTTATTAGAAGCATAACAAAAGAAACTGAGAGACACCATTAAAGGGACATCTCCTGAAATGACAGGCCCTGGACAGTCAAACACCATCCATTAATAGAGCAATACTAACAGGTACAGAATGCATAACAATCTTATAAAACTGACAAGAGACAGAAAGCTAGAGAATATGATGAAACAAAAGAACTCTCCTCTAAAGAAATTCCAGGAAGATATCATAGCCACAGAACTACTCAAAACAGACTTAAACAACCTAACTGAACAAAAATTTAGAACAACTGTCATAAAATTAATCATTGGGCTTAAAAAAAACATCAGAGAAGCTATTGATACAATGACTAGGGACCTTCAAAAGGCTATAAATGAGATGAATAATACAATGGAGGCTGCCAATGCACAGATTAAAGAAGCAGAGAGGAGAATAGGTGAATTAGAAGACACAGTGACAGCAAAAGAGGAAGCCGAGAAAAAAAGAGAGAAATGTTTAAAGGAACAAGAAAGGAGAATTCAAGACCTGAGTGATACAATCAAACGGAACAATATCTGTATGATAGGAGTTCCTGAAGAGGAAGAAAGAGGAAAAAGGTCCTGAAGGGGTGCTTAATCAAATTATAGATGACAATATCTCCAATCTGGGGAAAAAGAAAGACACTGAAATTCAAGATGCATATCGAACCAACCATCACTATGACATATCATAGAGAAACTAGCAAAATAGAAACATAAAGAGAGAATTCGGAAAGCAGCAGGGATAAAAGGGCCCTAACATACAAAGGAAAACCTGTCAGAGTGGTTACAGACCTATCTACTGAAACTTGGCAGGCCAGAAAAGAATGGCATTAAATCTTCAATGTGATGAACAGGAAGAATATGCAACCAAGGATCCTTTATCCAGCGAGCCTGTCATTCAAAATAGAAGGAGAGATAAAGGCTGTTCCCGAATAAACAAAAATTAAGAGAATTCATCACCAGCAAACCAGCCTTATAAGAAATTCTAAAAGGGACTCTATGAGAGTAAAGTAGCAAGGAATATATAAGACACCAGAGATATCAATACAAACATGAACTCTACAGAGAACACAATGAAACTAAACACATATCTTTCAATAATACCACTGAATGTAAATGGACTGAATGCTCCAATCAAATGAAACAGAGTAGCAGAATGCATATAAAAAAACCCCAAAACCCATCTATTTGCTGTCTACAAAAGACTCACCTTAGACCTGAAGACACCTTCAGATTGAAAGTAAGGGGATGGAGAAATATCTACCATGCGACTGGAGGCCAAAAGAAAGCTGGAGTAGCCATACTTATATCAGACAAACTGGACATTAAAGTAAAGGCAGTAACAAAAGATGAAGAAGGACATTATTTAATAATTACAGGGTCTCTCCATCAGGAAGAGCTAACAATGATAAACATCTATGCGCTGAAGTCGCTAGCACCCAAACATATAAAACAAGAAATCACAAACAGAAACAATCTTATCGATAAGAATGAGCTAATTGCAGGGGACTTTAATACTCCACTTACAACAATGGATAGGTCAACCAGGCAGAAAATCACTAAAGAAAAAATGGACATGAAGAGCACATTGGAACAAGTGGATCTCACAGATATATTTATAAGTCTGCATCCTGAAGCTAGGGAATTCACTTTCTTCTCGAGTGCACAAGGCACATTCTCTTAAGACTGATCATATACTGGGTCATAAAACAGCCCTCCATAAATACAAAAGAATTGAAATCATACCATGCACACTTTCAGATCACAATGCTATGAAACGTGAAATCAACCACAGGAAAATGTCTGGAAAACCTCCAAAAATGTGGAGGTGAAAAACCACCCTACTGAAGAATGACTGGGTGACTCAGGCAATTAGAGAGGAAATTTAAAAATATATGGAAAAAAATGAAAATGAAAATACAACAATCCCAACTCTCTGGGACACAGCAAAGGCAGTCCTAAGAGGAAAGTTTATTGTAATCCAGGTCTATTTCAACAAACTAGAAAAAGCACAAACTGTAAATCTAATAGAACACCTAAGGAAACTCGAAAGGGAGCAGCAAGAGCACCTCAAACCCAGCAGAAAAACATAAATAAACAGGGCAGAAATAAACAATACAGAATCCCAAAAAGCAGTTAAACAAATCAATGAAACCAAGAGTTAGTTTTTTGAAAACATAAAATTAATAAGCCTCTAGCAAGGTTCCTCAGAAAGAAAAGAGAGAACACCCAAATAGACAAACTCACAAATGAAAATGGATCTATTAAAACTGATCCCTCAGAAATACAAGCAATCATCAGAGATTACTATGAAAATTATATGCAAACAATCTGGACAACCTAGAAGAAATCGACAAATTCCTAAACACACATGCACTAACAAAATTCAAACGAGAAGAGACAGAAAATCTGAAGAGACCCATAACTAGTGAAGAAATCAAATCATGTATCAAAAATCTCCCAAAGAATAAAAGCCCAGGGCCTGATGGATTCCCAAGGGAATTCCACCAGACATTTAAAGCAGCACCCATCTTTCTCAAGTTATTCCAAAAAATAAAAATAAAGGAAGACTTCTGGACTCATTCTACCAAGCAAGTATCGCCTTGATTCCTAAACCAGACAGAGACCCAACAACAAATGAGAACTACAGGCCAATATCCTTAATGAATACTAATCCAAAAATACTCAAAAATATACTAGCAAATCGAATTCAGCACCACATAAAAAGAACATCATGATCAAGTGGGATTCATTCCTGGGTTACAAGGCTGGTTAATATTTGCAAATCCATCAATGTAATACATCACATTAACAAAAGAAAAGATAAAAACCATATGATCCTGTTGACAGATGCAGAAAGAGCTTTTGACAAAATACAACATCCTTCTTAATAAAACCTCTCAAGAAAGGTGAGATAGAGGGAACTTACTTAAACATCATTAAAACAATTTATAAATGCCCACAGCTAATATCATCCTCAATGCGGAAAAACTGAGAGCTTTTCCCCTGAGATCAGGAAGACAACAGGGGTGTCCACTACCACCACTGTTGTTTAACATAGTGGTGGAAGTCCTAGCATCAGCAATCAGACAACAAAAGGAAATAAAAGGCATCAGAATCGGCAAAGATGAAGTCAAACTTTCACTTTTCACAGATTACATGAAACTCCTCATGGAAAACCTCATAGACTCCACCAGAATCCTTCTAGAACTGATCCATGAATTCACCAAAGTTGCAGGGTACAAAATCAACGTACAGAAATCGGTTGCATTCTTATACACCAAAAATGAAACAACAGAATGAGAAATCAAGAAATGGATCCCATTCACAATTGCACAAAAAACCATAAAGTACCTAGGAAGAAACCTAACCAAAGATGTAAAAGAATTGTATGATGAAAACTATAGAAAGCTTATGAAACAAATAGAAATAGAGACAAAGAAATGGAAAAACATTCCGTGCCCGTGGATAAGAAAAATAAACATTGTTAAAATGCCACTATTACCCAAAGCAATCTACACATCAATGCAATCCCCATCAAAATTGCACCAGCATTCATCTCAAAGCTAGAACAAGCTATCCTAAAATTTGTATGGAACCACAAAAGACCCCAAATAGCCAAAGTCATATTGAAGAAGAAAACCAAAACGGGAGGCATCACAATCCCAGACTTTAGCCTCTACTACAAACCTGTCATCATCAAGACAGTATGGTATTATCACAAAAACAGACACATAGACCAATGGAATAGAATAGAGAGCCCAGAACTGGACCCACAAGTATATGGCCAATTAATCTTTGACAAAGCAGGAAAGAGTATCCAATGGAAAAAAGCCTCTCTAACAAGTGGTGCTGGGAGAAGTGGACAGCAACATACAGAAGAATGAAACTATACTACTCTCTTAAACCATACACAAAAATAAACTCAAAATGGATAAAGGACCTGAATGTGAGACAGGAAAGCATCAAAACCCTAGAGTAGAAAGCAGGAAATAGCCTCCTTGGCCCCAATTCCAGCAATTTCCTCCTTAACACATCCCCAAAGGCAAGGAAATCAAGAATAAAAATGAACTATTGGGGGGGAGGAGCCAAGATGGCAGAGAGGAAGGGAGCTCTGTAAACTTCGTCCGCCCCATCTATTGAACTGAGAAGGATATTGCTCTCATCTGCAAGAGCGGAAGGAGATAATACGGACTCCAGAAGGAAGAGAACCTGAAGGATACCTGAGTGAGTGAGTGCGAACTGGGGAGATTGGAAAACGGGCCAGCCCGAGACGGGCAGGGGAGGTGCCCCAGCCCAACACGGGGCAAGCGCGTGGAGCCCAAGAGACAAAGGGAAGAGACAGAGAGACTGAACACGCTCATAGTACTGTCTCTGGGGAAGAGGTAAAGAACGCTTAACTGTGCTTGGAGAGAGAAGTTCACTCCATAGATAACTGCCGGGTAGCCTAAATCCTGAACCCAGGTGGCACGCAAGGGAAGGAACAGCTTCCAGCCCTGCGCCATCTTGGAGAGGAGTCGGCGACCGCTGTCGCGGTGGTGATGGGAGTGCTCACTTCGACCTCGGTTTTGGGAGGGGGAGCACGCACCTCATTTCCACGGTGCCTCTTGCCCCCAGCATTGGCTGCGCGAAACCTGAATCCCGGGTGCCAACAGGGAAAAAATAGCCCCCACCTCTGCGTGATCCCGGCAGAGAATTGGCAGCGGTGGAGACCTGGGTGCCCACGCGCAGGCTACAGGAGCTCCCAGCTCATTTCCAGCAGCTCCCGGAGCCACCTCAGGCAACAGCTGCGCACTCATTCCTCCCCCAACGCTAACACGATCCCCGCTGGGGGTTGGGTCTGAGACTGTGTGCACTTCACCTCCTGCTGCGCATCTCGCCTCAGGCAGGGTCAGCCAAAATCCCAGCCTGAGCCAAGACAAACCAATTACTCCCCCTAAGAAGCCAGCAACCAAAACAAAAACACCATCTGTGGTAGCATAAAGAGTGCATGGACTGGAACTTTGAACCGAGACAGGCCTGGAAAATACAACTCTGCTCAACCGCAGAAAAAGGAGATCAGACTCATTAGAGTGGTCTACAGTTAGTAGTTCAGCAGAACTTGGTGTGCCGCCTGCCTGCCTATCTAATCTCTGCAAACACCAAGGCAGAGCCTCTGAGAGCAGCCTCCAAGACCTACCACATCAAACCACGCCTATCCACGAGAGGGAGCTGCTTTTTTTTTAGGTTTTTTTTTTTTTTTGCCTTTTTAATAAGTTTTTTCTTTTTTTTCTTCCTTTTTTTTCTATTCGCCTTTTTCTGTACGTATTTTTTATTATTACTTTTTTTTACTTAAATTTTTTAAAATTTTTACTCCTTATTTTTCTTTCTCCTTTCTCCCTTTTATTTTTTCTTACCTTCTTGCAATCCAGATATATTCTCCTATATCTCATCCCTACCTCTCCCCTCAACTGGTCATACACTTTTAGACTGTCCATTGTCCTTTATTGTCTCTGCCCCCCCTTTATTTTTTTTCCTTCTTTTTTTCTTTTTCTTTTTCTTTTCTTCTCCTCTTTTTGTCTCTTTCCTCCCCACTCTCTTTATTTTCTTTCCCCCTTTTAATGTGTTTGTTTGTTTGATTTGTCTGTGCGTTTGTGTGTTACTGTTCCCTCTGTGTTTGTCTGTCTGTTTTCCTTCTTAGGGCTACACCAAGAAACAAGCCAAAGTGTGCATGAC